>NC_044361.1:8621543-8950606 GCF_007364275.1 Archocentrus centrarchus | reverse complement strand
CTGCCATACAATAAAAGAAGGTTTTGACAGGAAGAAATCGCTGCTGTACTGTTGGGGTGTAAAGAATGGCTTGTGGTGTTATATTATATCATTCAGGAGGAACAGATCGAACCAGCCAGCAGCAACAGCACTTTTCACTCTGACTCGTCTTGGAAGTTCCCGATCAACAGCCACATCCTGATGAGAGCCTCCCAGGTCGCATCAGAATTTTTGCAAGGAGATGAAAGCTACCTGCGACTTTCTTTAGGGCAGTTTTTTGGACAGCGCTCTGAAGCTCTGGGCTGTTTGGGAAGCTCGGATGATTTAGTTAAAAGGGTCAGTACAAACTATTTTACAGAAATGAAAAATGTACTTTTGTCCCTGGTCAACATTTCTTCAACTCAGCAAGTTTGGGAGACTACTTAGTCTTCATTTACACGTAACTCTGGACATGGCAGGATAGATCCAGCTACCAGAGAGTTTTAATTCCAGAAATTATGAGAGTCCTAAAGAAGAAATGCAAAAAGTATTTGATTATTAAAAACACATTTTCTGTTCCTCTAGCCATCCTTTGGCTACATCATTACCTCTCCAGAGAAGAGAGAGCCATTTCCCTTGATTCACCCCTCAGAGTTCTCACATAGAGATGGCTCTCCTCCCAGTGATACCATGAATCTCAGTGAAGCAGACAAAACTCTCAACCCAGGTGTGTTTGTAGCATCTCTGGTGCTGAAGAATTATTTTCAAGGCTCATAGAATAGCACCTGATCTTTTCTGTGCTTTGTTTATTTTAAATGATCCACATTGTGCTTCTCTGCTTATGATCATCTTCTTGCAGAGGACCTAGATAAAACTCTCGAGGCTTCAGGTGAAAGGATGTCACCAAAAGGGGACACTGATCCAGACTCTTGTAAAAATGAGGTATTTGGATCTTTTTTGTTGTAAATATTTGAATATTTTAAGGGTTATATGCACAGCTTTATGACATAAAATCATTTCCCTCCTTAGGAATATGGTGTTAGAGCTGCACTTCCAGACACCAGTGAGGGCCCCAGTTCTGATTCAAGCTTGGGAAACCAGAGCTATGTGACCCCCGACAATAACAGCAGTCCACTGATGCTTAGTATCAGTACAATTGCTTCAGCCATTGCTGATGCTTCCATCAGCACTGACCCATCACAGCTGGCTGCCATGATCCTGGAGCTGTCTAAGAAGAGTAGGGTGAGGAATAACACAGAGGCTGCAAAAGCTGGACCTGCTGTCAGGAATGCCGAGGAACCTACCTCAGCTACACATGTAAGTCATGACTGTTTATTTAAGAAAACGTTTAAGGGTGTTATTTCCATGCTTGCCAAGCCATAAATCTTGATGCAAAAGCCAGGCTTTTCATCTGATGAACACAGTTGATCCCTCTCTAAACTTTCACTAAGCATTTATTAAAACATTCTTACTGTAAACATTTTGACATGTTAATACTTACAGTCTTTTTTTTGTACTTTAAACAAAATGTGCTTTATTTTTTGGTGACTTAGAGTACCTAGGTTAAGACCTATATATGAGATGGAGGAACTGTGAAGGTTCCAAAAAATTTCTTTCACTGTTTATCTTGAAATGACCATTTGAATCACTGTTTTGGCCTCTATCTAGATCCTCCATGAGCCAGATCAGAGTGCCATGCTAGACGCAATGCAGAGAAGGACCTGCATAGGAGAGATGAGTGGCTTTGATATGGAGAAATACTTGAAAAAGGTTGATGTATCTGGCAGCAGTGATTCCTCTGGGGCACACACTACCTTTGATTTGAGCAGTTGGGCTGGCAATTTCAGCAGCTCCCAGAGGAACCCTCAGGCAGGACATGCTGAGAATCAGGGGAACGTAGCCCCACACATGGACTGTGAGGCAAGCGTGACGACTGAGAAAGACCGAAGAGGAGAGGCAACGCTGGCACCCAGTAGACTTAGCCCTCATTCATCCTTGAGCTCTGCCAGAAGATCTGTGGGCTCTTCCACACACAAGCCTCCTACAGACACGGTGTTATCTTGTGCTGCTTCCTCAGCCACTACTTGTGGTTCATTAGGTGGACTCAAGCCAGGAGAAGTGAACCCACAAGCATCCAATGTTAGCCCTTGTAAAGCCCCAAACAAAACTAATAAAAGCTCCCCCTTGACCCAGCGGTTGAGGAGTGAAGGTCAGCAGCAGCATGAAAAGACATCCAGAAATTCTCCAGAGAAGAAAGCACCACCCAGAAGTGTCACTTCACAACCACTGGAGAAGCACGCTGGAAAAAATGTCCAGTCTTCATCTGGTGAGAAAAATCCACAAAACAAATATGAGTAATGATGTATATGGTACATTTAAAACATTACTATCCACCATAATGCAGATAATCAGTAAGGATTGCTGCAGTGGAAATATTGAGACGATAACTTTTTATTTATTTATTTTTTTTTGCCAAAAAGGTTTTTCTGAGCCGTGTATGGAGGAGACGCATTGTAACTTCAGACCGTCCACCTCTCCTCTTACGCACTCTTCTCCAAGTCAGACATCTGTTCCCAGTGCAGATGGGTATCTGTGAACTTTGTCCTTTGTTTCTATGAACAGATTTTTATTGTTGTTTGGTAGTGTTATTAGTATAAGTAGACTGAGTGACTTCATTTTAAATTCAACTCAAATCTTCAAGTGGTTATCCTGTTGTCTAGTGTGGAGTCATTTGTGGTTTTATGATTTAGTTAAACCTGATCACCACTGACAGCTAATAGACTTCTGCATTATTAGCCATTATTCATTTGTTACTTTACCATGTTGTTTTGCCTTCCTAGTATGCTGTCACCACCTTCATCTGGTGGAGGGCTGGCAAACAGACTTTCTCCTCAGAGTAACGGCTCCAGCCCTAGTCTCAGCAGGCTCACATACATCTCACTGAATGATGGCACTGTCTTACCTACACCTGAGAGGAAAAAGGTACACTACGAGAAAATAAAGTATGCCTAACTTGGGTTGTAACGGCATTGAAAATTTGATCGTTGTTACTTAAGGCAAAAAAAAATTGCAGGACTTCAGGAGATCAGGTTGTACTTTAAGATAAGCATGGATAGTTTGCTGTCATGGGGCGTTATTGTAAACATTTGTTTTGAAGAAGGTAATTGTTGAATCCCGCAGTTTGAAAATGTAGAAATTTTTTTTTATCTTCCAGATCTAATAGAGTTCACTAAATGCGTTCTTTCTTGTGCTTAGATGCATGAAATGATTATTTAGGTTTTCAGTCTTGGTTGTGCTGTTGGTGAAGACTGTTGTAGTGTATTTTTCTTCATTTCTCTTCTTTCTTTGTTTTGTTTTGTTTTTTGTGCTGTTTGGTTTGCTCTCAGCAGAATAACTCTAGCATGGCACTGAGCACCACCATCATCAGATTCAGCCCAACCCCACCTGTTGAACCAGGTGCACAGTCTCACCTGGACATTCCAGGTCTTCACAAAAGCCTCGATCAGGTGCAGCCACAGCATTCCAAAAGTCTAGACCCACTTCCTGCTCAGCCACGTAAAAGCCCAGAGCCCTCTCGTAGTGGTTCTGCTCTGAGCTGCACTCGCAGCCAGAGTGAATGTAACTACCACTGTCCTGGGGACAGAAGTGGGGACAGAAGTGGGGACATTTCCACCAGCTGCAGGAACCACAAACACCTCTCTGAGTCTAATGTAAGGCAACTCACTAAAGTGGACTCAGGATATTGTAGCAATCTGAACATTCAACAAACTAGCACCTCTACCGCTCCTCAAAGCTCCCAGCAGTGGGGTACTGCTGGGTCAGTGTCAGTGTATGCTGGAGGCCTCGGGATGCCTCCGTCCTATTCGTCGGAGGGACTTCACTATGTGCCCATCCCCAGCTTTAAACCTCAGTGTCCTGGCATGATTGACCTTCCCCATCAAGGAGATGTGCAGTCTCTCCTCGCCGGACGCGCTCTCTTAAACACTCAGCTGGCTCAGCAGTATCTGGGACCGGAAACTCCGTTACATCTAGCTGCTTATGTGGGAGCACCAGGAAGCAGTCTCTATAGCATGACCTCTGCAGGTTAGCCTTTACCTCGGTTTGCTTTTGTTTATCCAAAGTAACAGTGCTGACTGTTGGTACATCATGGTGGTTAAACCCAGAGAATATAAGTTTAAAATAATGCTCCTTCCTCTTCTCACAGGCATACCAAACAGTGATCTAACAGTGAGACATATTCACACTGCATCAGGCCATTTGGGGATTTCTGGGGCTGCTGGGTCCCATCTCCTTCCTAGACCACATCCGAGCCAACAGGACATTGGAATGATGGGGAAACCCTTCAGTCAGTATCCGGCAGATCCACTGGTGACAAGTGGTCTTGAAGAACTGAGAGGTAGCTTTGGTGTTAGTGTTTATATGATCATTATCAGTGATCAATTTCAATCAGTGTACTGTCCAGAAGTTTTGAAATGAAGCCATTATTATGCTGATGTCCTTCATACCTAGAGTCGTCATGACTGTGGGTAACAGTCATAAATTATGGTGTTTAAATCAGTGTCTATACTTTTAATATGTTTTATTACTCCTTCTTTTCTGCACTGAGGGCCAGTGTTTCGCTGCTTCATGTATCACTGTTCAACTGTCATCCTCAGGCCAAGTGGTGGTGCCAGAGGAGCTGCGGTTTCCTCATGCCTGCTGCGTGGGCATTGCCTCACAGACCTCCCTCAGCCTCTTTAACCCCTCTGAGAGATGGCAACAAGTTTCAATTACTGTTAATAGTCTGTCAATTGACGGAGAGAAGGTGAGCCCTATGTGTCACAGCACATATACAATATCTCTTCATTATCTCTCCAGTTATGGCTCAGTATTTTTACCTGTGCTTCAATCTTTCCTTCCAATCCCTACAGGTGGACAGCTTGCCTTACCAGTGGCTGATGGTGAAGAACAAGACAATCATTGGCCCAAAGAGTACTGAAGAGCAGAAGGTGTTGTTCATCCCTCCCCACAGCGGCGTCTACCAGTGTATCCTTAGTGTTAGCTCCTGGCCGGCATCTGCTGAGTCAGAGGTGGCTGCCAGGGCTAACATCTTTGCCAGAAGGGTGGTGCTTGTTGCCATAGCAGAGAACCCTGTTCTAGAGGTGAGGGTCCCCAGTGTGATGATCACACAAAGGAGCAAAATAAAAAAAAATTACTTGAGGGTTAATATTTAATGAGATAATATTTTGGTATATTCCGTTCTTTAGTGACACATTATGAAATACGTTACACAGTATTTAAAAGAGTCTCTCAAATTCTCTTTGATTCTCAGGTTGAAGTGAGCAAATCTGGTTGCTTGGATTTTGGAGACCTGCCTGGGGGCGGGGCTAAATCTCTTCCTCTGAAATTGCTCAACAGGACACACGCCACAGTACCCATCCGACTGGTCATCAGTGCGGTAAGTTAACATCACGTATTTTGACACTATTATAAGAGTTGCACATCTTCTTAGATCACTTGATGACTCAATGATGGGCTGAAAATATGGTGAGCACTTTTCACATAACTCACTCTGCAGTTAAAACCACATCAAAGCTAATGACAGAGCAAAAGCCAGAGACTGTTATTAGTATTTCTACATCCTAAAAAGTATCTGTACTGCCATTAATGAAAAACATCCTCTGAAAAATATTTAAGTAAACATTAAATGGTAATTAACAGTCATTACATGTATTTGGTTCCTTAATTTCTGTATGGTTCAGTTATTCTGCTTGATCTAAATTTGAGTGTGTTATAATATACACTACGATGGCACATAGATCACTAATAACAGCCCGTCCTTGCATTGGTTTGTTATGCAATAAAACACGGTTTACATTCTAAACTTTTATTCCAACAGAACGCCACAGCATGGCGATGCTTCACCTTTTCCAAGCACCCTGTTACCATGACATCTGAGGGAACACAGCCGGCTGGACACATGACCCCCATATCCTCCCCCTCTGTGGTGAATCACGTGATGCATGCCAGCTACGGAGAGGTTTGAGTTGCCAGAATGATTATAATCCTTGTCAGAGTCCGTCATTTAAAATATTTCATGGGTGCATGTTTTTGTTTCATGCTTACTCAAAGGCTTGCTGAGACATTTGTGGTATTTAAATATGGCTCGGCCAGTTTCAGAGATCCTGTCTGATTTTTCTGTCTTCACCTAAACAGCAGCTCATGATGTGACATAATAACCTTTTTTTCTTTTCTTTTCTTTTCTTTTCCCAGAATCCAGAAAGCTTCATGGTCTGGGTTCATTTCAAGGCCCCTCAGAAGTACACAGCTTCTTCAGGTAATCAACCTGGACATACACAACAAGTCACTTAACCTGATATTCTTAGAGTGGAAATTTAGATGAAACAAAATGACAAAACAGGATTGGAGGTTGTTTTCTGCTAAAGGAAACTGTATGATGTTGTGCTTTTTAGGAGAGCTTGGCCCAGCTGATGAGTACAGTGCACGTGTGGACATTGAAGTGGACTCCCCCGGTCAAAGTCGTGTGATCAGGAGCATTCCCCTCAGAGCCAGGTCGGGAACTGCAAGGGTCCATGCTCCTAAAGATCTGCAGGTATCTAAGCTGCTATATGGCTGTTCTCACACTAATGGGGACTAATTTAGCCTTTCTTCCTGCCCTCGTTAATACACTTTCTGTTACTATGACTTTGCACCAATGAGATCAGATTACTTTGGTATGGATAATTGCACTAAAAAAAATCACTTGACCACCATTTGACTAACAAAAAAAAAAAAAGAATTGAGAATAAAGCAGAACATTGAAGGAGTAGATTAAGAGGTTGATTGATTCACTTTTTTTCTGGCTGTTTTTTAAGCTCATTATTGTACTGAAGTTTCCACTTTCTATAAGAAAGGAGTTGTTGTGTCTCATCAGTGGTGATGGTGGTGTTGTTTGTGCCGTCTTATGTGTTTACTCATGTTTCTGGCATCTTCACTTGTTTGGTAATTAGTGCTAGCACTAGACATTTACTGTGAGCAGATGAGTGTATATACTGAATAAAATCTGTGACACTTAATAATTGTAAGACTACATGTTTTGAACCAAGGACATGTTTTCCAGCTAATGACACGTGCCTTTGAATTTGATTTATGTTTAAAGGGGGAGATGGAATTTGTAAAACAATCTTGTCAGTGTAGAAGAGGCCAGCTCCTCTTCAAGCCCAGCTTCTTTCAGCTACTCCCTTATTCATAAGTGGTTGCCTCAGTGGATGGCTCCACATATTTGATTTTGGCAGATTTGGCAGAACTCTCCAAGACTAATCATTTAAATGTTGGAGAAGTCGACTCAGCAACAGACGGAAACTGTTAGAAAAGGTTTTTTTGCAGCACTTGTAAGCACACATGGTTGGATTTTTTTTTTTTTTTTTTGCGTGTAAACAAACATGTATTAGGAGTAAAAAGAACATCCATCCATCCATCCATTCACTTCCGCTTATCCTGGTCAGGGTCGCGGGGGGGCTGGAGCCTATCCCAGCTGTCATAGGGCGAGAGGCAGGGTACACCCTGAACAGGTCGCCAGCCTGTCACAGGGCCAACACAGAGAGACGAACAACCTTTCACACTCACATTCACACCTATGGGCAATTTAGATTAGCCAATTAACCTAACCCCAGTAAGTGCATGTCTTTGGAATGTGGGAGGAAACCGGAGTACCCGGAGGAAACCCACGCAAGCACGGGGAGAACATGCAAACTCCACACAGAGAGAGGGAGCGGCCTGGGCCAAGGTGGAATCGCACCCAGGCCTTCCAGATGGTATTCTATCTGTGAGGCAACAGTGCTAACCACTGCGCCACCGTGCTGCCCGTAAAAAGAACATGTTTAATAAAATGTCACAAGCTGTAGTAATAAATCATTAATTTAACGGTGGACATATTTATTGTAATAAACCAAACTTTTTTTGTTAGCATGTCTAATTTTCCCATTTTGTCATCGTACCCTTTTGTTGAGTTTGTTGTGAATATTTTTTTTTTTCTTTTTTCTGCTGCTTTTGTCTAGACTGTCAGCTTGTCTGCTCCACTGGGTAAATCCAGTCAACAGACGTTGCCATTAAAGAATGCAGGAAACATTGATGCGCAGCTGAAACTCAAGGTAATTCTGACCTTTACTTTTCTTATTGGATTTGGGGTTTGGGTAAGCCTCTGTGACATTTTGGGCTCAGATTGTGGCACGCACAGCAGGGATCCTTTTGATATTTTGCTTATTTTTTGTGCTTTCTCAATTTTTACCTTCATTATTTATTTATTTTTTTAAACTTTCTCACTTTTTGTTTCTTCTTTTCTACTTTTTCTTTTCTTTTTTTCTCCCTCTCCGCATCTTTTCATCCTTGTTGCCCATTTTCCTGTGCTATTTGCTTTCGTTCTTGTTTACAGTGCAGTGACAGCGAGGACAGTTTTTCTGTCACACCCGATGAACTGACGCTGAGAGTGGGAGAGGAACACACCATCGTTGTGTTTTTCAAAGCACAGGGCACCAGAAGATGTAGAGAGAGGTATAGAAAACTTTCATGATTGTAAAAGGTTGTTTTTGTATTAACCAGATTTAAAGTCCTTTTAAATGCAAAAAAACCACAATTTTGTTCTGTAAAGGATTTCATCATATATAAACACAGGTGTGCCTTCTAGAACTCTAAAAAGATCTCTCTTGAATTTACTCTTCATTTTGATGAGCAATACTTTTCTCCCAGTCCTGCACTGTAATTTTGAAACCCCCAGAATATGTGTAAACTCAATCCTTATAATTAACTTTATATTACAGCCTTCTCACCATTTTGGTGCTACCATCCGGCCCTCAGTATGAAGTAACGCTAAAAGGAGAAGTAACCCCCGAGGACTCTGGAAAACATTCGCTCCCGTCTGCTGCTGCTGTGTGCGGCCCTGGTCTGACCAATAACGTCCCACCAATCCTCTCTAATAAGCAGTTTGTAGCCTGGGGAGGGGTCACCCTGGGACGTGCTGTGTAAGCAAAGTTTTTTTTTTGTTTTTATCCCCCCCAGTTTTCCATTAATTTCACTGCTACATACTTACAGAAAACGAAAACACGTTACAGGTATCAATTATTCATTGGAAAGTAATCAATAAAAATCTCAAGGCCCAGTGGTCCATCTTATTCTATTAAGACTTGTATAATGTTATTCATGAGAAGGGACAGGGCGCGTCCACAGAGAGTGTTATTCCTCAGAAGCTATTTCAACATAATGCACAATTTATTTATACTCTTTGAAGGGCAGCAGAGAAGAGACAGCAGTAGGAAAGCTAAATCCCCCCCAAGTCTTAGTATTCTTTAAGGTTTTAGCTAGGTCCAGATTTGACTTATTATTGACTTAAATTAGGAGTTTAGGTTAACGACTGTCAGTGTTCAACGTCTGTCAAAGAGCCAGTTTGACTGAGCACACCATGTACACTTGCTGTTCTCACAAAACCAACAGCACTGTGTTTTTTTTTTTGTTTGTTTTTTTTTTAGCCAACAGAAGCTGGTTCTTAGGAACAACTCAACTGACGTCACACAGCAGCTGCGTTTGCTTATTCGAGGCCAAGACCAAGACTGTTTTCAGGTACACGTCATCTCAATTCTTTCTTGTTCTTTGTTTTTGTGTTCGCACATCCTGTTTTTTAAAACTGACATCCTGGTTGGAATCACTGGCACACTTTATTTTGCTTTCTTGGGAATTGGGGATCTGGCACAGTGGCATGTAGTTAACGATTGCCTGAATCGCATTTGTTGAATTGGTTATCTGTTTGGATCTCAGCTCCAGAGTTTGTTCAGTCCTGAAGAACGTCTGACCCGACATGGAGAGCTGTCCCTCCGTCCTAGAGAGGACGTGACCATCCACCTTCTTTTTGCTCCCACTAGAGTGGCCTGCATGTTGGCCAAGCTGGAGATCAAGCAATCTGGAGTCCGGCCTTCACAGCCAGGGGTTAAATTCACTGTGAGGATGTGACTGTTAAAGCCAGTCCATATTTCTTTCTCTGAAATCATCAAGCGCACAGCAGTTTCTCTTATCACATTTTTACTCTTCTTTTGTCATGCAACACTTTGTTTCACTTTCTGTGTCTGTAGTTTAATTTAGTTCTTGTATCCCTGATCTTTAGATTCCACTGTCTGGTTATGGCGGCACCAGCAATATCATCCTAGAGGAACAGAGGAAACAGGCAGATGGCTACGTGACGACGCTGACCGACATCGCTGTTGGTCATGTCAGCAAAGTGTGTCTGTGCGTGAGGAACACAGGCTCCAGAGCAGCTTTCATCAAAGCTGTGGCCTTCTCTGATGTTCAGAATCGATCACTTATGGAGCCCTCAGTCATCAGCCTCGCACCTTCACAGTTTGTACTAAAGGAAAGGACACAAGAGGTAAGAGGATGGATACTGCGTATACAAATCTCACTAGTTCAAAATGTTCTGATAACAATAGCTGTTTGCTCCCCAAATTTCTTTACCTGTTTCAGTGTATCCCACTTTATCTTCCCAAATCCTTTTTTAAATCAATTGATAAAGCCTTTATCTCATTTATTTGGAATGGAAAGAAACCTAGGATACGGCTAGAACTGTTACAGAGACCTAAATCAAAAGGTGGCCTGGCCCTACCAAATCTTTGTCATTATTATTGGGCTGCAAATGTCCAAAAAAATCATCTACTGGCTCCACTCTCCTGACACAGACTGGTGACGCTTTGAAGCTGCGTGTTGCACCTCAACATCTCTTAGCGCCCTTGTCACCTCCAGCCCTCCCCTTTCTATATCAGATTTTACTAGCAACCTGGTTATCATAAACACCCTTAAGATATGGTTTCAATTTAAACAGAACTTTGGATTCAATAGCTTTCTTCACATCAGCTCTATACATAATAATCCTCTTTTCCCTCCAGCAAGATCAGACTCTGAATTTATTCTTTGGCAAAGACAAAGTATACATATATTTAAAGATTTGTACATCAATGGTGTTTTTGCAAGTTTTAATGACTTATCACATAAGTTTAACCTTCCCCGGTCCAGCCTATTCCGGTACTTCCAAGTCCGTCACTTTCTTCAGTGCCATGACCCTAATTTTCCAAATTTACCTTTGGAGTCTGCTTTAGATGAATTGTTAGGAATGCCTTTCAACCCAAAGAAACTTCAAGAATAAATGACTGGATAGCCTCTCTCCAAAATCCAACACTTGAAAACAACTGGGCAGAATGGATAAAGGAACTGGGGGAGGACCTGGAGGAGAATATCTGGATCAGTGCCCTACAAAGAGTGAATGACAGTTCCTCTTGTGCTAAGTTAAGCATGATACAATTCAAGGTTCTACATCGTATTCACTATTCTAAAGCTAGACTGGCGAAAATATACTCTAACACAGATGCAGGTTGTAACAGATGCCGGGGCACCCCTGCTAATTTAACCCATATGTTCTGGTTATGCCCATCCTTGATGTCCTATTGGTCTGGGATTTTTAGAATACTGTCAGAGGTACTTGATGTTAGTCTTCAACCTAGTGCAGCAACAGCTATATTTGGTGTCACAGATGGGAGATATTCTACAATGAGGAAAAAGCATAAACACATAGTTGCTTTTACAACTCTGCTTGCACGCAGACGAATATTGTTACACTGGAAATCCCGGAACCCACATAAACTGTCTTTGTGGCTGAGCGATTTGATGCAATTTATACAGTTGGAGAAGATTAAGTATACACTTAGAGGATCCAGAGACAAGTTCTTCTCTGTCTGGAATCCAGTACTGTCACATCTAGCTGGACTTCAAACCATGCCTCATTAGTAAACATATAGCAGTCTGCTCTCCTCTATATATATTTTGTCCTTTTCGGGAGTTTGTGCAAAGTTTTTTTTTTTTCTATTATTATTCCTGTTTTTCTTTTTTAATATACATATGCAAATGTGTATGTACGTGTGTGTATATGTTCACAGATTTACAAATATTCTTTTTCTTTTAATTATTGTAACTTTTTACTTTAACGGGTGAGTGTCCTGTATGTTAATAGAAGGGAGGGATGGGTGGGTTGGTGGGTGGGTGGTTACACTTAGGGTTTGTTTTTTTTTTTTGTGTGTGTGTTTTTTGGGGTTTCTTTGTTTTGTTTGGTTTTGTTTTTTTAGAAGAAAAAGAAAAAAAAAACAATAGCTGTTTGCTTTTTTTTCTTCTAATTCCTATGATTTGTATTTTCCTTGTGTATGCTCAAACTTGACCTTGTTGTTAATATGAATTTTCAGGTAATCACTGTGCTAATGAAGTCCACCCAAAGAGAACAGAGCCTTTGTCAGTCAGCCAGTGCACTGCTGGCTACAGTCTGTCTGTTCTGTGGTGATGAGGTCTCCAGGCAGCAGTACAGGAGGTGAGACTTTTCACCATTTGGTTGAGTCATTTTTGGACTGTTGAAGTATTAATGTTAATAGTTCACGGGACTGAGAATTAGTAGTGATTTAGTTAAATCTAAACCATCATATAGTAAAGATATTTTCAAATAATACGGATCTGTCTGGAAGGATCTGTAACACTTTACATCAGCACTAAAATGGCCCTCTGTTCTGTTCAATAATGGCCAGAGCACTACTTCAATAGATTAACTTTGACTGTATGAAATCAACTGGATCAATAATCCACGGTAAAGTTCAAAAGGGTCCAATAAAGGTTATTTTCTCAATACCCCCCCCCCCCCCCCAAAAAAAAAAAAACAAAAAAACAAAAAACAAATAAACAATACAATAAAATAAAATAATGATGTGATGTGTTTTCTTTTTTTTTTTCGTTCAGGTTACTTCAGAGCAAGCCAGAAGTTGCACGGAAGGCCCTGTCTGAGAACAGTCTGCTGAAAAACATAGACTTTAATGAGAAGTTCCTGGGAGAAGAAAATGTTACTGAGGGTAAGATATTGTGTTGTGGGGGGTGAGAGGGATTCTTTTCATAGACAGTGGTAACAATCTGCACTGTTTTTATGTTTCATTTTGCTGCTTTATTACTGATTAATTGGATCATGTAACCTACAACTTGTGGCTTTCCTTGTAACTTGTGAGTCTCATATGGAGACACCCCCCCCCCCCCCCGCACTTCACAAAAACAGTGTTTTATTGCCCCTTAAGGGGGGGACTACAATACTTTATACCATTTAGTCTCTCATGTGAGATGCCTTGGTTGCATATCTGAATAAAGCCAGAGAGAACATTAACATAAAATTGAGGGCAGCAGAGATTCATATTCTGCTTCTAAACAGGCCTTACATTCGACTCTGTTTAAAATTTTAATGTCTCACAAGTGATTTCCCTCCTGTGTAGCCTATGACCTGCCCCAGCGGCCCAATGAGGCCCACATCTTTTATGGCAACATGAGTAAGGTGGTCGTGTCGTTGCTTGGAAGTACTAAGAGCACAGACTTTGAGGAGAGCGAGCAGCTCAGAACCAGCCCAGAGACAGACAGGTAATGCCACACACATCAAATATTCCTTATCTGCTGGAATATACAAAGGCCTGGTTCATCTTAATACCAGTCTCTTGAACTGACTGCACCAATATGGGGATTCAAATAAGTCTGGAAAACACAAGACTGCTGTATCTCCTTGATACAGCGTGCTCATTTTATCTGGTCCGTTAGATTAGTAAGCACATTCAAGATTATGATGTGACATTTTAGCTCTCTTTGCTGCTCTTTTGATAAAGTTCTGTATGTACACAAAATGCACAGTTTAATGCTGTTGTGTGATTCCCAGTGGGTCATCAAATGGCAATGTGTCTCTGGATGTGCTGCCAGTGAAAGGGCCCCAGGGTCCAGCACTGAGAGTGGCTGAGTCTTCCTTAAAGGTACTATAAGCCCTCCTTAATAAACTTTAATGGTTTCTTACAATGACTATTGATTATTTTGGTGCTTTTTAAGCTGGCTGAGATTTAGACCTTTGCTTCACTCTATTTCATGTGAAAAATGTATCATTTTTGTTGATGATCTTGTTTTTTACCCTCTCCAGGCTTCAGAGCCATTACACAAACAGTCTGAGTCCTGGACCATTCACCCAGAACAACTTGTCCTTGCAGCTCCCACCATCAGTGAGTTGAATACAGACTTTAAGAGTACGAAGTGAGCTTAATGTGAGCGCAGCTGAAGCAACCAGTGAATTTGTTTTTTTATTGTTTTTTTAGATGGTCCCTCCACCACCAGTCAGGTCCAGATCCGAAACTGTACTTCCAGAGAGTTGAGCTTTGATTTGTCCTGGCCTGCCCACTGCCTCACCATCACTCCACAGCATGGAGTTATCGAGCCTCAGTAAGAATATGCTCAGAGTCAAGATATTTGGGTTACAATCTGATTCAGTTTATCCTTCTTATTTATTTCCATTTCTCACACTTTAGGCGATTTACGCCATGTTACACATCAGCTGAGTTTTGTTTGAGGTCCAGTGGATTCAGAAAGTAAAATTGCAATACAAGAAAGAGCAGAATGTGAAAACACTGAATACTTTCTCCACACATGTAATATGAGATGCAATCAAAGTGTTCCCATAAAAATCAAAACCATACCTGATTTTAAATTTTGTCGAGCTCCTCTTCAAGATCATCTTCTCAGGCATGTCTGTTTTCATTTCTCTTCTGTTCTGACCCGTTTCTCTCTGTGATATCACCTTGGTCCTCAAACATGAGTAGAGAGCCCATATTGACGTTTTTGAAAACATCATGAATGAGCACGAGAGCTGGGTCTCCGGGTGTGACTCGAGCGGTTTTCTGTTTGAATTCATCACCCATCGCTGCAAAACTGTTTGTCATCCTTTTCCACTCTAAAGCACACTGAAAATGCAGGTGTTGCTAATTAGAGGGAAAAAAAACACTCACCACCTGCCCTATCACCAGATTTTCCTCTTTGCAACTGAAAATCAAGCGAAAGGATTACTGTTTTCATATTTTTTTTTTTTAAAGGGGAGATGGGCCAGATTTGAGTCTGGTAAGACTCTTTGTAGGTCTGATTCCATAACTTTTTGATCACTCCTCAATCTGTCATTATAGTGGCTGTAGCTAAACAAAGACAGCTCCTACATTTAATGCATGTTCAAATCTATTAAGATTCTGTTTGTGCCTAATTTTGTCATTATTGTAAACCAAGGTGCCACCTGCAGATCTTGATCAGCCCCAACCCCTCACTAGCAACTAAATCCTCCCTACTTCCATGGAGTGGACAGATTTACGTGCAGTGTGATGGTCAGCAGAAGGTGCGGGACATTAGTGTCTTTTTAAACAAAATTCTGTCTTGGACTGTGAGAACCTGACGTGAGCTAAATCTAATCTGTACGATTCTGGTTTTAGTTTATTAAAGTTCAGATTCGTCGAGACCTTGCTCTGGATGTGTCTACAGCCCCAGCAGATGCAAGTCTGTCAGCCCTGCCTCCTCAGGCTGCTACCCCCTCGTTGCCTGTGGGCAGGCTCACCATGAGGCCATCGCTTACCCCGCAGACGCCTCAGGCCATGCTAGAGATCAACAACAAGACCATCCTCTTCCCCACCACCCCCTCGGGGGAAACATCGGGTAAGAACATGGCTTGCCCTGTCTAACATTAAAGCTCTACATTATGCTCAAGTCTGAAAAGCCTTACAACAATTATCTTCTAAAAGTTTAGGAGTAAAATACTTCCACACTGTCAGTTTTTATCAGTCGTGGTCTGTAGGTAGCACGTGATGCATCTAATCCTGTGGGAGACTGAATCTCTCTCTTGCTGTTCTTCAGAGGCTCAGCTGGAGGTGCAGAATGGGGAAGTGGAAGTGAGGTGGTACCTGTCATCATTTGCTCCTCCATATGTCAAGGTGCTTCTCCCTCCCCACCACCCCTTCATTATCTTTCTTCTGTAAACTGTTGTTCTGCTCCTCTCTCCTGGGAGCTCTCTGCTTTTACTGCTTTTTGTAGTTTATTTTGAATTTACTCTTTTATGTCAGTGTTGCAGGATCAGTTTTGTTTCATGAACTACTTTGGTAATTGCTTTGTACTTGTTCACACTCTTGATGTTGTTTTAATACTCAAATTTTATTGGCTGCTGAGCATAAGGTCAGATCAAAGTGTGGTCTTTACTTTCTCCTCAGGGGGTTGACAACACTGGAGACGTTTACCGGGCCACCTACACTGCTTTTAGATGCTCCAGGGTCTCAGGAACCCTGGGAGCTCATGAGAAGATGCAGGTAGGTACTCGCATCCAACTAGACTTGCCAGTAATTTTTAAAGCAGGTCATTATAAAGGGACAAAGATTTACTGCAAATGTTATGGTTTACATGGACAATGATCCTGTCATATTTTTAGTTCAAACTAAATGCAGGAAGTACAAGGAACTGAAAAAGAAAGAGGCATTGAAATGCACTGATCAAGCATAATAACATGAAGTGGATAACACTGATTATCTCCATCATGGCGTCTGTTAGGAAGCAAGTGAAATTTTTTTCCTTTAAAGTTGATGTGTTAGAAGCAGGAAAAACAGGGAAGCGTGAGGATTTGAGCGAGTTTGACAAGAGCCAAACTGTGATGGCTAGATGACTGGGTCAGAGCATCTCCAGAACTGCAGCTCTTGTGGGGTGTTCCTGGTCTGCAATGGTCACTGTCTGTCAAAAGTGTAACTAAAATTGCTGAAAAGGTTAATGTTGATTTTGATAGATGTCAGAATACACAGTGCATTACAGTTTGTTGTGTATGGGGCTGCATAGCTGCAGACCAGTCAGTATGCCCATTCTGTCCTCTGTCCACTGCCGAAAGCACCAACAGTGAGCACTGGAACTGGACCACAGAGCGATGGAAGAAAATGGCCTGGTCTGATGAATCATATTTTCTTTTAGATTATGTGGATGGCTGAGTGCATGTGTGTAATTTACCCAGGGGACACCTTGTACCTGGATGCACAATGAGAAGAAGGAGAGACAGTTAAGACAGGTTTGGCAATGTGATTCTTTGGGCAATGTTCTGCTGGGAAACCTGCTGCCATCCCTGTGGATGTTACTTTGACACGTACCGCCTACCTAAGCATTGCTGCAGCCCATGTACACCGTTTAATGGAAACTGTATTTCCTGATGGCCGTGGCCTTTTTCATCAGGATAATGCCCGCTGCCACAAAGCAAAAGTGGTTCAGGAATGGTTTGAGGAGCACAACAGTGAATTTGAGGTGTTGACTTGGCCTCTAAGTTCTCCAGATCTCAATCCAATCGAACATCTGTGGGATGTGCTGGACAAACAAGTCTGATCCATGGAGGTTCCACCTTGAAACTTACAGGACTTAAAGGATCTGTTGCTAACATCTTGGTGCAGATACCACAGCACACCTTCAGGGGTCTAGTGGAGTCCATGCCTCAATGGGTCAGGGTGTTTTGACAGCACAGGGGGACCAACACAATATTAGGCAGGTGGTCATAATGTTATGCTTGCTCAGTGTACATGTGTTGGAACTGGCGCTAATGACCAATTCAAAATGTATAAAACTATTTATTTTGGTTTTACATTTTTAAATTGGTGTTTTGTTAAGTCTTTCATTAGTTTTATTGTTCCTTTCACCACCTGTGCAATTAGTTTTACTGTTCACATTGGAATTCTCTTTTTAGTCAAGTGAAGCGCTGAAATAATGTTTCTCAGTTTCTTTCTCGCTCTGTTATCTGTGAGTTTTAAATGTTTTATCAAATAAAACAAGAAAATAAATGCTATACTGACACTGAAAGTTTATTTACTGTAATCTTTGGGATAATAAAACTTGTTTGATTTATGAGGCATTTAAGAAGTTTATATTTTCCATCTGGAAGCCTATCTGATAAGAACATGTGAGTATAATGTGCTTTTATAAGGTTAAGGAAAATCTAATTGTGTCCTCTGCCTTTTGTTTATCAGGTGCCCATTACCTTCCTACCCAGGGACAGAGGGGACTATGCCCAGTTCTGGGACTTGGAGTGTCACCCTGTGTCTGAGCCCCAGCAGAAAACCAGAATCCGCTTCCAGCTCTGTGGCACCGTGAGGACTTTGTTTTTACTTTATTTAACCAGAGAAGTAGACCTCTTGCAATATAGACTTTCTTCTGTGTAAGTGTTTTAACTTAGCCTTTTTTTTTTTTTTTTGGTGAGGAGAAAATACATTCAGGCATGGGAAAAAATTAAAACTATGGCATCAAAACCCAAAACTTTTAGCTTTTTATAGAACAAAACTCTGTCTTTATACCAATTTTAATCTACTCTACTATTATTTGATGTTCAGTCTGAGTCTAAAGAATGCATGCATGGCCAGTGTTCCCACTATAGCAACATTATGTATTATTAGCTTTCAGTTATTTTAAAATAAACTGCACATATTAGTAGTACCGTGACTGTGGCTTTTGTAGTTTAAGTGACAGAATTAACAAATGAGACAAGTGGGTTGTGGGATGGGAAGGAGAGCCACCCTGCTGAGAAGGGCCTGCGGGCTTCTTGTGTGTAACACTTTAAAGTGAAGTGTTATGACAGAATCAGTTAACTTAAGAGCATACATGCACAGCAAGTGGGATGTCAGAGAGATGGCGCCACATGAGTAGGTTAAGTGGCTGAGATGGTAGCGCTTTTGTTGTTGTTGCTTTATCTTTTAGATGCTGTGTTTAAAGAGAAATGCCAAGTCTTTCAGTAGAGTTAAATGCCAACCTGTGACTCTAGTTTGTAAAACTTTAGAAAAACAAAATGTAAAACATAGCACTCATATTTAGTTCTACACCTAACTGTCAGGTACATGTCCAAATCAAAGTCTCTGCATATAGTAAGTAGCTACGTCTCTCAGTGATGTGTGGTGTTAATATTCAAGCGTTTTTTTTATTGAGTGGCCATTTTTAAATAGCATTGAAACACTGGAAACACTAACAGGCCAAAATCTAAAATTATGCATGCGTGTTTGTGTCTGAAGGGAATAACGTCCGGACCAGTGGGAGGACCACAGGAAGGAGACTGCTCTCTGGTGAAGACAGAGGCCGCAGTCAAGACCAAGAAGACACCTGAATCCTCATCAGGCAAAACCAGGTCACTCCACTTAAATCTAATCATGCAGGTGATCCCAACCAGGATCTCTTTGTAGCTCAAAGTATAAACCAGTGAAGGAATGAGCTGCCCTCCCTTTAAGCCAGTTTTCTCCGGATTGGCTGCCCCTCACAAACAGAAGGTTTGAATAGCTGGTGGGTGGGGCTTCTGTGCTCATTGCACAGAGACTTCCTGTGCCTGTGTTTAGAGCAGCCTGAGCTTGTGGCTCGCTGGGGTTATTCATACAAACTCTGACCTTTTTATTTATTTAGTTATTAAACTTCAGCGTATCCACCACTGTAACAGTATATATTTGACAGAAAATTCAAAACGCCATAATAGGGCCCCTTTAGTCATTTATACCTTGTTTTTTTTTTTGTTTTGTTTTTTTTTTAACATTCGATTGTGTCATTGTGAATTTGTGGTTGTTTCATGATGGTTATGCTTCCTGTTTAAAGTGGCACAATTTCTAATCCTCAGCCAGGAGGAGACTGTGCGGAGGTGTGTGTATTCTCCACAGGACCTGTACACCTTCCCAGCCACACGGGTGGGTGAGTCCAGCTCTCTAAAGGTCAACATCCGCAACAACTCGTCCGTCACGCATGAGGTGAGGCATACTTTATTCTCTTGAAGATGTAAGAGGAGGCTTTTTTTTTTTTTTTAACTTGCTTACTGCAGCAGAAAGTGAAGTTCACTACATGCATATCTTGTCTAGAAAAGTGAAGCTGTCAGGGTTGGTGCAAGCAAGGAAGGAAGTCTATGAAAGATGGTTTTAAAAGAAGCCATTTGTTGAGTTTGAGTTGCCTCTGGAGATGACACCTTGTCATCCCGGACATAATGTGTTCAGGAAGCACGTTTAGGCTTCAGGACCTGAGTACAGATCCTAGCTCACCTTAAGTATATTTGTGCTTCTCTGTACCAGTAAAAGAAATTGCATGCCTAATTTGATGTATATTATAGTGAATGATAAATTCAATAACACTGCCTAACACATGTCGCTCTGCTTTGCATGGATTTGATTTGTGATGTGTGGCTTCTCTAATTGACTTGCAGCTGAAATTTGTAAACCCTAGGGAGCCCTTCTACATCAAGCATTCCAAATACTCTCTGAGGTGAGTCTCATGTTCATTACCCCCAACACAAACTCTCCTTTTGATTGCTAGTTTATACTTTGCCTTCACTACAGTCTGTTTAAGCTTTAGGGTTTATGTGAACCTGTTGAAGTTGTTCTAGTATTATTATCTTAAGACTAAGTTGATAGGTAATAATGTTTAGTCAAAAACACGTTCTTTGTTCTAACTTGGAGACTGTGTAATGTCACTTTCCCATTGTGAATGCTCACTGTGGGAGGTCCTGTGAGATGCTGGGACCTGGAGGATGATGATGCTATCTGTAGTGTATACTTGAGGCCTCGAGGAGTGCTGATGTTTTGCATTTGGAAGGGGCGGCCTGGTCGCAGGTACCAGTTGTTGTACTGTGCTGGTGAGGGACTGTGTTCAGACTGTGCATGGTGCATTTGCTTCATTGACAAAAATAAGTATTGTCACACATTCCATTGTGAAACATGGCAGTTATGTCAAACGATGCCACAACCTGAACCTTCCCCAGCTTTGCAGTAGGTGTGCTGTGAGCACTGCTGTGTGTGGATTTGTGATTGTGGAGTTCCGAGCATGTTGTGGCTCTTTTCCATGTGTCCACTGGTCTTATGAAGGCTTTTTAAAAATGTTGAAATCAGAGTTCCAAAACTCTTCTTCAGTTTCCTTTGTAAAGGTGTTAGTGTGAGCATTTAGTTATGAAATACATCTATATCTTAAATTGGTCAAAAGCCAACTGGAAAGTAACCAGTACAATTTAAGCATTTCCTCTGACCTGATCTAAAAGTCAAACTGAACCTGAAAGTAAATGCGGTGGAAGGAGGGATTAACTACTGACAGCATATTAGTTAATCTCTCCTTTCATTTTCTGCTGCTTTTTCCATGTCCAGGTTGTGAATGAATCATTAATATTGGTGTTACTGTTATATGGCTACATTGAGTGATTGTTTTCACTATTGATTCATGATTTGTTCCACGCAATGTGTGTAAACAGTAACCATTAAATAAAACAACCTTTACAATTTCAGTAAGGATGCTCAATTATAGCCAAAAATCACACTTATTTTGGTCAATATTGGGATCACATTTTGTTTAACTTGTAATATAATTAAATTTGTATTCTGTGTAATAAATACTTATTCTGGCATTTACTTTCTCTCAGTAGATCTTGTGCTTGAGCTGAACTAATCTGAATCAGTCAGTGAGCTCTACAGAATATTCACTTTACCTGGTGTAAGACGAGAGAAAACAAGAAGCTATGATAAAAGGAAATGCAATCAAATGTCTGGGTTTGTTTAATTAACCAATAAATTATTGATTCAAAATAGCTAATAATTGCATTAATAGGTTAATTGACTAAATTCCAGGTCAGAGTGTTGCATTGTAGTGCAAAGTGGTTGTGACTGATATCAGACTGTGGTTGTGAAACAGGTATTATAGACATCTTACCTTCAGCTCTGTGAGCCCTGCAGAAACTCTGCATCGTGCCCTCTCATTGCGCACACACATCCGCACTGGATACAGTGCTCTCTTCATGTCAGTTACAGTGTAGTATTTTCAGATAAATGCAGTGCATATTTGGTTGTATTTTGAATCTATATTTGTGCTAGTTCCCATTATGTATTCATACTCTAACATTTGAAATTCATATTGTTGTTTAGTAACCATCTTTGTTCTTCCCCATCCATTAGATGCCAGCACTATCTGAAGCTACCTGTCCAGTTCAAGCCCAGTACTGCAGGCGGACACACCGGTTTGCTGCTCATCCAGTCAGAAACAAGTGGAAGTCTTGTTATTCAGCTGACTGGTGAGGCATTGCCTTGAATTCACCAGTTTTACCATCCTACGCCACCTCCTCATGCTGCCTGGCTTTGCGTGGATGCTCCTCTCTGTGCTCTTCATTGTGGGAGAGATGAGAGTGACAGAGAAGAAGAGGCAAAGGAGCTAAGGATCAAATAATGGCAGTGCTGGATCTGAATCCTCCTTTTGCCATCATGTTTGGAGATGTGCACTGTAGCTGATTGAGTGGGACTGACTGAGACTCCTGCCAACACAGTCCCAGCTGCCTCTGGATAAAGCACAGGTGTCCTCAGCTGGCCCATGAAAAATGATCGTCCCCGTTTGTGCCTGAAGCTGAATGGTTTGAATCTGGCCAGCTCACAATTAGTCTGCACCGCTGTGGCATTCCAAAGAGCTAATAATTTTTGTCACTTGACTCTGGATCTGGCATTTTGCTTTATCCCTGAGTCATGTCACAAGGCAGCACTGTTGTTGTTGCCACAGTCGGTCAGGCAGCATTGGTACCAGTTGAGATACTTTGGGATTACTTGGAGTTGGGCATTCAGGAGTGCCTTTGTTTGCTGTTTGGTAATATCGCTGCAGGGACTTTGTTTTTGGAAAAGCCACATTGTTGCCTTTTATTGTTGTGTTACATAGTGGAAATCAGAAAAAAAAAAACCTTTTTGTCTCAGAACCTGATGCAGTCATTTCTGCCATTAACTCCCAATTGAAACAAGGACCAGAATAGATTTAAAGCTTCAGTTTTCCTGGAGTGCATTTTTAAAACTGCTCTTCTAGGTCTGTCTACATTTCACATTTTCCTCATCTTCTGTGCTAGTGTTTGTTTCTATGGAGATGGCGCTTCATTTTGCAGGGCCCACCTGCACAGTGGCCTTTGTCAGCACCATGTGCTGACTTCCACACAACCTCCAAGACTCATTCCAAACAGTCCAGATGTACTTAATTTAGTCATGTTCAGGGCAGCTCACAGCAACATTAGGATGGTTAATGATTGTTATTACATGCTAAAAGAGTTTCCTCTGGTGGGGTTTTCGTTCGGCAGCTTGCCAGGTCTGTTCAGTATGGTTGCCATGGTAAAACTGGTGTTAATCACTGTTCCAGTCACAGAAAATTAGCTCCCTGTTTCCTCTTTTAGCTCTGGGGCAAATGGCCAAAATTGCTTGGGGGTTTTGGAGTTGCTTCCATAATCAGTTTTGGAACTGGAATGAGATGGGGATGGGCAAATACATGTACACTTCATCACAGATGTGTTGTTAACCTGCTAGGTGCCACACGTTGTGACAATACTTTGAAGAACACAATTCTTTAGTACTGTTTTTCTTTTTCTTTTTTTTTTATACTTGTGTAGCAAGTTTTAACATGAAGGCAGCATACTGTCAAACACCCCAACATGTTTTGATTTACAATTTGCACATGCTTTAAATAGCAGTTATGTAATATATTGTATGTATTGTATGTTTAAATAAAGATTTGTGACAAGTCGTTGCCATTTTTTCTTTTTCTTTTTAACCCAGAGGGGAAGTCAACATGGACAAAGATGATTTATATAAAATATAGTTGAACAGTAGATTTATGTTCTTGTTTATCTTTGAAATTTAGATATTTGTTTTTATCCAGACTTTATCTCCACAGTATGGCTGCTTCTTAATGCTACGCCTTGCTAAAAAATCTAGCAGGAACCCAGTCAAGTTATTTTATAGGAAGATGATGTGTTTTCAGAACGTTCTGTTGGTTGGATTATCAATTGGTTTGGATGACACAGCAGCTTCCACACGGTGGAAGCAGCACTATATAAAAACCTTCAGATTGGCTGTCACCTAATGAGCTTTTAGTAAGTGGATTCTGGGCATTGATTAAAAAGGAAAAAGTGAAGAACGCTCAAAATTTACTTTATGGTCATGGTTTAGTTTGTGACTTAATGAAGCTAACCAGATTTGACTTCCAGTTAATGCACAGTTAAATATCCCATGACAATATGACTTTCTATAGACTGCAAATGCTTCTGGTCACACAGCACACAGGGAAAACACTGCCTAGTTTTTCTGTAACTTTATTTTAACCTGCTTATAAAAGCAGCTTCCTGAAAACAAAGCCTGACTTACTGAAATTAAAGTCTGGCTTAGCTGTTGGACAAACACTGAAAAATTCAACTGAGAATAAAGGAACGCATTAAACCAGTGTTGAATGTACAGTTTTGAATGCATGTGACGTGGCTGACAGTAATACCTGTACTGTCCTGCACACGTGGCACAGGAGATTACATCCTTGTATTCAGTTTGTTCAGTCATTTTGTATTTATGCAGCAATGCAATGTTTACTTTTAAAACATTGCATTGTCTGGCTCTTTCAAATTCTGCACAAAAACCCTGCAGATCTGCCAATGAAACAATCGACAGACAGGGCTTGTGACAAATAGGGAGCTTACGCCGTACTTGTGCAGTTAGGCCTTACTATAGATGTTTTATTTTTCTCCAGTGGTTATGTAGTGTTTGTATAATGTGTAATATCTGAAATTCATGTAATATTTCTTAGTCTTGTGTATCTCTGAAGCACCTCGTAACCTTGGGTTTCATGGGTTTGAAAGGGTGCTCCAGAGAAAAAATAGTTACAATGCTGCTTGGTGTACTGAAGTGCAGTTGATAGCCTGAGAAGATTTCTCAGCACCTGCGTCCCTGAGTGAAACAGTGAACTGGGATTGTTGCTGCATATCTGATCCTGACCTGTGTGACCCCTGAAACAGTGACATGTCAAACTTTTACTACTTTGGCTGCTAAGTGTTACGCGCCCGGCAGGTGTCGCCAAAGCTTTATTCAGAGCCGGCTGTCAGCAGCATGTACTGTACAGTAGGACAGCTGGGCTTTATTTTGCTTCCCCTGACTGGAAACCACTGTAGTGCAGTTGGACTTGACGTCTAGCAACACAACATCAGACTTTAAACAAACAGACCCGGCGGCTTTGCAAGTTAGCGGCTGCATTCACAGGTAGGAAGCCTAAGCCGTTTTCTTACTTAATTGTGTTTTTAAATGCACAGTCGTAGGCGACTGCAGGAATGTTCTGGTTATGCTAACTGATGTGGCTAAACGCGTAGCGAGGCTGTCCGGTGTGGGGGGGCTGACTTTGGGCCAGACTGTTTTAAGTTGCTGTTCAGAGTTGGAGCGGCTTTCCAAGCTGCGCCAGACAGCAGAGCTAAGCTAAGTTAGCAGCAAGCCGGCTAGCTCTGGCAGCCGTCCATCCGCCGGGGCCACAGCACCGGTCCGATATGTATTTGTCCCTGCGGGGCAACGCCGCCTCTCCCACTGACCGTGACCTCCGCACTTGCTGTAACATTTATCACCCTGAGTACACACAGAGAGGTATGTAGTTTTTTTTTTTTTTTCTATCTGCCTGCTGTGTCGTTAGCTGTCACATCCTGTATGATTTGATGAACAAGCTAGCTGGGAGGCTAGATTAGAAACGTGATACCCTGAGCTGTCATTCATATTTTAGACCAGGGAAGCTCTCCAACTTTGTTATATGCAAATGAGGCGCGCGGTACACATAGACTGGTCTCACTGAGGAGCTCCATCTGGGAAGAGTTGGGTGGGGTGATAAGGGAGCACAGAAACATCTTCCCATTATTCCCAGTTTAAAATTGGCCCTTATTTAGGGAATCCCACAACTCCCAACCCTCTCAGACGCTTCATATAGTCCACCCTGCCTGCCGCGTTGTGGTTAAGAAGGTGGTGATGAAGGTTAAACTAAAAGCACACATCTTTCATATGTTTGACACTGTACCTAAGCGATCCACACCCTTTGTATGGTCCTGTCTAAGTTATCTTAACCCAGGCTGCTCTAAACCTGTGACTCTGTTGCAGAGATTTGTAGAAATGCTCCAATAGCATCATATTTAAACATCATTTTTTTAAAAAATCAAATAAAAGAATAATAATCAGTGTCTGCCACATCTTGGAAAGCTATGGCTCCAAGTTTCAAACGAATGCAGTCTTTAAAAAATGCTGATCTACATGTGATGCTGTGCAGGAGCAGGGCACGGCTCTGCCTTTACTGTACTCCAGCCCACTGATCGGGTTTACATTAATTCTATTACAGAGCTCTGTTCTCTGGTGAGCTGCATTAAGGACAGGGGTGTTTTTTTTTTTTTTTCTTCCTCTGTGTGAGTCTGTTTTTTCCCTTGTCTACATGGCTGGCAGTACATAAACCAACCAGAGGATTCAAATCTGCCATACCTCTGCTTGTCCTGAAGGTCTCACTCCAAGACCTGTAGAAGAGGAAAAGACCTCCAGGCTTTGAAGCATTGTTTAGTCCTGTTTATCACTGTTTTCTGGCCCTTCCTTCTCCCTCTCTCCTTACCTACCTGTGACCCCACCCTCCCCACTACAGACGCTCTCAAGTTGCAGCCCTGTTCTGTCTGTCTCGTGTGCACACCTTACACAGTGCTGACACACACACTCAGCCCAGCGTTCAGCTTTGTGGCATTTGGATGCTGTGTCAGAGTCCTTGGCTGTGGCAGCAGAGTGCAGCAGTGTGGAGTGGGTGCTCTTGTATCTTTATCCTTTGCCGCAGCACTGATGAAGTGAGGTGTTGAGGTAAAGCTTGTTAAGTCGGGTTCAATAAAAGGACATCAGTGGGTAACGATTAAAGTATGTAGACCAGTAAATATTGCCTGCGTGTCATTGTAGTAGCACCAGTAGTATTTTTTGAGATAAATTGGAATTAAGTTAAACAGGAGGCAGCAAATAGATGTACATGGGGCAAATCTGGCTCTGTACAGAGTATTTGAAGCTCTGACATAAGAAGCTTCAACTATATATATGCTTTCATGCAGACACAGATGTACAGGTCTGTGTTAAATTATAACACTCGTATATCGACCCCTTCTTACATTACTTCTGGTAGTTTTGGGACGGGCAGTATACCACACAAAGACATTGAAACCCCCCTCAGCTTCATGATCTGTAACAGTAAATGCAGACCTGTAATTTCTAATGGAACAGAACGATTTCCGATGAATTCGCTGTGCTGAAGTCGTTAATGCACTGTAAATGTGTATTTCCAGACTCCTTTCAGGAAGACATAATTGCGAGATTTCTTCAGCTGAATGAGGAAGTCATTTGGCTCGACATAACATTAACAAGTTGGTGACAAGGGTTTCTGTCAACTGCAGACATTTCTGGTGATTACATAAATTTTTCTAGCTGCCATTCACGAAAGAAATGTTGCCTTTAAAAGAGTAATAAATCTCCATGACTAAAAATTTAGAATTCTTAGGGTCAGTAAGGTATGTGAAGCACATGTGAAATGACCAAATCCATCTAGCCATCCATCCTCTTAACCACTTGCCAAATAAGGAATTATAGTTTTTACTAGCTAGGTGTGGTTTCATGGTGTAGTGGTTTACATCCCTGATTTGACCCTTTGGGGGTTGTGTCAGAAAGGGCATAAAAATTTGCCAAATCAAATACATGGAGCTACCTGCTGTGTACTATGTGAGGGTGGCCTTAAGGAAATGGAAGTTACTCTTATAGAGTTCAAGAACAGAAATATGGAGCTGGAATTGAGCATAATTGGTCCTCTTTAACAAGCAGAAAAATGGTAAAATATTTTATTCTATTTGCTGTGCAGTTATGTTCAAGTTAAATTAAAATAAGCTTTGTGATGAACATTCTTATTGATTGACAGCTAATGGTTAAAGAAAGATGGGAACACCTTCAAGCTCACATGATACCTGATAACAAATTTGGTGGCATAGGTGCAGAGCATAAACTCAGTGCATTTGGTCAGGAGAAGTGAATGTAAACAAAACTTTGTTTTATGAGGAAAATGCAACAGATCAACTTTAATATTAAGGAAGAAGTTCGTTTGGGGTTGTAGCTTATATTCTTTGGTGTCAGTGCACGCCTTGTCTTACTTGGTTTCCTGTCTAAACCTTTCACAGCTATGGCTGGGTGCATGTCGGTGCACTGGTTGGTACTTTCGCCAGGACAGGAAGAATGTTCTGGGGTGTACCCAGCTGCCTTGACGCCTTTCTATATAGAGATCGCAAGTTCTTCCTGTGCCTGTGTAGGTTCTCTTCGTGTAGTCTGACATCCCCCCACAGCCCTGTGATGGACTGGCGACCTGTCCAATAGTATACCCCACATCTCGCCCAGTGACAGTTGGGATAGTCTCTATTCCACAAGTATCTCAATGTCCTGTACACGAGAGACTGACAGATGGCTTGGTGCAGCGTTTGCAGATGAAGTATTAGTCTGTTTGGGTAAAGAGAGAGCTGAGTCTTAAAGCTGTGTTTTACCAGTTCCTACCCTCACCTATGACACTATGTGGATAGTGACCAAAAGAATAAAATCATGGATACAAGCAGCAGAAATGAGCTTCCTCCGTAGGCTGGCCTGGGCTCAGAGATAGGGGGGAAGCCAGAACTTTGCCATCACTGCTCTGGTGGAATGATTTGTCAAATATGTCAGCCATCAGAGAGTTGCTGAGTACATTGTCTGTTGGTAATTTTCAGGTGACATTTCATGTCATTTTGTTGTGGTATTTTCCCAATTTACTGGTTTAAGTGGGCTGATGGTTGCTGATTGGAAGATTTTACCACATCACCCGACTCTTATTGGTACTCGCTGCGTCACTGTCAAGTAACTTACACCATTTTAAATGGGAAGGATAAGAGTTGTTACCAAAACAATCTCAGCATATCGAGCTTTCGTATGTCACATGGTCTTCATTGACACGTGCAACAGCGGGTCCTAAAACTGTACAGTTTATGTTGCAAATGACACAAAGCAACTTGAAAAATACAATATGTAGTGTTAGTCCCAATTTATAACTTGTTCAAATGATATGCCTGGATAAATCTTATAAAAGCTGTCTGAATAGAGTAAATTTCATGGCAGCTGTCTCTTGTTTAATTGTGCTTTGTTTAAACCAAAGAACAGAGGACGAGCGTTCCTTCTTTTAAGGTCAGCTCTGTGTGCAGGCTCAACTCAGAGAGTCTATTAATATATAAGTGAATAAAAACCATCAAGTCATGCAATAATAACTAAGTGGGAAAGTTGAGGAGAAAGTCAGCAGACAGACAGGGTGTATTATTAGCTACAGTAATGTGTGCGTGTCTACCAGGTCGAGTGTGCACAGCAGACACGCGCTGTAGCACTGCCTCTCAGAGCCAGACGCGTGTGTGTGTCCATCTGTCTGTTTGTATTTCTGTCTCTTTGTTCGTACTAGTCTCTATGTGTATGACTGTAGCTGACCATCAGTGTGTGTGTGTGTGTGTGTGTGTGTGTGTGTGTGTGTGTGTGTGTGTTTCACCCTTTGCCAATTAGCGGCTTCTCACCTCCTGAGGCGAGAGGCTGAGCGTGTGTTAGACAGAGGAGGGAGACTTGATGGGGCTTGTCTGCCGCTGACGGCTCAGCCTTAACCTGAACTCTTACACTTCTTCTCACTCTCACGCACACACTTGAGTCTGAGCTCTGATACTGACACACACACACACACACACACACACACACACACACACACTGACACACTCATTCCCAGCCAGTTGTTGATAATGCAGCCTTGTCTGTCTCCGAGTCCATGTGACACGCCAAAATGTGACAGTATTGTGTTGGTGGAGCGAAAGGCGCGAGACGGGTAAAGATGAGTGCCAGCCTGCACCGGAGTGTGTGTGTGTGTGTGTGTGTCTTTGTCTGGGTTGTGTTCATTCAAGTGTGTGTCTTTGTTTGTATGTTTTTGTATGTCTGCAGCAAGTGATGTGTGTCTGTGTGATTTTTTTTTTTTTTTATACAGTGAAAATAATGTAAAAAGCACAAATCAGACGTTCAACCTTTCTTTCTGTGTGGAAGTGCAGATTTTTCCTGCTGTTGTAGAATTAATCAAGAAAAGTTCATTCTTTTTGTGCTACAAGCTCTTTTTTTTTTCAGTCTAATCGTCTCTACAACAACTCGAGAAGGTTTTTGAGAAACAGCATGATACCACGATTTTCTTTTAAAGTTATTTGGCATCCCCTTAAAAAAATCCATGCTTGAGATGTAGCATATCCTTTGAAATGCATCACAAACAAGATTTTCATATTCTCGCCAAAGAAAGGAAAACATTTTTAACAGCTCTATCCCAATTTCAGTATTTTTTAAAGATTTCCTCTTGGCCAGAACCATATATCTCACTGAGTTCTGACTGAATACATCCAAAAATGTTGTGCTAGTCAAACGGAAGATCAAAGTGCTGCGTGAAGCCGCCTGAGAAAAGCTGTGGTTTTATTTTTAACCCCAGTTGGCACACCGTGATAAGTTGATCAAAGAACTTATTTGCCAAAACATGGTATATTCTTCCATGCTAGCCTGCAGAAATCACAGCATTAAGGTGCGTGAGCTGTGTGAAAGTTAATCTCAGCCATTCAGTGAACACAGAGCAGCCTTACAGAGATATTTCTGTTCAGCTTTGACACCACAATCCTCCTCTTCATCTCCTTTGGAGATTTCATGGATTGTGTAAACAGTTTGCTAGATTCAAACATATGCGCATAGCTCGGGAGTTTTTCTTTATAGAAATATTGTTGGGTGAAATAAGGTCGTCAATAGGCGGTACGCCAGAATTGATGTCGGATGCTGACAGGAGTTTTTTAACTTTGGATTTAATTGGCAGAACATTAATCTGTAATGATTTTTAATCAGAATGAATGTCATTTGAAGAGATCACTTGAGATTTTGGGAAATTTAAAAAAAAAAATTCACTTTTTACTCTTTTTTGTTTCAAATTTTACAAAGCAATTAAATATTTTAAAATCTGCAAAAAAATTATGTTTGATTATGTGTACAAAAATCATTCAAAACATGGGACCAAAATGATCCTCAAAATGTTGGTCTTAAGCACCGGGGGGGATTATATCTTTCAGTTGTTTTCAAGACACAAACCACAACTGTTCAGTTAGCTAATATGTTATTAGCCCACTGTACCATTAAGTGCTTTTACACATACAGTAAACATCCTGAAAGTAGCAATAAAGAAGTTATAAATGTAAAAGCGACCCAAGAAAATGCAACGTCCCACGGTTTACCTCCAGTTGTTCTGGTATCTGTTCCATAATTACAGTAGGCTAAAGCCTTCACTGCTCCCGTCACACCAGCAGCAGTGTATCTAATGCCTGCAGCTATGCCACACAGCTGTTCCAACTTTGCCACACAGCGTGCAGCATTGCGGATGGGTAGCACACTGTTAACCCACTCAGCGGTACCAGGTTTAACAGTGGAAATCTAACTCTGTATTTTGCACGACTAATGAATTTTTACATTTTTTAAAAATATTCGATTATTTAAGTGAATATAGAATAATCGTCTTAAACCAGAATATGTTGAATGTTTGTGTGATGTTGTCAATATAAGCAGGAGAGAGTCTTCACACTGGCAGTCAGTCACACAACTGATAACTGATAAATGACTCGACTTTGACTTGACATCTCATCACGCATCTCAGGGGCTGGCAGGTGTCTTCGTGTTTGGCTGACTAGACCTCTGCTCAGGGTGAAAGTGGGTGAAGCTATGTCAGGAATTCAGTCAGGTCACTGGGCTCCCTGTATGATTAACAATGAACAAATTACACCTTTTAGAGGTGCAATTTGTTGACGGAGCTAACAAGAGGTTGGTGGAGGTGTCAGTCAAACAGTGTCTGTACACGCCCACATGTAGTCTTCTGAAGAAGTTCAGTGGAATAAGCTGTGCAGGTGTACCATGGACGTGAAAGGCTTTACATAAGACCATCGTCAGGACAAACATGAATGTAGCAGTTGGTAGAAACATTTATATATAATAGGTTATAGCATGCTCATCTGTGCCAATCAAAATCAATCTGAAACAAAAAATGCAATCTTGTTTCAGATTGATTGATGGATTGTAAGGATTGTATATAGCTCTATTTATTTCATCTTTAATTGTTTAGTATAGGTCAGCATAGGTCACCTCTGCACCATGAGTGTCACCAGAGGTCAGTAAATGCATCGTGTTCAGGATACGCTCAGTTTCAGCCAGACACGAATTTACTCTGTGCCCCCAAAAAGTCACATCTCCTACCCCATAGTTTGTTTGTTTTTTTTTGATAATCAGACATGATTTGATTGTACTGGTAAAATCCCAGCTATCAATGGTCCTGCGCCTATCTACAGGCTTTCAATATTTATTTGTTTCTCAGTGACACTTTATGTGCAGGTCATATTTTGATTCTATCTAGGTGAGATTGATTCATCTCAGCTATATGTTTTATCTTTTCTGTGATAGATTAACTGGCCTGCGTGTGGTGCTGCATTGTTTAATCTGATATGCAGTATCTCAGATTCCAGTAATTGGATTTTGACAAAAGATGGCTATATTATACATTCCATCTCGTTGTGGCACTTTTCAAATTACACAGAAAGGAGGTGGCAGATTTAATATTTGGAGGCCTGCATACTTGGTGCTGTTGCTTTGCCTTCGCTAAAGTAGTTACTGTGCATAAACATGCTTCCTCTCCACCTGGAGCCATTCCCACCTCTCTTCATTTATCTTGCCTCTTGCTTCTTTGGGTGCCCAGATCTCTTCAGCCCCTCAAGTTTTAGAGAAGAGAAACTCCTCAGCATTTGGCTAATGGCTCCACAGTTCCCACACTGATTAGGAGCAGTCCAGAACCGGTGGTATTAAGCCGATAATTAAGTAGTTAAGAAGCCCTAGAAACAACCAGAAAGTGCTGGAGACAGCCATTTGATATTGTTTTACTCTTTAAGTGTGTTTCACAGAACACATTGAAACAGTTTTGCCAAACAGTGAGTTCACTTACTGCTAGAGTGCTTTTAATACAGTTCGTCCTTGTTTGCATAGCTTCATTTAACCACAAAGCCTAAGTAGTGATTTAATAATTCAGTAAAGTCACTGCATGCGAGACCAGAGAATGACACACACACACACACACACACACACACACACACACACACACACACACACACACACACACACACACACACACACACACACACACACACACACACACACACACACTTCACATCGACGCGGTTACCCTGAAAACCTTCATTTCTGAGGTTTATTCCATTTTCCTTAAATTAAAGATTTACACGCTCTTTTATGCAAAGCATTTGGCAGCATTGCAGACTATGAATCTAATTAAAAGCGTTAAAAAAGTAGTTTCGACAATAATGTCTCAGTCAGTGGGGAAAATAAACCAACACTGTCCTCAATTCATGAATAGTTTGAGATGTTTTCATGTGACAGCTGGAGATGTTTCCCAGCACACCGATGATGAGATACAGCAGGGTGTGTGTTCTCCATTTATTGTGTGTGTGTGTGTGTGTGTGTGTGTGCGTGTGTGTGCGTGTGTGTGTGTGTGTGTGTGTGTGTGTGTGTGTGTGTGTGTGAGCGGTGGATGTACCCTTTCTGAGGAATGCTGTACTGAGTGCTGCTCTGCTCGCTTCTGATAATTCAATAGACTGGCTACATGAGCTACACGCTACACACTCTCCTGCCTATGTCTGGAGGTGTGTTCACTTATCCATTCATCTGTGCGTGCTTATCTAAGAGTGCACACAACTGAGTATTATACAGCTGCAGAGAGAATTCATGTCTTCACTGTACTTCCGCTTGTGTGTCTGCTCTGTTTATGTGTGCTTACTTAAAATAGCCCGGGTTTTAGTGCTCCTTTTCTCATGGCGATAGTCTGAGACGTCTTCAGCCTGCCTTTGTTTGAGCGCAGTGTTGTCGAACAGACCTCTTGCTTAAGGCTGAGATGTTAGCAGGCTGTGGTCTCTGCATTATTGATGTAGACTGTGACTGGGTTCCTCAGGCCATAGGCTACAACTTAAAAAATCACAAGGTGAAGTGAACTCCAGATGAACTCGCAGGGAAGTTAGCAGGAGAGCTCAGAGACAGTGGGGAAGGTGGGGGTGGCTTCAGTCTAAAGCGGAGGTGTCTTAAGAAGGGGCGCTGAGAGACGACCTGATTCCGGTGACATGACAAGTTTACCGGTACATTTTAATGAGCCCGGGTCCCAGGGCGAGACTCAGATGATTAAATTTGGCTTATGGGCCGGAAAAGTTTAAGACAGTGTGGCTTAGATACGAGCTGCACTGTGGATACAAAGGGCACATGAAAAGCTTTCAGAACACTGTAAAAGGAAATTAAAGGGGCTACTTTGCTTCCTACTACCAATCTACTATGCACATTTCCTGCCCCATATTTTTATTCTTGAACTCTAGTAGCTATGCATGATTTCAGCTTGTAATCATTAGTATAGCCACTGTCTGAAACTAGCGGTTTTAACCTTGTTCCCCCACACTTTTAGTCATCTGTCTTTTGATTGGTTGCTCCTTGCAAACAAAAGATTTGAACCACAGGTGGACTTCTGTGCCTGAGATGACCTCATTTTATGTTTAATATGAGCACCCACCAAAATAAAAGTATATGGATAACAAACAGGAAAAGGATGTTCTCTCTGCTTTAAATATGACATAATCGGGCAGTAGCCCCGATAACCAAGACAGAAAAAAAAATACTTGCCAAAACTCAGACCCAGATTTCCTAACTTTTGGGTCTTAGTTTCTTGCTAAAAAAACTGAATATCTTTCAGTTTCTAGAAGCAATGCTAAATGCTATGCAGCCATCTGCCACTCGATGGAGCTGCAGCCTTTAGAAAAACACCATAACTGTTAATCTAGGCCTGAAATTTTTGTTAGGCCTATTATTGATTATTTTGTAGGCAAAAGAATGCGTTTGCATGTACAAGCAGCAGAAAAGGGCTCTCAGTTGGCACTGAGTGGAGCCGCTGCTCCTCTGCAGTTGAGGTGGTTGCCTCTTGGGTGAGATATTCCAGGTATGTCCTACAGGGAGGAGGCCCCAGGTCAGACCCAAGAAACGCTGGAGAGATTATATCTCTCAGCTGGCCTGGGAACACCTCGGTGTAAGATGTGGAAGAAAATAGATGGATAGATGGATGAGTTTTACTTTTTTTTTTTAATATTAACTTTTAGATGGGTGTCATAAATTGCAGAATAACATTCATTGTTAATAATGCACTTCTCACTCCCAATTTATCCATTTGCTGGACATTATTTTTTCACATTTTTGGACTGAAATGCCTTTGTTTAGACAGTTTTGCCATTGTCCATTAAACAGTCCTCAAATTTAACTTGATATCTGAGTGTTAGTTTTAGGCTTGTCTGTTAGTTTAATCTTTTTTCCTCGTTTAGTCGACTAAGAAATTAGTTGCCAGGAACAACCCTAGTTTCTATAATGCAGCTTGAGAGATGCCTTCATTAAGTGCGACTTTAGAATTAATGGACAATAGAATAGAGTTGCACTTAATGAAGGCATCTCAAGCCTTTAGAGTTAACAGAGGATAAACACTACACCTTAGCAGAGTTATCTTAAAAAAACAGCTAGTCTGACTGTCCAAAGATAATCTCACATTATGTTTGTTTCTTACATGTTACTTGTTTGTTTAATTCATATGAAATAATGTATTTAAAGGTAGAGTGTGTAGGGCAAACACCTCTGGCCGTTCATCTGTAGTGAGTGTAGGCTGTCGGCAGTGAATATGCTGGGTGTCCACGTCTATTTACTCTGGAGGAGGCTGTAAAACTTTGTGAAAGGAGCCCAGAAACTAGTGGATGAGTCAGTTTTGCTGCTGTTAGCCGGCGTTAGCGAAACTGTCTTTGAAGTTGATGTAACGTTGTTGGACTCTGAGACTTAGTGAATAAACTCTCATACGATGTGATAACATAATGAAATGGGGAAAGTGTGATTTTTTTTTTTTTTTTTTTTTTTTTTTTTTTAGGGCACTTGAGCCTAACATTAGCTGGTATAATGTTAGCTTATAACCAGCTGTTGTTTATCCAACATGTTAAATGGTCATATATAGTTTAAAGATCACAAATAGCTCTTTCAAATTAAAAGTAACCTATAAGGCGTACTACACATGTGGCTGGTCTCCAGCCACATAAATATAACACAATCGGGCAGAACAACGATGTCCATCTCAGCCACTGTATTCGAGATGGCAGGGCAACATGGAGGCTTTCACAAATCTGCGCCCACTCGTGCATATTTTTAATGGATTAATTTAAAGTTTATGTGTCAATTTGTTGGAAGAAGTAATAGAACACAAATCAGTATAATTTTTTTTTAAATTCAATAACCTCAAAAAATTACTTACAGTACCTTTTAAATAATGCAGTTTGTAGTTTTGATTGGAGCTATGTGGAAATATTTCCTTGTTAATATCATAAGGGCTGTTAAACCAAGTGTGCTTTCCCTTTAAGAGCCATCTATGGTATTATATAACTGCATATCGCATTACCTAACAGAAGGTTTGTCATTGGGTCAAGTCGATTGAATTTAATTTATAATTAAGTGTCCCTTTTCAAGAAACACATTTCACACTGATTGCACTCTGTATAATGGATAATGTGAATCTATTATATACCTGAACCGATCCTATTTACATGCTTTTATGCTCATTCAACTGCCGAGATGGTAGCCAAGGTAGAGGTATGTTTTCAGTGCCATATGACAGAACTACCAAGCTGTATTTAATGAAACTTGGTGAAGAGGTGGAGCATGACCAAAGGATGAATGCAGTAAATTTTGATGTGGCAAATCACTTTCTTTTAAACTGTGAAATAATATGTTGACATTGGCTTTAGCCTTGGTGGAGGACTGTGTTTTCTGTGCTGTGGTGGAAAGCGGTGATCATATTATTTATTTACTTCTGAAAAGGCGGCTAAACTGTACAGTTTGATTGCACCCAGCTGAGGTATTCACGTTTAGATTCTTTCACAAAACTGGTGACCGCCCCACCCGTATTTACATTTTTTTGAAAGACACATGTCAGCTTCGGCAGTACCTCCTGCAGAGCTGCAGAACCTCAACACCAAACCCCTGCGAGACATCCTCGTGCATAGGGGGTGGCTCATGCCGAGCTGGAGGAAATACACCAATGGCTGACTCATGTTCATAGATACTGTTGTCCTCACCTGTACCTGGGATTTTTGCTTCTTGCTGTGAGCTTGACTGCACCAGCATGAGGAGGAGAGGCACAGCAGGAAGTGTGTGGAGCCAGATATGGTCTAAGATGCATAGTGAAAATATTGTACTATTGCCACTTTAATAGCTTACACTCTCTCTCCCTCTCTTTTTTTTTTTTTGTTGGCTAAATATGGACCATACTGACAGACGTTGATGTAGTCTCTTCAAGCCAAACAGAGAACAGCATGCTTGAGTGTAACTTTAGATGCTCCCTAGCTGCTGCTATTCTATCTTAAAAATTCACCATGTCTGTCTTCATGTGATGTCATTAAACATCATCTTCTTTGTTTGTCCCATTTAGGGTAATGCATTTTAATGGGCCTGACCTGGCTGTGTATCTTCCAGGGGACTATTGAACTTTTTTTTTTTTTTTTTTTGGGTGTGAGTGATTGCTAGCCATTGCCATAGCAGTATAGTGTATTCCTTGTAAATCCAGCTCTGTCTCAAATTGTGCAGCAGGTTCACTGCACAACCCCGGCCACAGAATGCCTCCATTTCAGCTGGCAAGGCTTGTGTATTCACTGTGCCACTGACTTAGCTTAGCACAGGCCTTTACATCATTTATGTATTCAGCCATTATTTATTTATATATGCAAGTTCTTGAGCAGTGTTTAATACAGGCTCTTTCTCCTCAAGGATAACTGAGAAGTGTTACTTTGATTCATTGGCACACACAGTTTAGACATCAGAATTAAGATGCAAATGTGAGCTTTGATAAGGTGTGTCTTTTGTAATTTGATGAAAATTGTATATTAATTTAACTCTAGCTGGCAACAAGAAACTGTTACGCCAAGAAACCTGCACACCTTCTCAAGCTAATACTGCTGATGCCACAGAAATGCAAATCAGTAGATGACGTCACCATGGCTGGAGGACAGGAGGCTGATTTTTAAATTTTAAATCTGCTAGTTGGCATTTTAGAATGAATCTCACGCCAATATTTTAATGGAGGATAGTAGGGTGGGGGGTGGGGCAGTTAAAATGACATGGGGAGAACTTAATTATGTGAAAAATAACATCCTGCCACAGGTATTTCTTCTGTTTTTTGTTTTTTTTGTTGTTGTTTTTTAAAACTTATTTACTTATTTATTTTGTATGCCAGGAGGTTGAAATAGAGAGGTGTTCAGTTAGATAGAAAAGAAAGTCATTATTTACCTTTTCCCTGTGTTTGAGCATTGTGAGCATAAAACTGTGGCAGATTGCTGGGTCACCAGATACAATTTTTCATTGTTTTACTGAAATAAATTTGACTATGAAATAACTTCAGGCTGTTGTTTAAAAATTAACATGTTAACCTCACAGCAGTGGGGTAGCCCAATAAATCCTGGCACAATTTAAGGAAGGAGCCTTACAAGATGTAAAATTGTGACAGATGTATGAATATATTAACTACACTTTTTCCAACATGCTACACCAGTCCATAAAAGCTAACTTTGCTTAGAGTAGGTTCTCAGCAGAACCTTGCTGGAATGCTGTTTTGCAATGCCAAAGAGACTGCATTACATGCTTCAAATTTATGGTGAAATAAAGAAGCAAATAAAGAACAGAGTATAAATAAGTGTTTGCCTTGTCCCTTACATATTGTTAACTTATTAGAAGCCAAGTGGTTGCATAAAAAAAGAAATGTCCTTGAGTGTGCTCCTGCAAGGCTGCTCCCTTTTTCCACTCCAAATCACTTGAATTTGTCTCAGATCACACACTTTCTACCAAGTAATGGCTGCTGCTTGCTTGAATCTCAAAAAAATTCAAATTAAACAAAATTTATATATATATATATATATATATATATATATATATATATATATATATATATATATATATATATATATATATATATATATATATATATATATATATATTTTTTTATATATATATATATTTTATATATATATATATATATATTTTATATATATATATATATTTTATATATATATATATATATTTTATATATATATATATATATATATATAATATACTAATAAAAAGACAAAATCTTTAGCTGATCTTTGAAGGGGCAGAAATACGGAACACTCAGTGTTTCACAAAAGAGCAGTGGTTTGCAGCAACTGATGGTACAGATAGTAAAAATGTGTCTTAAATAACAGTGCAGCAGATTGCTTGATATTACAGGGAAATTTTAGCATTGCATCTTGGTGGTAGAGGAGCCTACCATTATGGTAGCATTATTCACCCTCTGAACATACAAGGTGTGGTCCAAACACACATTTAAAAAAAAGAAAAGTGCACAGGTGAAAGAGAGAAAGACAAACACACACACACCAGGAGTTTATTTCACACTTTCAGCCTGAATAATTACTTGCACGTTGACATATGTTGACTGATTTAGCCCCAGGGCTGCAAAGCTTCATCAAGTCAAATCAAAGTTTATTTTTATACCACATTTAAACAACCTCAGTTGACCAAAGTGCTGTACAGGTTATAAAAAATTTATACTATACATCAGTCACTAAAGAATAATAAATATATATTAAGATATCAAGTAGAACAAAGTAAAAGCTGTGCTTGCATAATAAAAACCAGGGTACTCAGTTCAATTAGACCTGAAAGCAAGCAACTATAAATATGTTTTTAGAAGTGTTTTAATTGAGAGACTGGGCTGTTTGATTGTTGTTCCAAAGATCAGGGACCACAACTGAAAAGACTCTATCACCTCTACTTTTAACCCTGGATCTTGGCACATTCAAGAGCAGTGGGTTCAAAGACCTCAGTGCAGTGGTAGGAATGTAGGGTTTCAAAAGTTCAGTGAAATAACAAGGCGCCAAAGCATCGAGACTCTTAAAAACAAGTAATGAAACTTTAAACTGGATTCTGAAATGAACAGGAAGCCAGTATAACGAGGCCAATATGGGTGTAATGTGATCATGCTGTTTAGTTCCTGTCAAAAACCGAGCTGCTGCATTTTGAGTAACGTCTGATCACAGCCAACATATAAAGAGTTACAATAATCTAAACGAGAGGTAATAAAGCCATGAAAAACTCTCTCAAAGTCATGTGACAGGAGGTAGGCCTTCACCTTACTAAGGAGCCTTAATAGAAAGAAGCTAATCTGTTTATCAAATTTTAAAGCACCAATAGCACTGTCATACCCATCTAAAAGGTGGGGTTGCCCAAATAAAATCATTTCTGTTTTGCTTTTGTTCAGTTTAAGGAAGTTTATCTCCAACTACTGAATGTCTCTAAGACAACACTATGATCTACAGTGTCTAAAGCCGCAGTCAGGTCCAAGAGTACGAGGACAGCTGAATTACCACAATCAAGAGTCAAAAGCACATCATTAAAGACTCATAGAAGGTCTGTTTCTGTGCTATGTCGTGATTTAAAACCAGACTGAAACTTCTCAGAGATGACATTTATATCTAGGTATAACTGTAGTGGGTTGTAAACAACCTTCTCTAAAAGCTTTGATAGAAAAGGGAGTTTAGAAATAGATAAGAGAAACAGAAGGGTACAAACTGCTCTTTTTGATGAGGGGCTGTATGGCAGCATGTTTAAAAGCAGCTTGGACGAAACCAGACGTCAGAGAGGAATTGATTAGATCAACAATGCATGGCCCAAGAGTATTAAAAACATCCTTGAGGAGATGGGGTGCGATGCTGTCTAGTGGGCAATAAGAGGGTCGCATAAGCTGAACTATTTCAGTTTAAAAGGACAGAGACCCCTGTTCAAAGTTCTTAAAGAGAGCTGGGCGTACAGGAGAAACAGCATGATCTAAGGCACCAGAGGGAGAAGACCTGATAGCAGAAATCGTCTCCTTAAAATCTGCGAGAAATTTTTACCAAAGTGCAAATGAGGGCACAATAGAGACACAACAAGCGCCTTGATTGATGAGCTATTGCCAATGACTTTTACCATCATCGATACCTGACATCGTCCATCGGCACAATCCTAGTTCAGATAATACTTTCTGTTTCATTCACATCTCCTGGATGTCTCCTTGGATCCCCAGCTTCTGCAGTCCATATGCTGAAGTATTCTTGGGCAAGATATTGAACCCATCTATCTGGGTTTGCATGCATGCATGAGCATTTAGTGTGTTATGTGGATGCAGCTTGCAGAGTTAAAAAGTGCTTTGAGTGCAGGGTAAGACATAGAATCCTCAGAGAGGAAACATTTATTTATAAGTTCTCAAAGAAAATTAGACACTGGAGGTCACCACTATGAAACTTAGTTTGGGGTTTATTGTTGACTAATTAACTTAATGATGTATTTAGATGAGTAAGCCAATAAACCAAGTCGCTGGGTAGCACAGGGGTGTGACAGTCTTCTTGCAGCAAGAAAGTTCTATTTTTGAATGTGTCCTAAGACCTGCTTGTCAAGTTAATTGGTGAGTCTAAGGTGGCTGTTGATGTGATGGTAAATGTTTAGCGTATTCAAGATGTAGATCACCTCTCCCCGAATGTCTGGGATCGGTTTCCATGAATTGCATTAGCATGCCAGCATGAGACAGCTGAGCCAAGGGTGAAAGAGACGTCATGCATCAAATGCTTCTGTTGAAATAGATGTGAATAAATTGGCACGGGGTGAATGTCTGAACCAGTGCTATCAAAGGGGTAAAAGGGTAATCCCTTGACTTGCGCAGCACTGTGCAGCTGAATTATCATTGGGCCATTGGAGCAGCATGTAACAAATGTGTCATGGCAGTTATTTGGTTTTCCTTGAAGCAAAGAAGCTCTGAAGAAGTTTTTAATTGATGTACTATTGTAAAAAGCATTCAAATAAAGAGTAAATTTACGGCTCCAGAGAGATAAATGTGCAAATTCTGGCACTTATGTTCACTTTTGATTGCTCCAGTTATCTGCTGTACTACGAAGGGAATTTTGTCTCCGTGAGTGAAGATATCAAAAGGTGTTTGCTATCAGAATTTCAGCAACTTTGTTAACTTTGCAACTTATTTCTTCAGTAACTTTTTGTTCAACAAATTGTTGGGTGATGATGAAGGACCTCTGTTTCACCAGGTAGCTTGCCAGTTACAGTAGTTCTTCTGCATGTAGTCACCCTCAGCCAAAGTTTATGGTCTGTTGAGTTTGCAGCTTAAACAGACCATATTGGAAGGGTGTGTTCAGTGTAAAACACTAACCTTTCCATTTTCCAGAAGTTCAGTTTCGCTACATTTAGATGAACACTATTGTCTGCAAAGATGTCATCACAAAGTGCTACGTTGGCTATGAAGTTCCATAGATAATAGGAATTGTGGCCGTAATATTGCATAACATTTAATTAACTACCATATGTGCTAATTATTATACACACAGTTTATGTTCTGTGCAATAAGCAGTGCTGTTATTCTCAAAATATATTTAATTTTCAGTTAATATCACCTTAAACGTGAAATATCTAGATATGGTAATGCCATTTTCCTAGCTCAAAGTTGAACTCAGGGATTGTCAGTGGCTTATTTTGGACTGTACCAGTAAATAATTGAGAAAATTGAAATAATATGTCACGAGTTAAATTGAAAGTGCTTTTTTTTTCAAAGCACTTTGGCTGTGATATTAAATTAAGACTCCTAAAAAATCAATTTCTCACAGGCTTTTCTAAAGGTAAAAATATCCTACCTGTTACTAGGCAGCTGCACTAGATTAAGTGTGTGTGTGTGTGTGTGTGTGTGTGTGTGTGTGTGTGTGTGTGTGTGTGTGTGTGTGTGTGTGTGTGTGTGTGTGTTTGTCTCCTAGTGCTGTGTATTGAGTCAGTAAGTGTGGGTTGGTGTAGGCTGATGTAGGCTCGGGTAGGATCGTTTTATGCATGTTAATGTGAGATAAGGTGGGCTGCTGGAGGTCAGTTCAGGTTACTTTGTGTGTGTGTGTGTGTTTGTGTGTTGGAATGGAGGAGGAATAGCCTCAGAGCCACTGCCAAGACCTTCAAGGAAGTTTCCCTGGCTCTGAATCCACTGCTTTAATTGCTGGGAGTCTTTGTGAATACCAAGGGACAGCACTAACTCACTCCCTTTCTTCCATTCTCTCACTCTTTCTCCCGCTCTCTTTCTTTTCATGCCCCTTTCTTTTTTCTTACCCTATCAAAGAGTCTGGGTGTATTTACATCCTTAACTTGGTGGTGGCAGGTGGGTGGTGCGGTTAGCACTGCTCTGAAGTCATTATGACAGCGAACGGGAGGAGATTCACATTTCCAGGGAGCCTTTTGTGCTGTTGGCAGAGTTGTTCTTTTGCCTCATCAACCACCAGTTCATTCACCGAAGTCCTTAAAGTGGTACACTTTGTGTGTGTCAAAAAGAGACAAGGTCAGATGATTTAGTGCACTGAATGCATAGACCTGTTGTTTGTGCTTGCTGAGGTCAAAGCTGCTGAGTATCTGCTGCATATTTAATGCAAACTGTATTTGAACAACCTGTCATAGTTATAATGTCATGGGTCACTTGAATGAATGGTTAAAGTTAATTAATATTTCTGCCATGATAAAAAGACACTGTGTGATGGCTACATGATTATGCAGTGAAAAACCAGAGAATTCCCACCCACCTCTGCAGCTTCTCTCGGGTCAGCAGAACATGTTGGTGTCCTTCAGCTCATTGTTGGAACAGTGGTATTGTTCTGGCTCACGCTCACAAAGTTTGGTGACTAGTTGGTGTTCATGGTGGAGGGATTAGCTGCTAAAGAGTTACAGTTTGGTTCTATGTTAGGGAACCTAAAGGTTAATGATTATTGATTATTATTAGTATGAGGCACCAGAGTGTTCACTATAACCTGCAAGGCAAGCGTCAGTAAAACACTGATGATAGTGTCTTTTTAAAAGAATGTCATAATTGATGTATTTCACTGTGTTTCTTTATTTATTATTACTCTATAGTTATTAAATGTAAATACTGTATTTTGAAAAGTTCAGTCAGTGCTAGCCAGCTCACCTTGGCCAATATCATCTCGAGGGTCAAGCCTACCCACACGCTGGCCTGGACTTTGTTGTGGCAGTCTTTGATGCAGTCCAAGACGGTGAGGATGAAGCCTGTTCTGTTGGAAGACAGTGTCACTGGAGAGGCACCTTTTACATATTGTTTAGTTATTTTTTATTTATTTTATTTACAAAGTACTTAGCAGTTATAAAAGTAATTCAGCATATTATGTATGGTATTATTAATTATTCATCTTATAAAACGATCAGTGTGCCACCTTTTGCATGCACATGCCCCCATCACCCAGTCCCCCACCCACCTGTTAGCTAACGTAACAAATAGAATCGAACTCTGGGAAAACGTGCTTGGCTTCTGTACTGTAGCTTTGTGTTTACCAGACATGTTTGCCTCACTATTAGAAATAAAGTACATTTCTCTAAATATTGAGCTATTCCTTTTAAGTTTACTGCCCTTTTGTAAAATTTGAAGATTGTATGGAAGCTTTCTCTATCAAGGTTGGTAATTAACCACGATATAACTGCAATATAGGTAAGAGATAGCTTTCAGGCTTTTAAAGACTAACTTACAAGACTAAACTGAAATAAAACATGCAGGTATACAATTAGGTCCATCAGTATTTGGACACTGGCATCATTTTTGTAGTTTTGCCTCTGTCCACCACCACAGTGGATTTTAAATCAGACAAGACGTGATTAGAGTGCAGACTTTCAGCTTTAAATCAAGGGGTTTTGTGAAAAATCTGCATTAACTGTTTAGGAATTGTAACCATTTTTTATACATACCCTCCTATTTTCAGAGGCTCTTGATCACAGTTTTGTCTTGTTTCATTCTTGGTCACTTGGTCACTTTGTCAACACAAACAGCATGAATGAGATATTGGTGCCAGTTTACTCCATAGTGTCATGGATAGATACAGTATTGTGCAAAAGTCTTGAGCTACCCTTCATTTCTTTATATTTTGCTATGAAAATGGGAAATAGGTGCAGTGATTTATTGAAATGTGCAAACAGCATAGAAGCATGGATAGCCACTGTTCTGTTGAGACAGTTTCTAATGAGGTTTTAGCAAACAGTATCACAAGAAGGGGCAAATGCATCTCTCAGGTCCTGGGCCAGGTCTTTGCTGGATTTTTAAGGACGTGACCTTAGATACAGTTCACCTGCTGTAGATTTTACTTAGTTATTTTTTTTTGCCCTGGCACATCTTCTTTTGACCTCAACTTGTCCAGCTTCACACTTCATGTAAACTCTTTGGGAGTCACCTTGTTAGTGTAAAAATACAGTTTTATGCCTGTTTTATAACAGATTCAACTAAGAAATGGGAACAAATTATATATTTTTGAAACAGGCTGCTAGTAATAAAGTGGCTAGTTGTCTGTTGTGTGTCGATACAATGTTGGTTCATCCCTTGATTAGATGCCTTTCTCATTCTTGAATCATTCATGAATTAGTGTTAAGTGGCTTCCAGTCCTTGTACCGGAAAATGGTCCGGTAAAAGGACTGGACTGAAAATGAGTGAAAAGGCTGGAGAAAGGCTGGAAAACCTGGAGAACTTTTGCTGAAAAAAATGACAAGAAAGTTTGGCTCTTCTGAAGCAAATATAAAGGAGTGAAGTGGTTCAAGACTTTTACAAAGTACTACAGTAACACCTAATACCCCCATATTATTATAGTAGTAATAATAATAATAAAAATACTCAAACCTATAAAAACTATGCTCTTTACCTTGAGCAGTGACTCACTGTATTGTAGTTTAGACCTGAAAATAAAGGCACATTCTTACTACAGCATGGAGGTAACATCTATTCTTTAGCAAGAATCGCATCACCTCTGCATTGTGTGTGTCACTGGTTTGTGCAGAGCACTGCAGTCTCATCTTGCCAACTGTTCTGAAGCTGGCACCTGGCCAACTGTGACAGTACTTTCTGGGGCGTCAAGTCGAACAACACACACACAAACACACACACACAGACAAACTTTCATTCAGACACATGAGGTGATGGAAATGCCATAAATCTGTCAGTGAGGCTGAAATGAGCTTAGTGCCAGTAGGGGGGAGTGTGCTCTTCAGGGATGCGTGCACGATAAAATCCCATGGACTATAAAAGCCGATCTGGTCTGGTGTGTGTGTGTGTGTGTGTGTGTGTGTGTGTGTGTGTGTGTGTGTGTGTGTGTGTGTGTGCGCGCGTGCCCGCGCACGCATGTGTGCGTGTGCATTTCTGTCTGCACATACAATGTGCTCTGGAAATATTTCCCCAACCCATCCCACCCCCACCCAAAAACAACACACATACACACTCCCCATCAGATTGTATCTCTCTGTCTTTGTTTTGCAGCTACTTTTTCCCGTCTTTCTCGATTTGTTTTCCTCTGCCTCTGGAGCTGGGCCATCCAATATTATTATGTAAATCATGATATATCAAATTGTAACAGCTAATAGGAAACAGCAAATTTCCTCGGAAGTTTATGTATTTGAGTCATAGATGTTTTCACTGATTAAGGAATCAATCACTGTTGATAATCAGCAGTTAGACTGCTGTTTATCAAGTAAAGATGTCTCCGGTTTTGCTTAGATGAGATTTTAAGAACTTTGTTCAGAAATGTCAGATGTAGCATGATGAGTCCACCATGTACGGCCATTAGGTGGTGAATATTGTTAGGAATATTTAGTCATTTTATTCCAGCAGATGGAAGCTAATTCTTATTACCCCTCCATGGTGTCAGGATTAGGTTGTTTGTCTCTTTGTCTCACATCACTCTTCACACACGATTGTCAGGCTCTTGACTGAATCTAAGGGAACGATCCGAAGCTGCAGCATCGACACTCTTGTCAGGTATTGCTGTATGTATGTACTGCATATTCAACTCAACTACATCAAAAGCAGACAAAAAGTACAATACAGATCATATAATAGATACAATAAAGTTAACCTCACTATGGGATTATTGGATATTACTGACTGGAGTGACATTATAGGTCAGAAACACAGATCTGGGAGGCAGGATTCAGTCCTCACCTTTGAATATCTGGAGCGCAAAAAATGTCATTTACTCAAAGGTGATTGATGATAAGGTCATCTAAACTAGGGAAGCACCAATTGTAAAGTTCTTTTTATGGTATTACAGTAACAGTGTGGCAGATGTTTCCAGTAGCTGATCCCAAGTTTGTACAACCCATACCAAAATGTGGTATGGTACTGAGACATATAAAACTGAAATATCAGTTTTAAAGAAACATATCTTTTTGTGTTTACAATTCATCTGGTCATATTAAGTAAGTTTAAATGTTGCTGCTCTTGTTAGACATCATTTCCTCTCTCTCTGTGTCTGTTGCGGGAAGTTGTAAGTGATGACATCGGCGCAAACCAGCAGAGTTCCACATGTGGCTGCTAGCCTGCAGGTAAAAGAAGGCTGCTGCTGCTAAATTCAACAAACTAGCATGACTTTGCATGTGCGCAAATGTACTTCACAGAACATAGTGCAGATATGATGTCATTGCACAGTTTAGCCTGTAGAGCAGTTCTGACTTTATTGTTTCAGAATCCTGTCAGCATTTTCTTCTGGATGGTGCTGCAGAGTTAAGTGGTGCCTTCAAGTTGCTAACATTTTTTCTTTTTCAATGTTAACAAGTACAGATGATGTCATTTTGCTATGTATGTATGGAAGAGGGATCTATCCTGTAATATTCTTCCTGGTCTTTTTCCTATATGGTTTTTCCACCTTTTTTTTCCTTCAATGTTCTAAGGAAAGTGCTCTCTTATTCTGGGCTATATAAATAAAATGAATTTGACAAGTAATGTAGGGGGGAAATAGAGAGGGTGGGTAACTCATGCCACAAGGGTCCACTGCTTATCCGCCATTATGCCCCTTCATGTGCACTGTTCACATCTATCTTCTGTTTACCTGGCTTTGCTGACAACCAGTTCCTCCCTCCCTGGTCCTTTACTGTCAGCTAGCTGTTGGAATACAATAAAACCATTAGTTTTGTGGTTTTATCTTACCTGCATGTCTGTACTTGAAAATATAGCGTAGCTGGAGTTAAAGTAAAGCATGTTGGCATAAAACAAGAAAGGGGGATGTTTGTTATTGATAATGCAGTCTTCCTGTCTCATACTGCGTGTGACGTCTGCAGATCATAAGACCTAACAGTCTGGTTACCTGGCACTCACCTCCCTTTATCTGTTTGTCTATCTGCCTCCAAAACTCTCCCTCTAGTCTAGATGTCTGCATGTCCATCTGTCCCTCTGTATCTGTTTACCCTGCTTTCTCTCATCCCTCTCTGTTAGCCGTCTGACCTCCTGTCTGCATGTCTAACTCTGTCTCCCTTCCTCACCTGCCTGCCTGCATGCTCAGTCGCATCTACTTGTTTGCGTAAGCACAGGTTCATATGTCAGACAGGCTTTCACTTTTCATCTTGAACATCACATTCACTGTCACATTATGCTTAGTAGAGAGCTGAGCTGAGTCTGCTGGCCAGTGTCTTCATTGCTGCCACTGTGCCTAAAGCTAAATGTTGGCCATGTGCTGTTTGGTACATGTTTTTCCTCAAGGATCTCTGTGTATTTGGCTCTGCTCGAGTGTCCCTCAGTTGTGGCCAGTCTGCCTGTGTCTTCTGCTGAGAAGGATCCCCGTAGCACAATGCTGCCGTGCTTCACTGCATATGTAGCATCTAAGTGATGGATCTGGTAGGAACTAGATACTTAATGCAGGAAGTACTTGTTTTACCTTTTGACATCTTTTCTTGTTTTATTAAAATCAACAATCTTACAAGGCAGAAATCAAATGCTGCACTGCTGCCCTTGAGCTGGAATGCTGCAGTTCAGCCACGCCCCAGTCAATGATACTGAAAATACTTCTTTTCTCTTTTCCAGCTTTTTCTTTTTTTTTTTTTTTTTTTCTTGTTTCAGGACCCTCAAAGCTCCAGATGACATGTAGCTTTAGTCCAAAGAGTGCTCTTTGGTTTACTGTAAATTATGAACTGCTCATTAACTAACAGTAGAAGCTTTTCAGTTCTGTTAGTCCTCAAAAGGATGGATCATTTTACAGCACTGTTACCAATCTCTTACTTATAAAATATATTAAAGCTACATTAAATTCATATTTCTCAAACTTTTAAAATGATTTGCAGATGTCAGAAACTGTATGTGATATTTCATTTTTCTGCTGTCTGAGTCAGCACAGCCATCATTAATAGACCTTTTTCATGGTCGACATTATAACTTGTCACAAGGGAAAGCACAGCTAGCGATAATGACAGCTCAGGTCCATTAGGTATCCTGTGATATGACAGTGAACCAGACTGCTCAAGAGCAGGACCTCCCTGAAGTGGATCGCCATCCATCAATAATACATCTGTGCTTCCCAACTGTGTCAAGTCAAGATGTCTGCTATGAAAAATGCCTGTCTTTGTGGTTGAGTGTGGATGGACAGTAGAGCTGTCTCTAGCATTTTTCTGAGAGTTGTTCATCTGAAGTGGTTTTGATTCTGGACAAACTAGCTTTTGAAAGTCAAGGCTCTTCTTTTCCCCAGCAGCTAAAGATAAACACTGTCCTAGAGAGTGCAGTAAAGGGGGGAAATTCTCTGATCCATCCTTCTGCGGGACCACATTTTGACTACTGTACCATTGCATGATTTTGTTGGCTTCATGCTTTGGTTTTGCTTTCATGAATAGCACAAAAACTAGTTGATCATCGTCAGACTCCTCCGGTACATCATTACCATTAGCCAGTAGCGTGCCATTTTAGCAGCACATACAGTGTGTACATATGGGCAGCTGGGATAGACTCCAGCCTATCCGAGCTCTCATAGGGCAAGAGGTGGAATACACCCTGGACAGGTGGCAGATCTGTCACAGGGCACTGAGAGACAGACAGCCATTCATATTCAAATTCATACCTACGGACAATTTAGAATCACCATTTGGTCTAACCTAACTGCATGTCTTTGGACTATGGGAGGAAGCAGGAGTACGCAGAGAGAACCCACGCAGAAATGGAGAGAACATACTAACTCCACACAGAAGGGCCCCAGCCTGATCAAACAGAGGGAATTAGAAATAAAGAACTGCTACATTCTACAGTTGAGGTAGATAAAAGGCCCTCATTGGTTTCTGAAGAAGAAAAAAATAAACGGACATAAACTAGCTGCTGTACCTCTAGGCATCAGCAACAACATCAGTCGCAAATATTAAGTATGTTTTCAGAAATCTTATTGAGGTCAATTGACAATGACAGGCTGGAATCTCTGCATCACGCACAACTGTATCGGCCCACTGTAAACAATGACTGCGGCCAAGTGGAGCAGACCAGGAGTTCGATCAGTCTGCGTGTCCAAATTTCATTCATATAAAACAACAACAAAATTAATACATGACTGTGTTGCCCAGTTTACATGATGTAATATGGTCCAGATTTACTAAGAACTACACGGGTTAGTATTTTTCAGTCAAGGACCACTCATGACTACGGCAGCCAAGCTCATTATAGTCCAGCAGTATTAACATAGATCTGCAGCGTGTGCATCATATCGGTGACATTCTCTATCATGCAAATCAGACCACAGCAGATAAGGTTATCTCAGTTTGGTGCAGAGCAGACCATACCATCCAGTGCCATTCTCAGCCATGCCAGTTTACGCATGTACATGCTCCAGCAGCATATGGCAGTAACATGCTGTCAGGGGAGCTTGTCTCCTGGCCTGGCCTCCCCGGCCCCGGGACAGATGGTGGCTCACTGGGCCCCGAAGACCAACTGTGGAGCTCAAGATACTCAGCCCGCTCCGTCCTTTTACCTTGGCTCTTCCTGACTGCCTGGTGGCCTCTTTTTCTACAGCACCTAACATGCCAACACTCCTCTGTATGCCGGTGGACTCTTGATTTAATTGGGTTTCTATCCGAGCTGAAAGAGAGAGGTAAAATTCAAGAGAATAATCTTAAAATCACAACATTTACACATTCATTCATTCATTTTGATCCCTCATCTGAGGCTGCAGCCGGTCTGGTAATAATAAAATGTTTCCATATTTAGGAAAAAAAAACAAAACAAAACTTATGATAGCACATGTTAAAATGTTAAAAGGTAGCTGAATTATAGAGTACAGAGTGCACTGTGAGGCACTGAAACTCAACAAATTTCATTGGATAAACATTAGATGTGAACTCATTTGAAATATCTGTTATTTCTCTATGAAAATAAACACTCTTAGTTAAAACACGATCATTAATTTCAGCCATGTCTTTCATCCCTGCTGGCAGTTAATTTGGTTTGATATAACACCACAGTAAACACGTTATTTGTGAGCCTGTGTGTTTTTGTTTACAATCCCTGCTTTTCCTGGGAATGGGCCAACCTGAACCTCCTGCTGTGATCACACCCTCACTATCTTCAGAGCATAGACAAGGCCGCCTGTGTAGCTCATGTATTTAAATCTGCCTTCTCAGTCTCTCAGACTGTTTGTAATAGCTCTGCCGTAAAGGCTACAAATGCTTTCTGAGAAACATCATCCAACTACATGGTTGGTTTTGGTTCAACTGTTTGAAAAGGATAAATAATCACCTGGCACCGGGTTCCACTTCAGCTGGAACTGTAAGTCTTTGGCAGATCAGGACACGCCTCATGAGTTTTGGTAGGTTAGCATCCAAACCCACAGGAAGATGCTGTACAGTGTAAAAAAAAAGGCAATGCATTTTCTTTTACTGTATTTTCTTTAGTTATTTAATAACTTTACAGATCGTATTCATTTACAAAGAATTTAGATTGGATCAGTGACTTTTTAATTTTTGTTGCATCCTCTATTTATTGGCATGTCTTGAGTTGGGTTTTTTGTTGTTGTTGTTGTAATAGTTTTGTTTGTGCATCTCTGACTGTTGCATCACATTTGTCACAGCTTTGCTGGCTCTTATATTAGGCTTGAAATATGGTCAGACTCTGTATAGTTTTTCTGACTCTTGTCCACTATGTCGTCTTCCACAGACTCTTTTAATCGGCCATCCTTCAGTTGGAACCTGCAACTTCTCCAGTTCGTGCAGTTCTAAAGCTGTAGATGCATAATTTTCTGAGTCTCTTGTCCTGCAAATCCAACTCCACCCCCTGTGGTTGGTAGTCCTCGTTTTGCTCTGCAGCCTCAGTGAGCCTGGTCTATCAGCGCATGAACCACTTCTCCATCTACTGCAGGTTCTGGTTAGAGTGGCCCTCCAGCTCACAAGAGCATCAAGCTCTACTATTGCAGCTACAGTCCAAATTGATGGAGTCTATTTGAGTGCAGGATGGGAAAAGCCGGTCCAGTGTCATAGCAGAATGTGAAATATTCATGAAAAAGCAGTGTGTTTGTTTGTAATCATGAAACCTGTCCACACAAAGCAGGGGCGTGTTTAACGGACTAGTATTTCTAGCAATGACTAAACACAAGCAGGAAGATTTAAATATCTGGCCGAGCACATCCCTACTCCAAATTTAGAATTTTTTGGCTTTTAAAATGGGAAAATATCCATTTTGTGTACATGGTCATGAATCGGTACATATCAGAAAGGACTGATGAGACGTGGCATTCAGGAAAATAGTGTTGGGAAATTTGTGTTCAGGAGCACAAATCCATAGACTGGAGAGTGTGACTGTTTCACAAACTGCTGTGAGACTGCAGCTGAATGATATCAAGAACTGCTACAAGAGAAACATGGCCAGCAACCCATCCAGTGGGTAAGCATGAGACAGAAAGGCACAGGGTCTGCTGACTGTCATTATCCACTAGTAAATCTATCATGGATGGCATCATTCACACAGACAAAAAGGAACAAAAAATGCTAAAATGAGTAATGAAATGTACTCGGGCAGGTCTTAATATGTTTGATTGGCCCAACCAAGTACAGGCTGTGTGAAGCAGCAGTGCATTACATCCCTACCATGCATACATGATGTCAGCCTCCTGAATCAGTTGTCCAGTGGTTTCTCTGACTGTTGCATTGGTTTGTAGTTGCGATACATCATGTTCCCATGTCTCTCTCTCTCTCTCTCTCTCTCTCTCTCTCTCGTATCAGTGTTGCAGTAAGTATCAGTCCATTGTAACACTCTTAAATGTTAATATTATATGAATATAGTAATATTAGTAATAGTTGTAGTTGTCCATCCCCCATGCTGAAGGGCACACAAGTGACTAAATGGTAAATGGACTGGTTCTTATATAGGGCTTATCTACTCTACTTGAGCACTCAAAGCTTGTGCATTGACTCCCACATTTATAAGCCTGGGGTCCAAATACAGTTTGCTTCTTGACACATAGCTGAGGACAGCAGCCAGCAGAAATTCAGTCTTTTCAGCTAGTTTGGATACATGGTGCAGCTTACAGATGAGCTCAAGTTCAAGGACTCCTCTACTGTAAAAAGACCTGAGCGAATTCTCGGCACTGTCAAATCTCTGCTCGTCTCGCTCGCTGCTGCGTTCAGCTGCAACGCAAAGTCTTTGTCTTTGCACTTGACGGAGAAACCGAATCAATCTTAAAGTTTGACACTTTCAAAAGCACACACCTTTTACATCACGCACACGTTTTTACAGCCGCTGAACTCCGTCTCATACAGAGGTTTTTTTTTTTCCACCCTGTAGCAGACCTGATCTGATCGATTGATGCGATTCAGCGGTGTAACCCGTCTCTCCCACTCCGTCTTGACCTCCTGCCCTCTGAATAAAATGTAGTTTTCTCTCCCTCGCTCTTTCCTTTTTTCTTTTTGTCCTCATGGCTTGCTTTCTCTCTCACAGCTTTATGACTCTTTACTCACTTTTCCTCTTGCTTGCCAGCATGGGGTAAATGAGCATATCGATAGCTGCCTGCTCTATCTAGTGTTTCAATTCGGTCCAAATGGAGTGAAATTTCTTTTTCTATTGAGAATAATTTCTGAATGTATGAGCAGAATCTCAATGCGTCTGTGTGGTACCGAGAATTAAAATTCAGACGGACTCCAGTCAGCTCTGCTGCCCGTCATCGAGACTCACACACACACTCTCCGTGTACACATACAGGTCTGCCTGCTCATTACCCTATCTCCACTGCTACCCATCAGTAGCGCCACTTCTAGCAGCATACATACATCACTGGCATACAGCACACTCTGTCATGTGTGAAATGGGCTATGGTTGATCCCTGCCCTGGGAGAGGAGAAACGAGTGTTTCTGCAGAAGAGATGAGAGTGGTTTTCTAAAGAAGAGAGAGAGAGAGAGGGGAAAAAAAAGGTGGTCGGGGTGGGGGGCAGACGAAACACGAGGTGGGAAAAAAGGGGAATGGAAAGACGAGGCGAGTGAAAGGACAGAATAACAGGGTATGAGAGGCAAGCGGGCAAATGAGGAGTTTTTCAGCAGAATAAATGTGGAGAGGAGTGAGAGGGTGGAGTGGAGGACAGATGAGATGAAAAGTAATGTGGAAAGAAGAGGGAGGGGTTTTGAGTAGAGGGGAAGGGGAAGATGATGGGATAAAAGAGGGAGAGAAGGTCAAAAAAGTTCAGCAAAAAGAGAAGAGACAATGACAGGCTGGAGACAAAGGAGGGCAGAAAAGACAGCCCCGCTTCTACAAGTCTCAATCACTGACCACGTCCACAGTGATTCAGAAAGAATATCATTTTTAGCAGGATATTAAAGTTCAACAATTTTGGCAATCACTTTAAAGGTTTTTTTTTTAAAGTTTCAAACAGTGTCTGGCTTTCATTTTCTCCAGTGTGCTGTTGTGTCTCTTTTACCACTCTGGTACCTGTCTTTGGATGGTTAAATCACACCCAGCATTAGTAATGTGGATAAGTTCAATTCAATTCAGTTTACATAGAGCCAAATCACAACATACAGTCGCCCCAAGGCGCTTTATAAGGTAAGGTAAAGACCCTACAATAGTTACAGAGAAAACCCAACAGTCAAAACGACCCCCTGTGAGCAAGCACAACAGTGGGAATGAAAAACTTCCTTTTAACAGGAGGATTTATGGGCAGGATTTTCTATGACACTTTTCATTCTTGTGAACTAGAAGGACAGTTATATATTCTCATTGCTGTGTGTATAAAAAATATTTCCCCTCTGTTGCTTTGCACAGGAACACAAGCACTCCTGAGTGATGCCACGCAGTATATATTTATGACATTGCCAGTAGTCAGAATAATTTAACATTTTTTTAATCTTAGAAATGGTGTTTTGTCCCTCGGTTTAGCTGCCAGGGTTATGAAGAACAAACACAAATCAATGCTTTACCAAACTTTTTCCTCCTCCTGTGTGTTATTCTATTTTACAGACAGTTGAACTGTTTCTCAGGTGTTACTTTGTCTCTGCCCTTGAAACAAAGTGCCGATTAGAGGCTGTTCACCTGTGTTTGTTGGTTGTTAAGCTGTAACTCTGTACTGGACCTGCTAGTGCTCTAGCCAGGATTAACTCCCCTACTGGACACTCACAGGTGTTAACAGATGTTTAGTGTTTGTCCATCATTGGCTTTCAGTGAATTAACACTCGGGAAGCTTTTTCATGAAGGCTAATGAGTTGTCGTCAACTCGTTTGTCGAGATTTGTCACTGCGCTAGGTGCTCTAGTCTTACACACACTGCGAGAAGGCTGGTGGCAGCAGAGGAGAGAAACAGTGAGGGGAAACTGGTGTCACCATAAATGACTGTAGAATGCAGCAGAGACTCACACTGTCCTGAAATGAAACAATGGCACAAAGTTTGGTAAATACATAAAATATTTTGGTTTTATTATTTCTTCTTATTTATATTCGCTGCCTTAGGATTTTTGGAGGGCATCCCATTGGAGGGAAGGCCGCTCCTCCAAAGCAATGGCAGGGAAAACAGTGAAACTCTATTTGATAAGTCTTAGAAAGGATATGAGGACATTGAATAAAAATATATATCTGAAGGATGTTTACTGTTTCCACTTATCCACAGTGTTGTTGTTTATGCTTTTAGAAAATATTGCTCTAATTTTTTTTAAACTGCTGTGAAATAATAATGTGACATATGGATATAAAAGTATGGATCCATAAGGAATCCTAAACCGTATCAATAAAGTAGACCTACTTATTCAAAGAAACCTTTGTTTACTCAGAGTAGAACCACTACTCCTCCACATCGAAAGGAGCCAGTTAAGGTGGTTCAGTGTCTGACCAGGATGCCTCCTAGAAACCTCCTAGGTGAGGTGTTTTAGGTATGTCCAACTGGGAGGAGGTGTCAGGGTAGATTCAGGACACTCTGGAGAGATTGTCTCTGGCTTGGGAATGCTTTGTTGTCCCTCCGGATGAGCTGGAAGAGGTGCAGGAAAGAGGGAGGTGTGGGCATCTCTGCTTATACTGTTCCCCTTGTGAACTGGACCCGGATGGATGATAGAACAAGAACACATACTGAGAGATGAACTTGGGCATGTTGGATATTCTTTATGGCATCAAAGGTTGTGCTTTTACTTGGATATAATTACCAGGGAACGGTTTTTGGCTGAGAATGTGGCTTTGAAAAATTAGCAGAGGAATCACAGTGAGAGATGTAGTATTGTCTTGATGTTTGTGCTTTTATGTTCTTAAAGAATGTTGTGTTTTCTACCACAGTTACTTATGATAACAATCCAACCAGTTTAGTTTATCCTTGCATTGTCACCTTAAACTGTCAAATGAAAAACTAAATGAAACCATAACTTTCAGAAGCTGCTGCACGTGGATTAGCTCCTCCTGTTTACAACTCTATGCCAATGCCAGACAAACTGCGACAAACAAATTGCCAGAAGAATAGAGAAAAGTGTGGAGTTGCTGTAAGCTCACAAACAGAGAAGGGGAAAAATGAAACGGCAACTTAATTGATTATAAGGTTATATCAAAGAGGCGTTCTGATGAATGCATAGGTGTAGGAAATGAGAAGTGGAAGCAGGGAGATTCGACAAGAGGAGATGAGGAGTTTTGACGGGGACTGGGAAGATGACAAGGACAGAATAGCAATGAAGAAAATGAGGAGAAACTGGTTGGGAAGATGAAAGGAGATCTACAGAGAAAAGGAGGAGTGAAAGTGTGGAAAAGGGTGGAGAGCAGCAGTGGGGATGTTAGGGAGATGGATGGGGGGGTGGGAGTATGAATATGGAAAAAAGCAAATTACAGGAGTGTGGAAATGAAAAGTGGATGGGAGTTTTAGGAGGGTATGAGGGCATAAGAAGAGTTGGGACAAAGGATAGGCGGCCGGAGAGGAGGGATGGATGATGAGGAGAGGAAAGAGAAAGCAAGCCAACAGCAAGACAACAGCACAGACAGATGGAGAGAGAGAGTGTGGCACTGCGCCACTCTGCAGCAGCAACTGACTGACAGCCATAGCCTGACTACTGACTGACTGACTGTCTGTCTGTTTGTGTTGGCTGACTGAATGATTGGCTGGCTGGATGCAGCAGTGTCCCCACAGCTTTGCCCTTCTCTCTATCTCCCTCTCTGTCTGTCTCCCTCCCTCTCTCCATCTCTCAGCAATGCAGTATTAAGTTGGTCTAGATTAGAGAGAATACTTATGATTTGACTTCTTTTTTTTAAAAAAAGCTGTTAGTGATGCTGTTTTTCGGGGCCATGTGGTGGTAAACAGCATCTCCCTGCTGCATATCTCAGCGGTGCATCAGCGAAAAAAGAAAAAAAGGAGCAGTGTTTGTCCAAATTGAGTCTTAGTATTGTTTTCTGCCAGCCTCTAGGATAACATGTTGTAATATAAAATCCCTGTCTGTGTTTCTTCCCTCTGTTTTCTTCTTTACTTCTCTAACCTTGAGTCTGCGTCCTTTGTTTTTTTGTTTTTTTTTTCTCTCTTCTAGCAGTCTGTAAACTTTGTTTGTCTAAGAGCGTGATACAAATAAAGTTACCATTATCACCTCCAATGCTCAAATTGCCCCTGACGAGATTAAAACACATTTCATCCCCGCTGAAAGCAAACTGGGCGCTCACGGCGACAGACAAACCCATAAAGCACATAAATGCTACGTCTCCTCGTCCCCCTGCTTCCTGTGCATTATTATCCTCAGGAGTGAAGGGAAAGATAAATGACATTGAGATACGACGACAGACTTATAGGCTGATAAAGGGGCCATAATGTGTCTGACCAAGTGTCCTCCTTCCTCCACTGGGTCATACATGATTATCTTCAGAGGGAAGGCACCTTTTTAAGATAACTCTCAGATAGGATCGTCTCAGCAAAACAGGGCCCCGGCTTCACAAACTCTCAACATTTGTTGGCTCTGCAACTGCAATGCAGCACTGTGTCGTCCTCTCTGCTCCCTCTCTCTCTCTCTCTGTTTTCTCTCCCTCCCTCTCTCTGTCTCTCACCCTTATCTCCCTCCCATAACACACTTCTACAGCTTTATTTTCCTTGCTTGAGGGGAGTTGGATGTTGAAATGACTCTTAACGTTAACCACGACCAGAACCTGTTGTGGTGTTTCATGTAAATAGGAGTGTAATGACACGTGCGTGTGTGGGGTGCTGGATGTCGGAGAGATGCAAAGCCCGCAGAGATAAGCTGGGTTAAATTGTGCATACAAGCTATAAGCTGGCTTTAGTCTGGGAAAGAATGCACTTTTCTCCTCCTCGTTCTCTTTTGGCATATCCTCCCGAGCAGCCTGTCACCTTCAGCCAATGGACTTCCATCTCCTACTCAACTTTCTCTTTTCTGTGCAAGTTTATTAACAGCAGCGCAGTAGCTCACAGGCAGTGGCTGCTTTGAGATGAAATCACAAAGCCCTACAGATGACTACAAACAGCGTATCTGCTCAATCACTTCGACACCATGGTTACACTCCTCTTCAGTGGGGGTGAAGCTGTCATATCAACGTGTACTAAATGTCAAAATGTTTGTCTGATTGAGTGAATATCTCCCACTCTGCATTTCTCAATGTCAGGCAGCATGTGTTTGGCTGATCCTCTCTCCTTTTGAGCAAAAGCCAACATGTAGAAACGTGAGTTAACGAGAGAGGTCACTGAATCCCAACCCTATCACAGTGCTTCTGTAGCAGAAAGACATGATTTATGTTTATATATAGTTTTATTGTTAATTGTGTTTACCTCTTGCTCATTCCTCCTCACCTTAACGCAAGCATTCTGAGGTACGCCCAATCTAACGTTCTGCCATTGCTATTTAGAAAAATACTAATCATAGACATATATAGCATAGGAGTGGGCGACAAAGTGGAGGGCATTTTCCATCCTCCTTTTCCAGTGAGCTACTGTCACTGATGACACACTACCTAATTAAAAGTGTGAGTCTGCTGAAACAAGGTGCCAGCAGCAGCAGCGTGAGTCAAATGTAAGCACATAAGTAGCCTAGGTAGTGTTTTCCTGGCAAATTTTAAGTAAAAGTACTTAAAAAATAAACTTAACCTTTTGACTCTTCAGCAGCCTGCACAATGCCGTCGCACAATAAAATTCCACAAAAACAATTAAATGTAACTCCCGCTCACTGTCTCCCTTACCGGTAGCACATTTACGTTTCCTGTTGACCTTCATCAGGCACCTGATTGTAATTTAATACATGTATTAGTAAAAGCCAGCCCAGCTGTAAAGTGAGGCAGTGAGTGGGAGTTACATTTAATTGTTCTTGAGGAATTTTTCTTCTTGTCGCACATTTAGGCGTGCAGAGATTTTTGAGGCAGTAGTTTGTCACATCATTAAATTGAAACAAAAAAAAATGTTTTCTACCTGTGATACTGTAACTTGGGTCAAGCTTTTTAACCAGCTGCTTAAAGTGTTGCTTTTCCACCATGTATCCACATCAGAAATTTCCACTGTTTCCTGTCATACAGACTCTAACTAATGAGTGATCCGGTGATGCCCACTCTTTTGGGGGTCGCACATCACCAGCTGCTAGCATCTCCTCCTCGCGTGCCTTCGTTCGTACTCAGTGGTGTGCTTTAACCTCAAGTGGCAAAAAAAAAAAAAGTCTTTTTGTTTCCACAAGTTTTCTTGGATGTGTTGCAAAGCACTGTGCTTTGTTGGAGGTTGTTGAAGTAGCCCCCTTTTTACTAAATAGTCATCAGAAGCTCACGCGGCTCTTAGTCTCAGATATGCTTGGGTTTGTTTTGTTGTTGTGCACACTGGTGACTGTAAATGCGTGGTGTTGCTGTATCATCATCATGATGTGACACTTTGATTAAAAATTGATACATTACTATATGTATAAAATCTAAAATAATGTGTGTGTGTGTGTGTTTGTGTGTGTGTGTCTTAAACACAAAGCATATATAAAAAAAAGTGTATGACCCTGTAAAACAACAAGAGTCTACAAGTGAGCAAAATACCCAATGTTTAAATACAAGAGCATCAAATATAATCCTCATGAGTTTTTACAGAAAACAACCCAACAGTAAGAAACAACAATCAGCCCTGACCAATACATCCGATGTGGTATTTGCGTTTATTTCATTATATAAAACAAAGCCGTGGTCGGCACACACAGTTGATGTCCCTCTTGGAGGGAAATTTTGGCATTAATAAATTATTCCTCTTTACATTTTTCATTGTATGAAAACAGGGTTTCAGGTATCTGATCTCCTGTGTCTGAAAAGATTACACATATCTCTAACTTGATCAGCAAATCTACACCAAGCATCTGATACAGCGTTTAAAACTGAATTGAGTTCACTGATATTTATATTATACCGAAGGTTCAGGAGTGTTTTTAAATGCTTCTGACCCAGTTTGGGGCTGTGTTTAAGTCCGGATGATCAGAAATTGAAACTGGTTGGTGATTGTAGCCATGTTTGCATACTGAGTCTAATTAGTTACAAAACTTCACCGTTAGGATACCTTTTTGTAACCTCATCATTTTGAGGGTCTGTATCACATTGATAAGTTGACATAGCTGCTTTACTCCAGCATGGTTCTATTATTATATATATAGATGGTACATAGAACTTTGCAGGCCCATTTCTATATTAGCTGTTTGTAGCTGTGTGATGTGGAACAATAGGTAATGTGGCTACCCTTGTTTATGTTTTTGTAGCTTTACATCCGAGGCAGCGAAGACTAAATTGACAGCGTGCAAAGAACTTGTTTGTAGTGGAGTGAAACAAAGAGTTAAAAATAATTCAAACTGCTCACTGCAGCCATTGTCTGTGCTTCTCATTCGTGCTTCTTTTATGTTTGCTGTGTTTTGCACGTTTTCTTCTTCTTCTGTAAACTCTGCTGCAGTAATTCTGTTTGCTGTTTAATCCAGCATTTCAGCCAATCGGCACTGGATGTGCCGTTGGCTTCCTGGAGGACAAGCACAATTTTCTGGTTACAGTAAGTGCAAATTATGATGGAAGCGGTAATTCTAAATTCAGCATTTCAGAAGGTTAAAATTTCCATCATTGTTGCTAAATGCCTATTTTTTCCTCTACAGACAAGCAAGTGGAAAGACAAATGTTACATCATTAGACATAATGGAACAAAAAGAAAGTACTCCATATACTCTCCCACTCTCTGCCGACAGCCCCACGGTGCAATGTGTCATTGATTTGATTAGTGTCACTCTAAAGCTGTCGGTAAATCATTGATAACTGTTTGAAAATGCCACTGTAGAGTAAACTAGAGTGTGTCTATTAAATCTGGAGACGTGAATGAGGACACAACTCAAGTGTTATGTTGCCTCGGTATAGAGTGCTGTGCAAAATGTGAGTGTTTTCAGAGAAAAAGCATAGAATAATTCTTATTGACGACTTAATGACAAAGTCAGTAAATTGGGGAAAACGTCAGCTGAACAGATGCAATCTAATCATAACTGATACTTTCCAGAGGTGCACGAAAAGCGGCTCTTGACCAGCAGATCAGCCAAATTAAAATCAGGTGAGGCTTTTGGTTTTTAAAGGCCCATTTCCTGAACTTTCTGATCACCCTTCATACCTGTAATAATTGTCAAAATGCAGATGTCCTACTATTAATGCTGTGCCTGAATGCATCCCATGTAGATACCGGTTGTGTTTAAAATTAAACTTCTGGGGAAGGAAAAAAGAGTCAATTTGTTAGGATGACCATAGCGGCTGAAATGAAATAGGAGGCTTGAGGCAGTTGTGACGTGCTGACCCACAGGCGTTTTATTCACCAACGTTCATAACATGCACACAAAAACAAACTGTACAGCCCAATGGTGGCCAGGGTTTCAACAACAGTCTGATCCTAACTGGCAGCCTTTTATAGACTGCTGCTAATTCACCACTTGAGCCTAACCATTCTCTGGGGTACACAAAAAAAACTATACTAACAAACTAAACACACAACTTAACTAATTAACTTTATTAACATCAAAACCATACTACAAACAAAACCTATTACATAAAATACTCCTCCAATAAACCCACCATGCAAAATATACAAATAAAACTGGTAATTGCTTATTCACTCCCCTTTTCAATTCCTTGGTATAACCTGGAACCTTTAAAAGGCTCTCAGGAACCTGGGGACTCTCTTGGCCGGAACACCTTTTGGAGAGAGCACAGGTAAGCAATCTCAATTTACATGTTTACCCTTTTCTTTAAAAGATATCAATAAATGCCAACCATTAAAACATTTATTCTATAAAGGTTAAGATGTAGTCCCTGTTGATTTACCTAATCTGCCATAGTAAAACAACATTTGTTCCTAGGCAGACCTTCACCAGTACCAGCTGGGAGACTGCAAACAGGAATCTACAGCACAAATAAAACATGTCAAACCTTTAATGTGGCTGCATTCCTTTACTTGTCTGCTAAAACCATTTGTGCATATTCCCCTAAACACGTAATGAAGGTCTTCATTACACAATTCATCATCTGCTCCTCTGCAAAAAAACTTTCATCCAAAAATCAGAAAAAGATCATTTAAAACCTGTTCACCATTTGTGACTTTAACCCTGCGGCTGCAAATGCACAGGCAAAGCAGCCTAGTTTAAAATAAATAAAATCAAATAAATAAAAATAAAAAATACTAGCATGATTTTGAACTTTTAGGCTTGGTGAAGTATTAGTAATTTTATTTTAAGTCAAAAAGCCAACACTGAGGTGAAGTCACCAGTTAAACTTATTCTTGGCATTAAAGTCTGGCGTCCACGGCTCTGCACACAACTCACACACCTGTTCAGCATTTTCCTTACAAACAGCCGCAGGTCACACAGGCTGAGAGAGCTCACCTTGCACCCTATCTGTCCATTCCCACCTACCTCTGTCTGCTCACCCCTCCTTGCTTGTTTGACACTGTCTCACTCCCTTTTTTACTCTCATTATCTCTCACTGTGTTCCAGTCCCTCTTTTTCCCACTCTGTCACTTTCCCTCTGCCTTCCTCTGTCATTATTCTGCCCACATGTCTAGACTGAAGAGAGAACTTTTGATTCCTGCGTGTGTGAAATCTGTATGTGGCAGCTTACGTCTGACACTTTGTGTGTCTCCTTTACTGAATGTGTTTGGTCTAATTTCAGTCTTCAGTTTGATAGAGGAACTATATTAATTCCATATGGAGGAAAGAGGCAAATGTAAGGCGAATGTAAGGATTCTCATAATATGTTGAAGCAAAATGACTCCCAGGGTTGTGTCTGTCCGTAGCCATATGAATTTAAAAATGTATAAATAAATGCATATCTTCTAAATACCAACATAGTAATAGGAGCTTTCTTTAAAGTGTCCTGAAGTCTTGTCCACCATCAGTACTACAATTGTGTGCAGGCCCTGATTAGTGAATTGAGCAGCAAATGATGGAGCAACCTGCAATAAGCTGCAGTTCCTGGAGTGGTCACCTGTTGCAGACTCCCAAAGCAAATCAATTCCCATAAGCTCCTTTAGCTTAAATAGTTTTGGTTTTAAATAGTTTAAGGGCTTACTGCAGAAATAAATATGTTTTAAAGCCTGATTCAGAAACGGCTTCATTCTGTAAAGCCAATTTCCCCTTATGCTACAGTCACACTAAGGAAAATAGTGGTTGGAGACTGTGGAGTTGGTCTGCTGTCTGTGATAAATCTGCAAAAATAGCACATCTGTTGCCATCTGTTTCAGATCTGTTGGCGTCTACATACACAGAAATTCATACTGTAGATTTAAAACAGAAATACGGAAATTTCTCTGCCATTCCTCTGCTATTAGTGACTGCAGGACAGCAATTTAGCTGCAAAATGGCAAGGCACTCGGCATCCTTGCTTTTATATAGGAATATAACCAGTTGGCAACCAGTTGAATCAAGTCTCCTACTGCAAAGAGGTTACAGATGAGCTGTGCTCATCGCGCAGACTGACTCTGACTGATTGCCACCCACCTCTGTGGGTGGGAATAAGCGACGATTATTGCAAATCTGTGATTGCAGTCAGATTATCTGAAGACGGGTTGCCTCCCACCGATCACCCCATAGGGGAAAGTTGGCGCTCAGAGGTTGTAGGTGGTGCACCTGTGGGTGACCATTTGGTTGCCACAGCTACTTGCGATTGGCCGCCAAATGCCAAAAAAAAAAAAGAAAAAAGAAAAAAAAAAAGAAAAATTTCAAAGCAGTCACTGGACAACCACCGATTTTTCATATTTAAGAGGAAATTGTCATCCTATTTTCCCACTAGTAAAAATAAAGCCATTAATGACAAAATTACTGCAGCTGAATTTTACCTACCAGTTAAAAGATTTATTAAGGCTCAAAGTTCTGTATAGTAATTAAGGCAATGGCTCCCTTAAGTGACCAATGAGTGCTATTTTGAGTTGTTTATAATTCAGTTGTACTGCCAGACATGTGAAGGAGTCGGCTGCTCGGTTTCTGTGTTAAATGCTTTTTGTTTTAAGCTACTAGGCAGAATTAGCATCCCATTTATTATCTAACTTGAATGGATAATGAAGAACAGCTGCTTGGGTGGTATCTTGTTTTGTAAAGCTTTTGAGTTATTTAGACGGTCATAGGTTCTCCCAAACCTCAAGAAAATCCTCAGGACATGCGTACAGTACCATTTATAGAACAGAGCAGAGCAGAGGGAAAATATTTTATCTCATGGTAAGCTCATCAATGCCTTGGAGCTCAAATTTTGTGTTGTAGGTTGTGAAGCACATCAGCTGGTTCCACATTAAACAGCATGGCACATATGTTTAGTCCCTTCTGTTTACTTGCATGCCTGAGGGGAATTTTGCACATTCACCGTATATTTAGATGCAGCAGCAGACTTTTTTTAAAAACAGCATGGGCTGTGTATTGACTCCAATGTAAAGAGTACAATGGAGCTGTCTGTTGTCGTGTCATGCAGCGCTGTATATGACTTTGCACGTTTGTGTGTGTTCCTGAGACTGTTTCAGGTGTGATAATACAGCAGGTGAGTCACTGCTGTTGCTCACAGGAAAAACATTTTGAGGTAATGGATTGTTGTTGGTAATAACATATTCCCATCCTCTGGAGGGAGGCCTGCATTTCCTCCAGCATCCCACAGTCCAGGCTGTGTGACCAAACGTAATCTCGGTATAATGTTGAAGGCTGGTATTTTTCAAACCTGGATAAAATGGGAGATATTGCAACAAGTGAACAGGGTGCTAATGCACAGGGACGCAGCAGCACAACAAAGGGTTAGCCAATAAACAAACTTAGGCTGGCTCTGATTTTACTGTAACTCAGTGCAGTGTCATCTGGTGAGCTGTTATGGGTAGATTACATTGTAACTGCATGTTAATGGAAATGATTAATCCCTGTCTGACTGAACAGATGAGTATATAACAGAAGTCTGTTTTAAAGGGGAGGGCCTGGTAACCCTGTCTCAGGCAAGGTAACATCCAAAAATGGAGCCTAGCATTGTTTCAGGTAGATCATGAAATCAGACTCAACTGCAGTCCTGGCAGATCAGCCGATCTCTTTGCTAGCCCATATTGGCTGATACCTTTATACATATCCTATTTGCTATTTCATATAGGCAAGCTAACCAAGCTGCTTTTGTGTGCCTACAGTTGATCTGCATCTGTAAGCTGCTTTGTAAACCACGTCCAATCCCATCTCCTCCTTTTAAGCTGTATCTGCCTCACTCATTTTCACATCTGGTGTCATCTGGTTCTCTTCTGTTTTGTGGTCTTGCTGCTACTCTCCGTCCTCTGTATTAACATGTATGCATATGCAAAGGTAATGTGGCCCCAGAACAGAGCCATGCCACCAGTTCATGTTCATTACAGCAGATGCAAGTGTTCTGTTTGATTATTGTGGTCCTGACTGAATGTGCTTTAAATTTTAGACATGTAAATCTAAATATAGTACAGATCTATCCATGCATCCATCCATCTATCCATCTTTCTCCGCTTATTTGGGGTCGGGTCACAGGGGCAGCAGGCTAAGCAGAGAAACCCAGACCTCCCTCTCCCCAGCCACATCCTCCACCTCATCCAGGGGAACACCAAGGCGTTCCCAAGCCAGCCAGGAGATATAATTTGTCCAGTGTGTCCTGGGTCTACCCAGGGTACTCCTCCTGGTCCCAGTATAGATCTACTTAATTTTTTTTTATGAAGGCTGTTGTGTATATTGTGGAAGGATCATGGTTTTTACATAGAAATTAACTCCTAAACTGTTCAGGGGATTAAATGAAACTTAAATAGACAAGTTAAATTATTTACAATAAAGGACGGAGAGGGAGGTACAGCCTTGGATGTACAAAGGGGTTCAGTGGTTGGTCTATAGGAATGCACATTCACAGCTCACTCAGCTGGGATCTTGAAAGTTGCCAAATCTAGCAAGAAAGTTGCTGCGTTGGCAGCACTACTTGAAACACTTCCTACACTACAATATGTATCACACAGAACAAAGTCAGAAAGGATAACCTCTTTTATCCGTCACCTCTGATTTTTTTTTCTGTTTAATTTTTACAAGAAAACTAATGTAGTCCGCATTTGTCCCAGCACAGTTTAATATTCAGCTAAAAACTTAAATGTACTTCAGAAATGACTTTGTTTTTGATCTTTTATAAATCAAGACACCCCTGCAATATATCAAACCACCGTGTTAACACAACCTGCGTATCTATCAGCTCAGCTTGTTTCTGAAATTCAAATCGAATGTCATTGTTATTGTGCAAAAAAACAAAAGGTCCCCCATTAATTGATGTTGGCGCTTTTAAGTAGGAGAGTTAAGTGATTTTCAGAGCACATGCAGTATTACCCTGTCACACAACTTCCACAGCTGTCAGTGGTTGTAAACAACACAGCACATGATCATTTCCATTAGAGTATAATTGTCTGATGCCACAATTGATTGTCCTACTGATGCTGTTAATAAAAATAAATAATAAATAAAAAGAGTAAAGTTAAAAGCTAGGAGTGTTTCTCAAATTTAGATGTGACATTTTTTTTTCAGTGCTGTTTTAAGTGTAATGTAATTTTGCCAAGTTCAGCAGGCATTGTGTTGCTGATTATAGGCTTTGAGTGACATTTGCAAGCAGACATTCATTTGGGATTTGTTATTTTGATGACATTTTTTTGCTTGAAGGAATGCAGTGACATTTTGGATTTTTAGCCTGTTTTTTTTTTTTTTTTTTTTCCCTGACAACCCCCCCCAAAACATGTACACGTGTATGGAAAAAGGTTTGCTCTGACACTTTAGGTCTTTACATCAGTGCTGCTACCTTGGTGCTAGCATCACTCGGTGTTTTCGATGACCATCCTATAAGAGAGGAAAACAGCAGTGTCAGGGGATACTCAAGCAAACCAGCTGTTATTTAGAATTCGTCTTTTTTTTTTTTTTTTTAGATTTCAAAATGAATTGTAAGTTGATTGGTAAACCGCTTTAATTGAAAGGACCATTGTACCCAGATGACTCTGATGTCTCTTATCCATAGAGGCAAAGATTGCTCAATTCTGACTTTACTGTTGTACACTAAATAGACCAGTGGTTCCCAAAGTCAACAATCCACTGCCATGAACATCAGCACAAAAACTGTGCAACGGGAGGTTCATGCATGGGTTTCCATGGCCGAGCAGCTCGTGAAAATGCAATGTGTAGGTGGGCCAATACTTTTGTCTATATTGTGTATGTGTTACAGATTGATTTTGGCTAGTTTTTTTTTTCGAAGTTAAAGGATAATGGCTTAAGTAGTTAAATGATTAGAGAACTAAAGTGCTAATTAAAAACACTGAGATAATCAAGTTTAATGCTGTTCATAGGATTGCCAACTTGGAAACTTAGTTATCCATGTTTGTACCTCACTCTTATCAAACCATTTATAACTTCTTACTGTCATTTATTAGCAAAAAGCAATGTCCAAAAAACATTTGAGGAGCACTTCTCTTATTTTATCCAATACTGACTGCTGCTTTACATGAACAATCCTTCCTGGCAGCAGATTATATCAGACATAAGTGATTAGCATTAATTCTGTTTATTTCCGGCTAAAACGAAGGTTTTGGCTGCTGTTTTGTCAAAGTGCTCAGCGAACGAATGTTTGTGAAGGAAAGGAAACATAACTGTCCCAACAGCACTGAGTGAAATGTGTATTTTTGGTGATTGGTGGTCTCTGATTACTAGTCTAGGACATTCTAATTAACTATATCTTAATCCATATATCAATATTTAAATCTTACTAGATTTGTGTTTGGAGCAAGTAGTTAAACTCTGAAAGCTAAGTATTATTCTGAGGTGTGTATAATTAAACATTATTAAGATTTTATTGTAAATATGATTAGTCCAGCCCACATACTTTGTGGTGTTGCAGAATTGTAATAGATGGGTTGTTCTAAAAATTACCATATTAAAAAAAACTCTCATTATAATTCATTATAACTGCCCTGCAGCCTTCAGAATGACGTAGGTGATCAGCTTTCCGTATTATTCTGTAGATTTTCCGGTGCAGTCTACACTAAAATCCAGCACTTATGCAAATATTTTACATGCATGTATTTTGTCATTCCATCAGTATAATGCTGTCACTGCTGGTCCTTCCTTTCCCTCTGACAGCCTGCTTCCCTGCAGTGACATTGGCGAGCTCGGCTGCCCCTTCAGCTGTACAGACAGGACATCGTGTCCATGTTGTGTGGTTTTTCACTGTGGTCTACACACTCAGACAGGACACTGACGAGAAACCTGACCTTCACTAGGTGGTGTGTGTGTGTCTCTGTGTGTGTGCAAGCCTGTGTGTGTATTGCAATGGTGTCTGCGAAAGGATGGCAGCACAGTGTGTTATAGTCCTTACTTGTCAGATATAGGGTAAGGGTGGGAATGGACTTATAATAAGTCCGCACAGGGAGGGGATGAGCTGTGTGGGAGTGTGTGTGTGGGGCGGGGGGCGGGGGGTGGTGGTGGTGGGTGTGTGGTATAGGAGCAGCTGACAGGACAGTGTTAGACTCCTGCAGTTGCTTTTGCATCTCTTCCCTTTGCTCACCTCGACACCCTGTGGCTGGCTTCCTGTTTGGCAGACTGTGTGTATTTGTGTGTGCTTGCTTGTACATCCATTCTCTGGTTTAGCTCTCTCTCCAAAACCCGCTCCTTTTGCTTCCCTATTTTGTAAAAACACAGACTGTCTGACAGTAGTTTCTTTAAGGCTTTGTTAAATGTAAGTTTGTTTCGCGCGTGCGTGCGTGCGTGCGTGCGTGCGTGCGTGCGTGCGTGCGTGTGTGTACACTCATGGTGCACATTTTAAATTATCAGTTTAGCTGTTAAATGATTCCACTCACTCATAGTTATGGCTTGTAAAATAATGTTATACTGTCAAAACAGAATGACTGAAACATGTTATTTCAATATTAATTTGAAATAATAAAAAAAAAAGATATTGCTGCTTCACTACACCGACAGTTAATTGGAGCACCATATATCCAGCTCAGTAAAGTACTGTTGATAGCATGGGGGCATTGCAAACCATTATGCAAGATTAATAGAAATGTAGTGCGACACTGACATCTAAGATGTAGTGAAGTCATAGTGATGTTCACAAGCCCTCCTTAATTTTTAATATTAAATAGATTGTTAAAGTCTGTATGAAATAAATAACCATATGAATATGCCATGTAACAAGTTGTGAATTCATTAAGAATTTATTCAGTTGAGCTCATTCTTCTAAAATGGTGTTTCATAATTTTTGTGATAACTGCAGTACTGTGCAAAATTCTTTTTATGTTTTGCTAGGAAAATGGGAAATGTAGCAATTTATTGAAAACATGTAAACATACATGGAAATACAGTGTACAGTAAAGGCAAAAACAAGCTTCAAAGTCAATATTTGGTATGACCACCTTCATTCTTCAGCACAGCCTGAACTCTCCAGGCTTTTTGAAGGACATTCAAAGCTCTTGGATATTGGCTCCCTTTTATTTGTTTCTCTTTCATGATGATCCCACACTGCTTCAATATTGTTGAGACCAATCCATTACCAATGCTGAAAAATGGAGCTTTTTGAAATCAGACATTTTCCAGTCTGTACAGCTGGAGGGGGATGTTGGATCAAAATCTGGTGGCACTTTTCTACATTAATAATTCTATAATTATGGCTGAAACACAGTCCCAAACCATGACAGAGCCTCCACCGTGTTTTACAGATTGCTGTAAGACACTCACTGTTGTACCTCTCTCCTGACCTTCTCGGTACATACTGACGACGATTTCAATTACAAATTTCACATTTAGATTCATCGGTGAAAGAAAATGGATGGATGGGCTTCAATAAGACCTCTGGCCACTGATTTTCAGTCCACTTTTTTCAGCCTTGCCTCCCTGTTTACCTTCCTTAAGAATGGCTCTTGACACCCACCCTTCTATTGAGACGGTTTCTGATGCAGATGTTATCCTGCTATCCAGCGAAGAGTAGACTGATCAAATGAAGGGTCAGATGCATCTCTCAGGTCTTGTGTCTGGTCTTTGCTGGGTTTTTTTTTTCTATTTAAAAACAAGACTTTCAGATACTCTTTATTTGCTGTAGATAGTTTTGTAGACCTGCCACTTGTCCTCTATCTGTCCAGATTCTTCACATTTTTGAGGACACACTGCACATCATGCTAAGTTTTCATCTAATATCTCTTCAATCATCTTGTAAGCGCAAAAATATAGTTTTATGCCTGTCAAACTGTGTTATCCATGACATTTTTCAAAGATTCAACAAAAAGAAAGGGAAGAAATGATGTGTTTCTGTGACAGGCTACTAGAAACAAAGTGTCTAAAGATACAATTTAAAATTGGTTCTTTGCTAAGTTGTCTGTGATTTATAGTCACAATACTGGTTCATCCCTTAAGTTAGGGGCCTTTTTCATGATTGACTGATTCATATATCAGTGTTACGTAGCTTAACAAACAAAAGAACTTCTCTCTGAAAATGGCAAAGTACAAGGACTGGACTGAAAATGAGTGAAAGAGCCACCAGTGTTCAAAGAAAACTTTGACAGACCTTCAGAAAACCTGGAGAACTAGTGTTCAAGACCCTCTTAAAAAATGACAAGAAAGTCTGGCTTTTCTGAAGCAAATATAAAGAACTGAGGGGTGGCTCATGACTTTTGCACAGTACTGTATTTTATTAGTTTTCCATTGTTATTTCAAAAGTGTCACGGAAAAACATGGTTTTGAAAAAGAGGAATTTTGAAATAAAATCACCTTTTATATGATCCATATATACTCACCGAATACTTTTTTAGCTATACCTTACTAGTAACAGCCTTAATTCTTCATGGTTTTGATGCAACAAGGTTCTAGAAACATTCCTCACAGTCAGATGCTATCCTGTCCGTATCGGCAGGATGGCATCCCCACAGTTGCTGCAGATTTGTCAGCTGCACATTAATTTCCCCACATCCCCACAAGGTGCTCTACTAAATTGAAATCTGGTGACCGCGGAGGCCATTTGACTACAGTGAACTCAATGTCATGTTCAAGAAATCAGTTTGAGCTTTGTGACATGGCACACTGTTCTGCTAGAAACAGCCATCAGAATATGGATGCACTGTGGCCATAAAGGGATAGGCAGCAGTAATATTCAGGTAGGCTGCGGCATTTAAATGATGTTCAGTGGGTACTACAGGGCCCGAAGTGTGGCAAGAAGATATCTCCCACACTATTACGCCAACATCAGCCTGAACCATTGATACAAGGCAGAATGGATTATTGCTTTTATGTTTCAACTCATTTTGAGTTAAAACAAACTTTTTAATGTTTTTTTTTTTAAGCTGGCGATTCTATACGTTAACTTTACAGTGACCATTGAAATTTAAGTCAGTTTATATTACAAAATAAGTGTTCAAGTGAATGCCTGAAGACATCTCAGGATGACTACCAACTGGCAAGACTTGCTTCTGGTGGGGGGGTGTCTATGATTATCCTGCTTAAAGAGGCTGGTGCCATCAGGGATTACTGTTGCCATGAAGGGGTGTACCTGGGAGGGCTGTACCACAGAATACAATCCACAAGAATACTGGTCATCACTTTTACGCGATAAAATGTTGTCATCTTGTAATATCAATGATACAGTGACGCCATGTGTTTATGTACCTTTAGTGTACAACAATGATGATTTAGTACCTAAAAAGAGAGCTACTTCAGCAATGTCCAACTAAGTACAATGTAAACAATGATGAATCTACTGCAGGGGTCACCAACCTTTTTGAAACTGAGAGCTACTTCATGGGTACTGAGTCATACAAAGGGCACCAGTTTGACACGCTCTTCTGAAATAACAAATTTACTCAGTTTGCCTTTAGTTATACATTATCAATAATGATTAATGATACTCATCTATGAGAAGACACTGATCATGTTAATGGTTTCTCCCAATAATTAGCAATGAAAACAAGGTGGGAAACATATCAATATTCAGCACTTTATCTCTTTTAATCTCAGTAATTGTCACATTTTTAGATAATCACTTACATCACTACATTTCATAGGAAAAATGTCCAATTTTCACTAGCCATTCACAAACATTTTTTTAGCAAATCATGAACTATGTTGCACCATGTTTCAAAAAGTTATTATGTAATGTTAAAGAAAAATCAACTTACATATTTTTAAATAAATCTTGTCACATTTTGAACTCATGACCAAATCTGCTGCATTTTTAACAAAATTATAACTTATATGTCATGAACACACTTTTAAATTGAACACAATTCCTCAATATTTTAATTAAACTTTGCCATGACACTGCCATGTTGCCACTAACATCTGGCATTGGTTTCTTTATTAGTGAGAAGACTGGCATTGCATGCTGTTCACCAGTGCACTGTAATCTGGTGTGTAACTTGAAACTGCAACTGTGAGTGCATCTTTCAGATGTGCATCAGTGAGGCATGTTCTGTGTTTGTTCTTGATGAAGTTCATGTCAGAAAACGCTGATTCACAGAGATAGGTTGAACCAAACAGGCTGGCAACCTTCATAGCTGCTGTGCATACACCACTGTACTTCTCTGTGTCAACAAGGGACCAAAAGTTTGGTGCAGTCTGGTAAACTTTGAGGTGTAGGTCATTTTGCAATGTTATGATTTCCATCTCCACCTGTCCAGCATCCAAGTTGAATGTTGCACTTAGTTTCTCAGCAAAGTATGTTGTGTCCACATTCATGAAAGGATTGGAAATGAATGACACACATGGCTCAAGCTGATCAAGATCACAAAACCTATTCTCAAACTCTTGCCCAAGTCTGTTTATGACTTCACAGTACTTTTCTGCAACTTTGTCAAATGTGTCAGATGCAGAAGCATTGTTTTTCAGCACCAACTGCACAGAGGGAAAGTGCAGCACTTTTTTTCTCTGTAAATCCACAGAGAAAATGTTCATCTTGGCTTTAAATGCATTTAAAGCACTTATCATATCAACAACAGTTTTACCTTTGCCTTGCAGCTCGCAGTTCAAGACGTTTAGTTTCCCAGTAATGTCCGTCAAAAATGCAAGGTCAAGGGTCCACTCTGTGTCTTCTAGCAGTGAGACGTCTTCGCCTTTGGACTGCATGAACTCTTTGATTTCACCCAAAAGTGACAAAAAACGAAATAAAACTCGTCCTCTGCTGAGCCATCGGATTTCTGTGTGTAGCAGCAGTTCACCATATTCAGCTGACATCTCCTCCAATAGCACCTTGAAAATCCTGTGCTGTTTAGCTTTGGAGCGGATGTTGTTAATTATTTTTACAACGGGAGTCATCACGTGCTCAAAGCCGATCACTTTTGCACATAACGCCTGCTGGTGAATGACACAGTGATAATGCAGAAATGTTGGGAAGTCTGGGTCACCTTTACAGTGAGCGATGAAACCTGTATGTCGGCCGATCATAGCAGGAGCCCCGTCTGTTGTCACCGCCACCAGTTTTTCCAATGCTACCTTCTTCTGCACGAAAAACTCCTTCAGCGTGTTATAAATGTCAACTCCCCTCGTAGTTGTCTTTAAGGGCAGTAGTGTCAGGAGTTCTTCTCTTGTGGAGAAATCTTCAAACACCATCCGGATGAAGACCAATAGCTGCGCTGTACTGCTGCCGTCCACGGACTCGTCGCACTGGATGCTAAACCACCTGCACTTTGCCAGATCCCGGTCCAGCTGATCGGCCAGGTTACCAGACATAGCTGACACTCGTCTAGCCATCGTAGATGCCCCCAGTTGGACGTCGGAGAGAGTACAGATTAGATCGGTTCCATTTTTGTCGTCTTTAAGTACAGTGTTAGCTATTATCATCATTGCTTCTTTGACAACTGCTCCATCTGAAAATGCCTTCTTCTTCTTGATCAGAAAATGTGTAGCTCTGAACGAGGCTTCGGTTGCTTTTAGTGACTTTTTTCCCGCCCTCGTGAAAAAAGATTGTTGCTTACCCAAAGCTGCCTTTAGCTCACTGGCTTTTTCTGCACGTAGTGCGCTTCCCGGTGGGTAGTTAGCATGGTAATTTTTGTGACACGTAGTGAAATGTCTCTCAATATTGTGCCGCTTTGCCGTCGCTACGGTCGCCCCACAAATGAGACACACGCAGGTTTCTTTCACAACCGTAAAAAAGAACTCCTTCTCCCATTCCTCGTTAAAGTGATAAGTTTTCTTTCTTTTTTCAGCCATATTTTTGGGGAAAGAAACTGCACTCAGCGCCCATCTTCGCTGTGTCCGCTAGCCTACGTTCCATTAGCACTGGTTTTGTCATGCGCACAATACTGACCATTGAATTAGAACTAGAGTAAGTCAGAGTTCACCCTAACTTTTCTAAACGTCATGTATAATGAGGATATTTTTAAGATACTGTCATTTTTAAAGCTATATAAATGCAAGTGTGATTATAAAAAAGAATAGCAACAGAATAAAAATTTTTTTAGACACAGCTCACTAGTGAGTTGTGCTATTTTTAGAACGGGCCTGCGGGCGACTCATGTGGTCCTTGCGGGCGACCAGGTGCCCGCGGGCACCGTGTTGGTGAGCCCTGATCTACTGGAACACCAGCTAGCTGCACTCCATGTAACAGGAAGAGGTGGATGGAATTTAATAGTGCTGAAGCTTGACCCAAGATCCAACACCCCCGTTATTATGTGACAATACTGTGCAGGCTCCTGAAGAGTTACCAAGTTAAGTTACTTTTTTTTGTTAAAATAAAGTGTTAAGGTGTTTTACTTTCACTTAACATTTACAGGGAGAACACTGCCTAGATTACTTTTGTACTGAGATTTAACTTATGACGTGCCACTGTGCATAATGCTGTATCACTATTATTGCTATTATTATAATACTGCTACTTCTGACACCTTGTAGCAATAGATTCACACTTTGAATTGGGTAGTCTGTCATCAGTGACAGTAACTCATTGGAAAAGAAGGATGGAAAATGCCTTTCATTTTGTTTGCAGTAATAAATGCTGCTGCCTGCAAGCTGCAATCACCAATTTAATGTTTTTCTATATTTTTTTCTGTACCATATGTCAATATAATGATGGAAATTTCCTTGAAATATCATGATTTAATTTTTAGGCTATATTATCCACCCCTAAGTGTCGTGCTGCCCATGTAACATTCAAGGATCCAACCATCCACATGATAAAACATGATTCAATCAGACACTTTCTTCCATTTCTCCATGGTCTGTTGCAGACACTTTTCATGATGGACAGGCATCAGAAGGGGGGGCTCTGACAGTCTGCAGCGACGCGGATCGATAAGCAGCAAGCTGCGATGTTCTGACATCTTTCTGCCATAGCTTTTTTTCAGATAGGTTTTTGAGCAGTTTATGTTACAGTAGCTCTTCTGTGGGATCACATCAAACAGACCAGCCTTTGCTCTCCACACACTTCAGTGAGCTTTGGTCCACCAGCCTGTCACCCGTTGCTTTTCCTTGGCTATCTAAATACAGTATATCCCTTAACAACCCCCTCTGCTACTTAACTGACCAGATCAGTGTCCCAGAAGTTTAATTGACTTGATGCTACACTCTAATAGAAGCATGGACTCCACTAGACCCCTGAAGGTGTGCTGCGGTATCTGCGCCAAGATGTTAGCAACACATCCTTTAAGTCCTGTAAGTTTCGGATTGGAGCCTCCATGGATCAAACTTGTTTGTCCAGCACATCCCACAGATGCTCGATTGTATTGAGATTTATAGGCCAAGTCAACGCCTCAAATTTGTTGTAGTGCTCCTCAAACCATTCCTGAACCACTTTTGCTTTGTGGCCACAGCCACAAAGACTGTGGTTTCCCAGAAAATCACTGCCCAAAGCACCACACTGCCTGTGCCGGCTAGCCTTTTTCCCATAGTGCATCTTTGTGACAGGTGTTCCCCAGGTAAGCAACACACATACACCTGGCCATTCACATGATATAAAAAAAAAATATGATTCATCAGACCAGGACATCTTCCTTTTCTCTGTGGTCCAGTTCTGGTCTGCAGCTGTGCAGCCCCATACGCGACACACTCTGATACCCTATGTATTCTGACACCTTTCTGTCAGAACCAGCAGTAACTTTTTCACCAATTTGAGCGGCAGTAGCTCGTCTCTTGGATCGGACCATACAGGCGAGTCTTTGCTCCCATGTGCTTCAGTAAGCCTTGGCCACCCACGACTCTGCCGCTGGTTCACCATTGTTCCTTCCTTGAACCGCTTTTGATAGATACTGACCACTGCAGGCCAGGAACACCCCACAAGAGCTACAGTTTTGGAGATGCTCTGACCCAGTCATCTAGCCATCACAATTTGGCTCTTGTCAAATCCTCACGCTTCCCCATTTTTCCTGCTTCTAACACATCAACTTTGAGGACAGAATTTTCACTTGCTCCCTAATATATCCCATCAACAGCTGTCATGATGAAGAGATAATCAGTGTTATCCACTTCACCAGTCAGTGGTCATGATGTCATGCTTGATTGGCGCTATGAATATTTGTATGTTCGAGTATGTATGGGCGAGTGGACCAATCTTGATGAAAGTTTGCATAAACATTGCCTTGGGCATATGCCATATACTGTAGATGCCTAGGGCATCTATATGCAGTGGTGAAAGTAGTTTTAAATTCTTGCCGGTACTATGACAAAAACAGTGTGTGTGTGTGTGTGTGTGTGTGTGTGTGTGTGTGCATATATATATATATTACTACCGTTGCCTAGCTGTATAAGGCAGAAATTACAAGCACTTGACAATGTGGAATACATTTTTTCAATTGGTAAAGAACTGAGATGTTTGCACATACTGTACACTAACACTGCTGGTGACCACCTCCATGCATTCTGGCTCTGACGACCAATACAAAACTTCTGGAAAGAAATAATTATCAAACTTTCTCAAACCTCAATCCCCTTGGCAACCACTGTGTTTTGGAGGTAAATGCGCCCTCGTGTAGTGAAATCTCTGGACACAAGCAGTGTTTTCGAGCTGTGCTGTGTTGTTGAAATTGAGCATAATAACATGAAACACGATTAGTTAATCTCTCTTGGCTTTTAATTGAGATATTTTGTAACGCGCAGACAGACATTAAGCGTAGCGGTGAACGTTTTAAAGGCTGGCCGTTGACGAAAGCCTCGAGCTCCAAGGGGAGAGAAGCTAGAGAATTGAGGCTCCAGCATAGCACAAACAGTTCAGGAACAATTTGAAATGAGAAAACAAATGAGTCAATATGGCATATGCAAATATTCTATATAAATCCCAAAATCATTCTTATTTCTACATTTGACAGTTCAACTGAGCACCGAACGGCAACCTTAGAACTGCGACCACCCTGCACACATTTGTTGATGTTTAGTGTGCACATGCTACATTTGTTTTGCTTGTGCACATTCAGTGCAAATGTGCACAAATCGTGCAGCCAAGCGGCCACTGGTTATCAATCACGTTATTGGAATAAGCCACTATAAAAACACTTAGAGTCTAGATATGAGCAGACGACAACTGTGTGGGGTAAGAAGACAAAGTTTTATTATAATTTAAGAAAAGGCGTAGCATGGGGGTTTGCTAGTGTATATAAATGTTCTTTGGAAAGTAGTTTCTGAGAAATGAACGTCAGAGTGTGTTATTAGTTTATTTTTAAATAAACACACAGTGTACAGTACAGGAGTGTGTCTCAGTGATGTGTTTTTAATAACTTTGAACAACAGTTGGCACAGGGGAATAAGATACCCAGACAATACTTGTTAGCCAAATCATTTGTTGCATTTGGTCTTTTCAAAGGATTTGTTTACGATAAGAAAATGATTGAAAATTACAGGTCATCCCCACACTCCCTGCCATCCCTTCTCCCTCTGACCAAAGTACTGAGCAAATCAGTGAATCAGTACAAACAATGTTGACTTCTTCCTGCTTAAAAAAAAAAAAAAAAAGTCATCTGTTTTTGTTCTATAAATCTCTGCTGGTGGAGACAGGTTGTCTGGCCAGGCTCCTTTCGCTCCTCTGTGCTGCTGACAGACAGACGGACAAACGGCTCGTTCTGACTCAGTGTGGACTGAACCAGACGTTTGAGCAGCGAGTACATGCCGCTCACGTCTCGCTTTTATTGCGAATTCCCAGTGAGCGTCTTCTGAAACAACATTTATATGCCTACCTGCACTGCCACTCCATTATTTTGTTCTCACACTGAAATATTGTGTCAAGGCCAGAGCTGTACACCTTGCTCCACTCCTCCCAATTCACGGGAAGACATTCCAAGAAAAATCCATATGGCTCCCTCTTGTGTGCGGTTAAACTACAGGCAACTACTTTTTTTCCTCCCACCCAAAATGGCAAAACCTGCTGTAGTTAATTTGCACTGCATCATTTATCAGATTTCATGTAACTTGATAAGCCTGAGTGACACGACCACCCAACAAACTGCATACTAACACTGTGCATGCGTGCATGTATGTGTCAGTGTATGATTATGCAAGTCCTTCTCCCAACATGTCAAACACGAGTCATCCTTTGGTGTCACAAAACACTGACACAAAACATTTATGAAAGATGATAACGGCAGGTGGAAATGGACCTCTGAATACGAGATCGAGCTAGAACTCAAATCCTCCTTTTTTCTATCTCTCCATTTACTGTACAGGGCCCTTGTTGTTTAACACTTGGCAAAGCAACACTCTTATCGCACTTAACTGTTGCAGGAAGAGTTGTGAGAGATACTGTCAATCCTTGAGTGCTAGAATAAATACACACTTCATCATGTCATAAATATTATAATTTCCTGTGAGTCACTTTGATTTATAGTTCTGCCCTGTAGCTACGTCTCCCAGCTTTGTAATGCAGGGCTCGTTAACTTTGAGATTTGAGAAAGTCATAACAACGACCTGCGAACATATGCCGAGCAACTGTCTGCTGTCTCTTTGTTGTGTGGTAGATGAGAGAAAGAAGAGCAGAAGAAAAAAAATGTTTCAACAGGCATTGACCTGGTTTTGATTCTTCTTTATAATATTTGAGGGAGAGACAAAAAAGCAACGCCGCCCTCTGTTTTCCGTGGAAATTCTTTTCAACGTAGCAGAAGAAGAACGTAAATATTGTTTATGTTGCAAATCAGAAGTTATCACAAGTCTGCGCTGCACTTCCTTTTTTGGACGTGGCATCAGCCAGTTGGGGAGAAATGTGGATGTCAGATGCAAATTATAAGAATGAACACAGTTGTGCCACAGCACTCTCATTAAACAAATGTATACTGTGCAAAAGTCTTGACCCACCCTGCATTTCTTTGTGTTATCTTAATAGTTTTTCAGGCTTTCTGAAGATCTTTGAAACTTTTTTGGTCACTGTTCTGACTTTTTATTCCTCACATCAACCTCACTTCCCACCCGATCTCTTTCTCCTGTCCTTGTCCTCTTGTCTGCTGACGGGGTTGACAGGAGTCACTATCAGTTGGTAATCAAACCCTCAGTAGTGGCACACTTACACACACACACACACACACACACACACACTTGTATTTATGCGCAGATGCAACCACAGTAGATTATGGTAGTGGGTGTGCCTGGGTTTTCAGGTGTGCTCAGCAAGCAAAACACAACACAGTTCAGTCTCACACACACACACACACACACACACACACACACACACACACACACACACACACACACACACACACACACACACACACACACACACACACACACACACACAGTCCAAATAATAAAGAGCTGACATCCTGATCAGCTCAAACGTCAAATGTTTCTCAAACTAATCTAGAAGAAAGACTCCATGTACTCTGTTTTATACTTACTCTGGCTGGCTTTAAAAAACACTAAGAGAGAGTGGATGGTTAAAAAAAAAATAGGCTGATTAGACGAGGGGAAGATGGAAGGAGAGAAAAGGGAGAAAAGGCCACACACAGTGAGAAAACAGACAGAGTTATTAGATACAGAGGGAGAGGGCTAGAGATTGAAAGATAAACAGTGTCAGTCAGAGAGAGACACAAAGGAGGAGGCGGGTGGGGAGACAGAGTTCTCTTTAGTGTCCAACAGATGGTTGGTGTTATTGGTGGAGGCAGCTCCTCTCTCTGCTGTCTCCACTCACACAGACAGTGCTGAGAAAACACTCGATGGCCTCACAGCACACTGCCTATAGCTGATAATTAAAAATAAAGAATTAGTGAAGTATTAGTAATTAATCGAAGTAATCAGCGTAATTAATTCTTACAGAATTTATTTTTTGTTCTCAAAGTGGTGGCGTAAAAGAATCAATCAGTAAGTAAGTTTCATCAGTAAGTTTCATGCTTAAATGTTCAAAATGCCGATTACCTCGAATGAGTGATGCAAAACTGCTCTTTGTTTAGTGGTGTAGTACTTTAAATTAAATAAATTAATCCCCAGTTTTGCCCGAGTTGACGAGCCAAGCTTGAGACCAGTGTAGTAGTTAAAAACCTGTGAGTCACTGCTGCACACGTGCTTTCGAGCCAGTGCCATTTGTACGACTGTAATAGCATGTATCACCGTGCGTCACCTTTTGTGTCCATGTTTGGTATTAGCAGTCAGGCTTCCATTCAAATGGATCAGAAATCTGGTTAAAATGTATTCAGACATAACCATTACATCAATTTACACCCACTTCTGCTATTAAAAAAAAAATAGGAAAAAAAAGAAAAGAAATTATGTCATCCCAATTAGGGTCTTTGTGTTTATTTATTTAGCAAATCACAAATATGCATAAAATGGGTGGATGCAAACCCACATATCGGGTCACTCTTTCCACCAGTGGCAACTGCGTAACAGTTTGCTGTTTGTTTTTCGTTTAAAGGAATTTGCATATCATCTGGCATGTCGGAAATGAGCAGCAGCTTCTTGCGGTGTTTGTGGTATTGGGGGCTTTACCTTAGTCTTCTACTTAGTGGTATGAACTAGCACTATTTAGCAGATATTTGTATAACCAAGCCAGGTATAACCAAACCTTCTAGCCTTAGCCTCAGCTGAAATATGGTTACTTCTGGCTCCAAACAAACCAACATGGTGCCAAAACATTAACATTGGGTTCAAAATCAATTGGTCACTTTATGGTGGCTATGTGCCTCTTTAATTAGATTGCTTTATTGTCACTGAACGTTCAGCGAAATGTCTAATTTAATTTACAGTCTGTGATTGCAGCACATCTCCTTGTTACTGGTGCTCATAACCAGCCTAATGATACAGTCACACTAGGGAAAACACGGAGACCACAGCATGACTAAAATTATTGCAACTGTGTGCAATGAACTCGCGATCTTGTTGCCTTTGAAATGGTTCTTTTGAAGACGGGGACCGGGCCTACAACCGATCGCTGTCAGTTGCTGTCAGCAATACAACAGCAATAAGACGGAGTCAGTCGATCAGTCTGTAATGAATGTGGTCAAGTTGGCAATCACATGCAATCTTTTTGTGATACTAAGGCGATTAGCTGTTATAAATCAGTTATAAATATAAATGTCTATAAATGTGCAAATTTGTTGCCATCCAGCCAGAACGTCATTTGAAACCGAAATTCTTGCACAAATAGTGAAGTAACTGTTGCAGGATGGCGATTTAACTACAAAGTGAGATAGGTGCTGACATAACCTTGCTTTGCTATTGGAATATAACCAGAATACCAGTTCAGTCTCGTTACCTATTGCAAAGAGGTGCAGCACAGATAAGTTGGACTCGTCAGACTGACTCAGATTGATTGCTGTCTGTGTTTATAAGTTAGACACCAGTTCTTTTCAAACCTTTGCTTAGGTTTGAAAATGCAGCCAGTCTGAGTCGGACCAAGCTGGACCAAGATTGTTTACGTGATTGCAGACAGGTTGTCTCCCGCCACGCGATCTGTGCAATCACCTTGCGATCGAAAGTGGTCACCCAGAGGTTGTGGGTGTAGCACGCTCGACGTCTGGGTGACACATTGTTTGCCGCAACTGCTTGCAGTCAGTTGATGAATGGTGTGAATTATTATATCTTTATTTATATTTATAATAACTGCGGCTGCTGTTACACCCAAATTTCCCCTCTGTGGGACAATAAAGGCTGTTTCTTCTTCTTCTTCTTCTTAATGCGAAAAAATTCAAGGTCACAAGGAGGCTGCTGTGGTGTTACTGTGCCATGAGGGGAAATGCTAATGGATGTCAAAATTTCTGTTATGCCTGTTATATCATCTTTAATCAGTGAAACTGCTGTTTACAGTGGTGATTAAATTAAAAGCATATACATCGCAATACCTGTTGATTATGGAAGAGTTAGTTACTTTCACCAAGCACAGTGTTTTTTGTTTTGTTTTGTTTTATTTGCCTATGTCAGAGATTAATATCAGCTACAGAAGTCATCTAAAGCAGGCTGAGACTCATTGCAGCATCTCATTGCAGCATGGTTTACATTCACACACATGTAGACTAGGACCTGCATCTACAATGTTTTACTTTGAAAGAAGTCTTATATTTTAACACTTGGAAGTTTATTTGTGGTTTTGAAATTTGAACTCTGCTTTAATATAGATTTTGGCAACTCTGCTGACTTCAAGGATGGAGAACACTGTTGGTCTTCATCTCACAACTTTCGTAAGCCCTTCCTAATCCTGGGCTCCACAAACTAAATCTGTGTGTATCAACGTGTCTCTTTTTCTTCTTCTGCTTGTGGCTGATATTTAGGTAGCATTCGCTCTGCCCATTGTTCTGTTTTAAAACTATATGAGAAAATACAGATTCATCATTTTAGTATTCTATCTTTATGGATACATTTCTCTGTTAGTTACTAAATGGTCTCATCCACTAAGCTTGAATTAGTTGTGGAAGTTTCCTTCTCTCATGGTGCTCACACTCTCTGAATTGGTGTGAAGGTCATGTCAATAACATCCATGAACTGCGTTCTTTCACATTCTTGTAGTTTCATTTTTGCTCATCAGGGAGGTTTTGTTAAATAGACCATTCATCGCCCCCTTCTGATTCTGTTAAACATACAAAGGCTGGAAACTGTGTGTTCGGCCCTTGAGATCCACAGAAGTAAAATAGCTGTTCAACGCCACCCAAAACAACTAATCAGTTTCACTCTTTCTGCCAGGATGTCTCCTTCATGCTGCGTCTCATGTCTTCCTCACGCACCATATTGTCAGCGCTCGCTTGGGACTCTATGCATGTGGAAAACCTCCATGTCTCTTTTGTCAGACAACGTGGGACTCTTTAGGAGGGCAACTGAATGTATATGAAGTGTCATAGCTTAAACTGTCTACGATCCTTTTAATATTAGTAATGCTGCAGGGCTTCATGCACAAATCCCCCCATGTGCTTCTTTTTCCTAATAAATTGTACTGAACCAGATGAAAACAACTTGCTAGACTGAGGTGTACTGACCCAGGAATGCTCTAGAGAGCCATGCTGTAGTATTTAGATGCAAGATGAAAGTTAATCATATTTACTGTGAAACTGCAGAAAGCAGCTGAATCTGAGTATAAAATCCATAGGCGTAGATTGGTTATATACAGAGTAAAAGAAGAGGATCTTCATATTTATGTAATAAATTAATTAAGAAGCATCAGTATTGTGGTGTATCTGCAAACTAATACTCACTAATACCACTGGTTTTCTGAGATGTGTGTTTCTTGTCTTTCTGGCCCAATGCTTCGTCATTCCAAGTAATTCAGCTGTGTTTACTAGGGCTCAAGTACATATGGTCATCCATGACATGGAAATGCACTGGGTTTTAATCTTCTTTTAAAAACATTATTCTCCCAGTACTTGATTCATTTTATGGCTTTTTTACATGTGGCTGTTTTTCTCCCCTTTGGGTTGTATTTAAGGAAGATATTTTTTAAGTAATTCTACTGTAAAAATTGGCCAAGTATCCATGTTTGTGCAAGTCTTTGTTTTCTTGAATAGAGACGTTAGAATGGCCCACTGAGCCTCAAAGGGCTACAGCAATGAGCAACACAAAAGTTTGAAACAAACTGTAATTATACTTAAACAACTTATGCAGAGACAAAAGAAAACAAGTGGTAGCAGGTGGACACTTGCAACTATCTCTCATGTTGTATAGGAGGAAGGAATATTTGAGGGCTTCCTACAAAGTTCACAGTCCCTGCAATATGATTCCAATGAAATTCAGGATGATGACTTGGAAAAAGTCAGCTTAGAACAAACGGTGGAAGTCCTGTTGGCCATCCTTGATGCACATTGGCAAGCACTTCCTGTTTCTGTTCAGTCAGGTGGCTCATTGTTCGATCTGTTCAGATGTAACCTTTGCAGGTGGCATTATCTAAATGTAACTTGAACAACAGGAAACCTTCAGTGCCTTTCATAGTACATGGTGTATTTTTACCATGGCACAATATTTTCCTTGTGTATCTGAAGAGCCAGAGCCAGCCAGGGACACAAGTTTTAGGTGATTCAGATGGGTGCATAGAATACATCAACCACCTAAATATGAAATATTGGAAGATGTGCTTCCTGAGATTATTACTGTGCCTCTTTAAATCTAAAATTTGGCAGAATTTATGAAGGGTTGCTGTACCAAGTGCTGGTATTCATGACCACTGTGATTGTAACTGGGAGGGGGGGGGGATTTCATGGTTGCATCTGTGTAGGATCTCAGTCATCCTGGGTCATGGTAGTCTTAAGCGCTGGAGTTTGAGGTGACTGGACGTCTTTTTTTAGGTTCTTGAAGATGTTTCATCGCTCATCCTCTCATCATCCCCTTATTCTCTCATCCATCAAACGACTTCAAGAACCTAAAAAAGAAGTCCAGTCGCCTTCAACTCCAGCGCTTAAGATGTCACAGGTGTGCTTTTGGGATAACATTATCTTTGAGTCAGCCACTGTCGTCCATGCTAAATGTCTCAGCAATGTAAAAATAGACTGGATGTATCCTACAGACTTTTATTCTCTTTATTCTAGTTTTATTCTTTCTCCACCAGAGTTTTTAATCATAATGAAAACTCTTCTTTCTTGACTTGGGACAAAATTGGCTGCTGGCATTCATGTTTCCCGTATGATTTGTCCTTGCGATTTTTGCTCATCCTTTTAATCATTTTTGGTTGAAGTGTAATAACACATCAGTGGCTATCTGAGCATTTGCCAGACACTTTTTCACATTCATGTTCCCCTGAGGATGTCTGTAAAATCACCTGATTTTTCCTAAAGCAACATTATCATTACTGGGTTATGACAAAAATAAATACCAAATTAATGACACTCCCATTGGCTGCAGTTCGGCTGCTATTAGTAGAAGTACTAATTTGCATATGTGAACCAGGTATTAGCTCCCCATGATAACAAATAGCATTTTAGTTTGCAACAGTTAACTGGCAAACATTACCTGTTTTAATCCTGAGACAAATGCTCTTTAGCCCTTGTTAGTGTAATGCTTCTGACAGTTTGAATTCAATACTGAAATTGTGCTAATTGGAGGAGCGCAAACAGAACTTGTTTTCAAATCTAATGGCTGACAAAAAGGCAGATAATCCTTTCAAACCTTTTAAAGAGTTCTTTATTATATCTTCACAGTACACACACACAGACACACACACTCACCCTGAAAGTGTGTCCTGTTTTCTACCCCAGCCACGTTCTCCTGTGCTGCAGATCTGCCTGCCTGACAACTCTGATAACACCAGGCTGTAAAACCTAGAGCAGCACAAATCTTTCCACTACTCACGCACACACACACACACACATATACGGGATTACTGTATGTAGGATGTCTTCATGTGTGTGTGTCTGTGTGTACTTGTGCGTGTTTCATGATGACACTGATTGGCAAAAGCATCTCTGTGCTTTAGCTTCCTGTCTGGACCTATCAGATCTACACTCAAACCTGCCTGCGGTCGACGCGTATGACTTCTAGAGAAGGAAACCAAATGTCTGATAGTGAACCTTCTCTCCTCTCGTGCCGTATGGTTATCTTTCATAAATATGATGCATTTCGGCGCAGGACGGAGCAGATCGACTCCTCTGCGGAGATTGCAGGCCAGCTTCAGAGTATTCCTCTGTCCTAACCGTTATCATTTTTAAAGAGCTGATTTGTTCAGTTGTTCAGAAGCCAGCAGAGGTTTTCCAGGGTTTGGCTACTGATTTAAGGCACGTCCTGTTCTAAACTCCCTTGATGTGAGACCACAGGATTGTGAGGGAGAGGTTGGAAAGGAATGCAAAAAAAAAAAAGAAAAAAGGTTTAAAAAGAACTTGTAGACAATAAATATAAGCAGAAATTACAAGAATCATTTATTTATCAAAAACGACTTTTATTTTCAAGAACGACTGACCATGCTGGCTTTAAAATGCTCTCTGACAAACCTCACTGAGGATCAAAGCCATTGCTACGAGCCCAAGGCTATATTAAACATTTTAATACCATAGTTCAGAGAAAAACAGACACTGTGACCAAAGCCTATGATTCAGCTGTCCATCATGAATGAGAACTGGGATTTAAGTAGGGACACCAGTGTGTGTGTGTGTGTGTGTGTGTGTTTGAGGTCGGGCAGCTTACCATCTCTGCATGGTTACACACACACACACACACACACACACACACACACACACACACACACACACACTCTCACACACACACACACACACACACACACACACACGTACACAACAGGATGGAAAAGGTCAGTGGAAGCTAGTGCTTTGTTACGCTCCGTTAGTGTTTTGGAGGTTACATACACACACTCTCACGCAAGGTAGTGCTTAATGAACTCAAAAAGTCTGAGTCACTGAGCCCCCTTTAAAGGGACGCTTTTGAAGTTTTTAGATGCAAGATGAAACATGAAAAGAAAGATTTTTTTTTTTTTTTTTTAAAGTGAGAGGTGGAGAACAGACAAGATTGGAGTGAGGTGAAAGGTATGGCAAGGTCAATGAGGCTTGTTTGAATCAGAGCGGGATGTGTTAGTTGTTGAGGAGAAAAAAAAAAAACTGGGCTGGGAGTCCAGGAGAGGAGGCGAGCATTAAGATAGAACTGCAGAGCTTGTATTGCAGCTGAAAAGCAAGAGGAAGGTGAGGAGCAGAGAGAGGCTGAGAGATGGTGGTGGTGGAGAAAATAAAACTATTTCCATTACCCACTTAGACACAGTTGACATATATTACTAGCAGACATAATAAGGTAGTCCTGGCATTCCTATCCCCTACAAACTTTCCAGCTCCTCCGGGGGGACCCCAAGGCAGTCCCAGGCTAGATGGGGGTATGTTAACAAAATCTGGGTCTACCCTGGGGTTCTCTTACCAGTTGACCTATTTGGAAAATCTCCAGTGGAAAGCGTCCAGGATGCATCTTGCTTAGATGCCTGAACCACCTCAACAGGCTCCTTTTCTCTCAGCTCCATTCAAATGTCTGAGAGCCTTGAAATATATGTACAGTTGTGGTCAAAAGTTTGCAGCCATTCATCATGGGCATGAATGCCATAGTGATTTGGGGCTTTTAATGATTTTTTAAACTGCTCTTTTTCCAGGGTGGAATGATTGTACAACATACATCTTTAATTACTTTAAAAAAAAAACAAGAATTGGGTGCAGTTTGAATGTATTTTGGATGTTTTCTAATCCACCCAGGGTTAAATTTATACATACAAGCTCAAAAGTTTACATATACCCCCATTAATGTTTGGTTAAATGCCTCTTAGCAAGTTGCACCTTAACCACACACTTTTGGTAGCCATCACCAAGCTTCGGGCATAATTCTAGCTGAATATTTGACCACTCTTCTTGGCAGAAGTAGTAGACTTCATTTAAATTGGTTGGTTTCCTGGGAACAGACCTGGAACAAATTTTCAATAGGGTTGAGGTCGGGCTTCGGCAAGGCCATCCCAGAAACTTAATGGGTCATTTCTAAACAACTGCAGATTCCAGGATTATCAGTTCAAACAATTGTACTTAAGTGCAAATTATTTATTCAGTTCAGGAACAACCTGAAGCCTGAACCTGAAGCCTGCCATAATTTGGAAACTGTTGGAACACCAACATCATTGTCCACAGTGATGTGAGTTTTACATTGCCATGCACTAAGAGGGTGCCAACCAAGAAAGAAGCTCCTCCTCCAAAACTGACACCTTCAAGCTCGACTGAAATTTGCAGCTGTCCATTAGACAAGCCAAATGTCTTCTGGAGAAAAGGTTTATGTCAGACCAGACAAAGATTGAGCTACTTGGCCACAATGACAAGATTTATGTTTGGAGGAGTAAAGGTGAGACTTTCAAACCTAAGAAGACTGTACCAACTGTCATGCATGGTTGTGGTAGCATCATGCTCTGGGGTTGTTTTGCTGACAGCGATCTTGGTACATTGCAAGTATCTGGAGAAATGAAGAATGAGGACTGCCTCCTAATTCTTCACCTCAAATCATCAGCTAGAAAGTTGAAACAGACACAACTTTGTGTTTCTACAGGACAAAAATGCTGGTTTTGGAATGGAAAAAAATAGCCTAACACTAAGCTTTCGAATGGTCTTCCCAAAGCCTCAAGCTCAACCCTACTGAAAATTTGTGAACATTAACTGAACATTAATGTGTGTGGCAGCCCAGTTAACATTTATGATAAGTGGGAGCTTTAATGACCTCAAAGTGTTGTTCACTGTTGTAAATGTCAGCTGCTGTTCATGTGCTCAGCTGCTCATGAGGGTGCCTGCCTGTCTGCAGCGGTGCTGTGTGAAGTTGTGTGTCAGCTGGAGGAAGCGAAGATGGCACTGTTGGTATTGATACAGTTGCAAATGAGTATCTGATCCAATGATAATTTTTAGTATCGGTTAGTGTCCGAGTATCAGTCTTTTTTGGCAACTCTATGCTACATTAATAGACTCCAGCAAGGTAGTTTGATAATATTAGGATATTTTAATTGGTTGGTTGCCTGTGACAAAATATATCAATGTGTGTCTTTTGGTGTTTGTTTGTTTTTTCAAGTAGAGTTTTGATAAAGTTGCTGCTGAAGTATTGGTTCCACCTAGACAACAAAATCACTGAGTTGTGGTTCTATAGCTCAATCAAAGCCAAAAATGCAAATGGCAATTGCCAATTCATATGGAGCTATCCTCAGCTTATGTAAATAAATGCACAATTTGGTATAATCCAAAGAAATACAAAAGTCCCAATCAAGGCAAATTGACTAAACTACAGGCAGGGAGCACATGAAGAAGTAAATAGATGCCAAGACAAAGACTGAGAGGAAGGACTGGACTATTTATACATAAGAGGGTAATGAGACACAGCTGTAGGCAATTGACAGGAGGAGGGAAGTGAAACTAGACACAGGAGATAAATAACAAAAATAAGACAGGGAGTGAGAAACAACTAAACTGGGAACAGCCACGTGAATAAACTTGAAATAGGATGAAAGGCAAGAGGATTAGACAGAGGAAACACAGAGGGAACAAATAAATTAGATTTACCAACAGAAACTGGAGCAGCGGTCTGAAGGCTCAAAATAAAAAATAAAAATGTAAATAATAAACAAGAATACAAAACCTCAAAATCCTGGGCCAAAAGCCCAGGACCATAACACACATAAGCAGCGCTGGGGTTGTTACTGGAAAGAAAAACAAAAACATTACACAGTGCTTGTTACTTTAAAAAAAGTAATGCATTATTGATCAATTATTGGCTATTGGCTATAGTGTCACACACCAACACAAATTAATGTCCCAAATAAGACACATTATCTTTATTTTAGTCTTTAAGTATGAATCAAAGCCCACATCAAAGTTAAAAACCAACCCAAAACACTGCACAGCAATCACGACAGTGATTTTTAGTGTAGAAATTGAGGCGACAATGCTACAAGCATGCCTGCTCATCACTGCCTTTGTTACCTGTTGAAAATCAGGCTCTGACTGCTTGGCTGTGTTCTTTGCTACATGGTATTGGGGAAAGTATTCAGCCACCCATCCAAATCATTGATTTCATCTCAAGGACACAGGTGTATCAAACCAAGCACGTAGGCATGTAGACAGCTTCTGCAAACATTACTGAAAGAATGGGTCGCTCTCAGGAGCTCAGAGATGGTACCAGCCTGGTACCATGATAGGATGCCACCTGTGCAACAAGTCCAGTCATGAAATTTCCACAGTCAACTGTTAGTGGTATAAAAAAGTGGAAGTGATTGGAAATGACAGCAACTCAGCCATTAAATGGTAGGCCATGTAAAATGACAGTGCAGTCATTGGATGCTGAGCTGCATAGTGTGCAGATGACATCAACTTTCTGCTGAGTCAGTCCTCCAAACTTCATTGTTTTTCAGGAGTTGGGCTCGGCCCCGTAGTTCCAGTGAAAGGAACTCTTAATGCTTCAGCAGACCAAGACATTTTGGACAATTTCAACTTTGTGGTAACAGTTTGGGAATGGCCCCTTCCTGTTCCAACATTACTGCACACCAGTGCACGAAGCAGGACCATAAAGACATGGATGAATGAGTTTGGTGTGGAAGAACTTGACTGACCTCAACCTGCTACAACACCTTTGGGATGAATTAGAGTAGAGACTGTGAGCCAGACCTTCTCATCCAACATCACTGTCTGACCTCACAAATGCGCTTCTGGAAGAATGGTCAAAAATTCCCATAAACACTCCTAAACCTTGTGGAAAGCCTTCCCAGAATAATTATTACCTCCGCCAAGGAGGTTATGTTTTCGGTTGCGTTGGTTTGTTTGCCTGTTTGTTTGTTTGTTTGTTTGTCAGCAGGATTACTCCAAAAGTTATGAATGGATTTCGATGAAATTTTGTGGAGTGGTTGGAAATGACAAGAGGAAGAAGTGATTCAATTTTGGCGGTGATCCGGATAACGATCTGGATCCAGGAATTTTTTTAAGGATTCTTCACTTTTGCGGGATAGAGGGTTATTGTTGTCTGGGAAAGATGAAAGATTATTTCACAGTATTTAGATACAGGTAATACAGCGTCAGTGACCCTATGGCCTTGGTGGAGGTTTGCGCTCTCTGAGTACTTCTAGTTGAAACTGTTATAGCTGCAAAGGATGGACCGGCATCATATTAAACCCAATGAATTAAGAATGGGATGTCAATCAAGTTCATATGCGTGTGAAGGCAGACGAGGGAACATTTTTGGCAATATTGTCTAGCTTTATTTTCGTACACTGTCTGTGCAGATGTTGTTGTAGCAGCCACTAACATGTTTCTGTCCTGGATGCAGTTTGCACTTTACTGTCACATTCTTGTTGTTTGGTACAATAAAAATAAAAGTATCTTTATGTTGTAACCAATTCCAGATAAGGTTATACATGTGCACCTTTCAATAAGTTACTGCCCTGTATAGCCACATTGTTGTAGTGTTGTTGCAGTTTGGAGAATGATTAGATGAGATTGATGATGATGGTCTGATCATTTTTAAGCAAACTTACAGACACTATTCAGTGGAGACTCTTTTTAAGTGACCTTTATCTTTGTCATTTCTCTCTACATTTTCATGTTACTTATGGACACGTATACCTGCAGTAGGTTAATATTGGCCCAACTCAAGACTGAAGTGCATAATCAGCTCAAGCTCTGTTCATTCTGCACTGCAGGTGTGCTGGTAGGAAGATGATCAGGTGTGCAGTTAGAGCGACAAGAAGCCAGAGTCTCAATGCAAATTGTGAAAGATTGATTCCTAATTTCCATTCAGTCGCATGTTTGGTTTGAGTTTGATTAATCTTTGCTTTAATGGTTGTTGAAGGAATAATTGAAAATGAAACTGCAGCTCAGTTCCATATTGTGGGAAAGGTGGTTTGGTTTAATTGTGGGAAAATTAGTTACCTGTCATCAGCCCCGGCACCTTCACATAACTGCACCAAATGAGAAAGGTGTGCAAAGATCACCTTTTTATACAACCACAAACTGCCTTGCACATTCCTTTTCAGAACCCCTCAGGTAGCCATGAACCAGATGCTCAATGCCAGATCTCAGGCAAATGTTCATGAATGTTTAATTCAATTCTCAGGTTAATTGAATCCATCAGGAAAGGCTGAGAATTTCTCCTTCAGTCATGTTTTTGTAGGTTTAGCTCAAGGATCTTTGATCTGCTGTAAAAATCTAGGGAGAGTTGCTGTCCTTGCAGATCAATAGCAATTAAATAGAAGAAAAAAAACTACTCAAGGTGACTTTTAGTTCACTTATATACAGATCACGCCCTCTTACTCCACCACTCTCTTGAATAAACTAGACTCAGTCAAACGTACACTCATCCTCAGGAGGCAAAGTCATTTTTCATCTGGCCCACCCAGGGATAAAGCCATCTCTGATCTAAAGTCATGCTGCATGTGTGTTTGTGTGTGTTCAGGAGGGGTGAGTCAATTGTGTGTCTGGCAGATGACGGTGTGTCAGGTAGCAGGATTCAATATCGGACACCTGTCGGAAGCAGTGACGCATGTACAAACACACAAACATATGCACACATTGATGACAGGGTCATTGCCAGGGTAAAACCACAGAGAAGTGTGAAAGAGCTCCCCAGTTGCTCCATTACACCCCCTCCGAACTCCTCGTCCTACCTTCTGCTCATCTGCTCCTCTCTACTCCCATTTCCTCCACATCCACTCTAACGGATTGTTTTTTTTTTTTTTTTTTTTCCTGTCACCCCTCGTCCCTCCCTCTTTTTACCAGGTTGCTGTATCCAGCTTGCTGCAGTCTGTGTTAGGCTGATAAAGCCCAGTTAGGTTATAGCAAGAGTCAGCGGGGCAGAAACAAAACGCCGCTGCTAGGTTTTAAATCTGAGAGCTGTCACTCGAGCACCGCTGGGCAATTGCTGCTCTGGGATACATAGCGTCTGGTTGGCTGGGTGTTGGACAGGATGGCTGTCTGGGTGACTGGCAGGCATGCTGAATGGGAGCTTGGCTGGCTGGCTGGCTGGTTGGTTGGGTGAATAGCTTACCTGCAGCATTGTCACAGAAAAAGGCTCTGCCCTTAGTAAAAACAAACAGGACTTCAAAAAGCATGCATTAAGGTGATGACAAATAAATTACGGATAAAGCTGAACATTTTGGAGCTGTATTATACAGTGGTACATGCTGTCTGTGCTCTTTTTCTGGAGGAAACTGTGTTTGTATTGTTGCATGTCCTGTTCAGTTTCCATGGACACAAAAAATTTCTGTGTCTTTGACAGTGCAGATCCAAAAGAAGGTCAAAAGAAGATCAGTATTTTTAGAGTTGCAATTAATCATTATTAACGGCAGGGTTTTTTTTGTCTTTGATTAGGTAATCTAGAAAATGACATGAATAGTGAAAATGCTTTGAACCTGTACCCTAAAATAAGGATAGAAACATTAAAACTCAAGACGCATAACGATCTCGAACTTGCACAACTGTTCTGTACACATTTTTATAAAGTGAAAGATCTTCCTCACGCTACCAAGCCCTCAGCTCTGAGCAGCACACCAGCCTTTAGCTCATCATTTACATTTCATGGCACATTTTATTTAACTCCAAATACTGTATATCAAAGCAAGCCCACACTTTTGAACAGTCTGCCGTGTTAGCTGTAAGGAGAGCACAGTTATGGACCAACAAATGTAATTGTCTGACGCCGGCAACTTTGTCATTATTATGGGAAATCTTAGGAATTTGAAACCATCTGCCTACCATTTAAGTTTGAATTGATTAAAGTTGCATAAGCACCAAGAGCAGCACCATTTGTTCAGGTGCTTATCAATACTTTGGTACTGATCTGTCTGGAATCAGCACTGGTCTTTGATGCCCATCCTTAGTGAGCACAGTGGGGCATTTAGCATCTTAAGAACTCTCTTTTTGCTTTGTTTTTGGTCTCCACCATCTCCTCATGAAACATTTAGCTGATAAATGTTTCATAATGTTCACTAGCTCTGTAACTGGGTTCATGTGCCACGTTTGTGGGATTTGGTCAGCGGGTTGTAGAGAGTATTTGTAGAGTTTTTTTTCTGTACACTTTAACAGTGAACTAAAACAGTTAAATCAAGGCCGGACAGCTGAATGCTGATTAACAGCGAACTGAATTTTGCTAATTGCTACAATCAACCAGTTTCTCTGTGACACACAAGAATAGCTACAATTAAATAATTTATTAATTATATAATATAAGAAGACGTGTTACTGAACAACAACTTCTTATTTTGTCCAGTCAACATTTATATAATTGTCAGTGATATAAATCAGCACACGTGAGAAGCTAGCAACATGATCACCTTTTTGTGTGATTACCTTATTATCCAAAGTGGTGTCAGTTAGTCTTCTGTCAATCACTGACTATCCACCGCTCCAGCAGGAAGTGTAATAACATTGCACGTTGTCTCGTCCATTTACTGGAGTTGCGTCACATGACCTCAGTGTAGTGTTTTGCCAGGAAGATGAGCACACACATAGACAGACAGATTTACCACTGGAGGACACATGGTGGCCTAGACAAGACAAGAATGGCAGCAAGCTATGATTGTTGCACAGGACGTCTTCGGCGGTGTAATTTCTTTTGTCTAGGAGGAAACTGAGGAGAGAAGAAGAAAAGAAAGGAAATGGCAAAAAAATACATAGACATAAAAAAGGGACACTGTGTTGTAACGGGAAGGGGGGGCAGAAAATTACAGAGACGTTCGAACTACCTTCCCCATTTCACCTCACCCCTCCCTCCCCATTGCCTCTCCTTGCATCTTCTCCCTCTCTCATAAATGTTAACTCGCTAAAGAAAACACAGACAAATGCTCAACCAAACAGTGTGTGTGTGTGTGTGTGTGTATATATATATATATATATATATATATATATATATATATATATATATATATATATATATATATATATATATATATATATATCTCTGCGCATGGCGGGAAGCATCATATTTACACACACACGCACACACAAACAGGAGCCAGACAGTGTGTATGAAGTGCAGCTTCAGTGAGTCCATCAAGTGTAATGATTGCCATAAATTCCCTCCTGGCTGCTTTTCTCAGCATCCTCTCCTTTCCTCCCCCCTGCATCCCTTCATCACACTCTCCCTTCTTCCCTACATCAAACACTCCCCTCCCTCCCTTCTACCCACCCATCCCACCTCTATCCATCAAGCCCTCCTTCCTTCTATCATCAAACCCTCCCTTCTTCCATCCTGCCTTTTCCCATCTCTTTGGTTAGGTTTTCTGCGTGATGTCTGGTACGTCTGACTGGGCGGGCTGTTCTTCTCGTCTTTCCTTTCCTTTCCTTTCCTTTCGTTTCCTTTCCTTAAACTCTCTGCTCTCCTCTTCCCTCCTCTCAGCCTCCTTTTACTTTAAACACTTTTGGTGTGACAAACACGTTAGCAACAGCAGATTTTTGATGTGCGGAGCTTTGCTGAAAGTTGGTCGCTTTGACAACGACACATCTTCTTTAAAGAAGTGGGGGGAAAGCAGACAAAGCCTTGCCACAGGTGCTGGGTAGAGAGAAACAAAAATCAAAATGGAGGCAAATGAAGTCTGATGTGTGTTGAGAACTTTCCTCTGGAAAATATTTAATTTATTAAACGTCAGGGGTTCTTTGATGAATTAAATAGTCTCCAGGAGCATTTTTCTTGACAGTCAACAGCCTCTGTTTTCCTCCAGCTGAACATGCATGTTGCCAGCAGGTTGGCTGCCTCTCCTCCGGCCTCCCCTTACCTTCTATCCTCACTCTCCTCCCTTCATCTTTCACTCATTTTTCTTTAATGCCCCCATTCTCCGACTTCTACACACACGCACACCTCCATCATTCCCGTCCCTGCTTCGCTGTGGGCAGATAAATCATCTGCAGAGTGGCAAAAGCTGCAGTGACTCATCTACCATCTAGACCACCTCAGTGATGGAGAGAGACACAGAGAGAAACAGTAGGTGAGAGAAAAGGGGGTGCCCAAAAGGAAATTAATAGAGTGAGAGAGGAGAAGTCAAATGAGTAAGAGCGGTTGTGAATACTAAAGTCAGCCAGCAAGAGACAGAAAGAGAAAGGCGAGGGGACAAGAGACGGAGGGAGAGAGAGGGTGAGGAAAAAAGAAATGAGACTCGCGGTCAGCATGTGACAGATGAGGTGCAGAATGAAAAGGAGGAAAGGTGGAGAGACGATGGAGAATAGCAAATGCCTACAGAGAAAAGATAATGTGGGACTCTGTGTGTGTCTGTGAGAGCACAGAGGGGGAGAATAGATGGATACGGGGGAGGGGTTACAGGGGTCACCGCAGAGACGGAGAAAGGCAGGGCTGATTGACAGATCTGCTTCTGACGGACTTTCAGCACACAGCTGTCTCCTGATGCCTCACCTGAGTGCCGCAGTTTGTGCACAGCTGACATACAGCACACTTCACTCATTGTACTTCCAACTTTATGAGGACCACCCACTAGCTGCACTCTGAACCCGCGACTGACAGATGATTTCTTGGATGTTCTAACCAAGCACTCACTCGGTCCCAGGTGATGTGACCGGTTAGGTTTGTGTGTTTGTTGTAGGATTGTTTTAAACATTTAAAAAGATGGATTTTTGTGATTTTTTTTTTTTTTTTTTTTTTTTCCAAGATGGCTCGGTCCAACTTAGATGTGGTTAACTTTTGGAGTTAAGATGTGGAGCTACAAATATCAAATTGAAAGTTCAGGAGATATTTCATTTCTATGTCAGGCAAAAATGCTGAGACATTATTTAGGTTCTCAAGAAAATATCAAAAACTAATCCAGACGCACATCTGGATCAATGGACTCGATTACTGCGTGGTTTAGAAACTTGATGATTTAAAAAAATTTCAAGTTCAGTGATCTTTAACAGTTAGTTCAGAGGCATTTCAAGTTGAGTTAGGCTGAATGGAGGAAATTCAAGAAGTTCAAGCTGATTTGGGAAGAAGAAAGTATAATAAAGAGAATATGTAAAATTGATAACAGATACATTACAGATATTAAGTCCAACAAAGTGAATATGTTGTATAGAATTTGTGAAAGAGCCTCAATAAACTTGAGACTTGAATTGACTGTTTACACACAGATTTGCTTTCATTATATATCGCACTTTAATGAGTCACTTCTTTATTTCGTGTCAGGAGCTCTAAGCTGCAGCTGTTGAAGCCATTTCAGAGCAGAGTCAAAGATAAGACGTGAGGTGCCAAGTTACTTTGTTTAAAAATAGGAAAAAAAGTCCTTTGACAGTTTTAAACCATTCTGTGAAGCCTATCATAGCTAAACTTGACATTTTCGGTTTCACTGATAGTAACATTCTTTTTATTTATATTAAGTTAACTGGTTAACCAAGTCAACTAAATTCCGGTGTGATTTTTTTCTTTTTTTTTTTTAAACTGATGAATTCAGAAGCACAGACACAGGAATTATAGTAGACTTTAGGAACAGTAATGTTCCCAAATACCTACGTGAAGTCTAATGCCTCAAAGAGCATTTTCGAGTGCTTCTGTGCTCTTGCTGCTCTTTACAGCATTTAGTTTGATGTTACATTACATGCTATTGTTTTGCTACTGTGTTTGAGAACCTGTAACTCTAATCTGATCCGTTAGCATCATTGAATGTCTTAACACGGACGTGGGTGGTCTCGTTTCTGTTCGTGGCCAGCATCCTGTAAATGTCATTACCTCACTGTTTGATGCCATATAAGCCTCGTGCTAGTTTGACTTCTTAGAGAGAATTCTGGATACCGCCAAAACCAGTCAAGAGATTTTATCTCCCCAGCGTGTCCTGGGTCTGCCTCAGGGCGTCCTCCCGGTACGAGACACCCAGAACACCTCATGTGGGAGGTGGAAGAGGGTACTCCACCCTTTTCCAGCTGCATGGATATATTTTTTTTTCTTTTTTTTGAAAGTGTAGAGAGAATCCCAAAAGCAGGAAAACTACAACAGCTGCAGGATGTCCAAATGCAACAAAATGTAGCAACTCATAGGCTGAAATGATGGCTGGAACTCTTCCCTGTCATTATATGATACAATTCCTCCTAATACACAGTTCAAATAATCATTTAGTTTGTTTAAATCAGAAACCCACTGGATATCTGTCTGACTCAGTTTGTCTCTAGCATTCTGAGGCTAGCAGGTAGCAGCCTGAAGCCAGACGACCAAGCAAACATCCCTCCAGCCTAAAGAAGCGTGCATCCAAGCAGCTGAAAAATTCTGAAACAACCATTAGCAGCTCAGTCAGTGGATACCAAGTTAAAATAATCTGTGAGGGAAGCATCTAAGGTTACTAGAATATACAGTGTTGACTGACTATCTGAAAAGAGTGTCCAAAAGCCACATCTGTACATCCCCTGACAAGGAGAGTGACCAATTTTAAAATGGGTATTGTTACTGATTTTCATGGGCCAACTCTGATAACTTTTTGTTGCCCCTTGTATATTGGTGTTACTGTGATACACAGTGACAGGTGATCAGTGAACTGTATTATTTGTATTTGAACAAGGCTTTATAGTAGAAGTTTTTGACTCTGTAAAAACCGATATGGTGAGGTTTTGGTGTGTGTTTAGAGTGATGCTCATGTGGCACAAATGGATCGTTGCTGATTACTCTAATAGCTGCTACTGATGTCGCTGTTTGGTTAGCGATTCACTTATTTGCACATTTAAAAATCAATGTATCAAGAGAAGAATGGGGCCCACTGAGGACGCATGTGTGCAGCACAGTAGTTTTTTTTTTTTTTTTTTTTGTGCTAGACTCGCTGGCAAAAATGACCTGTCTGATAAACATCCTCCACTCTAAAGGTATAAAACTCAAGAAGGATAAAACTATAACAAGCACACACTGAGAATATATGTTTGTGTGCGAGAGAAGGAAGGAGAGAAAGAGGGGGTGTATCGACTCGCGAAAGTTGTGGAGAAGATGAAAAAGCGACGCAGCCGCCTCGGCTATTGCTCTGGAAGACATTTTTAGTCTGTTTTTCAATTTACAGTTAATGAGATTTTCAGCAGCCTCTCTCTATTCTGTTGTTAGTGTTTATCCTATCCTGTCTCCACAGCCCCATCTTTTATACCGCTGCAGTTCACCCTGTCTGAGCTGGATTGGCTTGTTTGTATAAATAGCTTCCCGCTGCAAACCCTGCGTGTATATATGTGTGTGTGTGTGTGTGTGTGTGTGTGTGTGTGTGTGTGTGTGTGCCTCACTGTGAATACATTTTGTGAAAATGCTTGTCCATGCATGCGTTTAAATGTATATACAATATGTGTACCGAAGGGGATGTAGCCCTGCTTTTGAGTGTATGTTTGTATCTTGGAGCAGCATGCACTGAGGCATTTTCCTGTGTCCTCCTGTTCCGCTCTGCTCTTCTGCTGCCGGACATCCAGAAGACATTTGTTTTCATTTATCAACCAACCAAACTCCTACACAGCAGCACCCGCCCAGTGGCTCAGACTAAAGAGGAAACTGCTACATTTAAGCAACCCCTTGTCCTCTGATTTGCCTTCTGATGTTACCCTTTAAGCTTAAGCTTGCAGGGATGAGGGAAGAAAAAGTAATTGTGTTGTGGTTTTTGCATGTAGTAAATTATATCAAGTGAAATGCGCCTCAGAATGTCAGCCTCAGTGTAAAAGCTTCAAGTTAAAGTTATAAAAAAAAAAAAAAAAAGCCAACTGCCAATTGCAATTAAAACTGATGAGAAAAAAAATAAAGAAGTTGTGAATATGTGTTAAACATTATAATTAGGTAATCAGGTGCTTAAATTCTTGCCTCTGAGATGGCACTTTAATCATTCACACAGAACTAAGTGCACATTAGAAGTAGCTCATTATTCTGATGTTTACTTGAGGAAGGATTTTGACTTTCCCGAGGGAGACGTCAGCAGGGAGTAAGGAGTCATATGATTGGATTTTTGCAGTATCCTGTTGATGTGCATGTTAATATATCCTTATTTGAGAGATACACAGCTGATGAGGAAGTGAAGTTCTGTCACGTAATGTGGGGTTTGGATAGCATTTGAAACATTTGTCTTCCATTACTGGCGATGAGGCAGTGACACCAAAGCAGCAGACTGTGTTAAGACGCATCCAGGCAGCCATAAATCAAACTGGCTCGTGCGCAAAGGTGGAAGTTTCTGCGTCTGTAAAGAGAAGATGGAGACTAACTGGGGTGCAGAGGCAGCAGATAGAGCTCAGACACCAGGGGGACGTTGCAATCATGCATATCAGTGAATTTAAAATACACAGATCACCATCTCGAACAGGGTCGGCAGCCTGTCAATTTTCACACGAATGGGGGTCCTCAACAGGGGGGGGCTTGCCGGGGTCTGATTATGGTGTGATAAGTTGTGTTGTTATGTATGAGGTAAACCATAAAATAAGTCAGCTCTACACCCAATTCATCCAAGTATTTTCTATAAAAACAGCTTTTATTGATGTTAGATCCGACTTCTGGAGTTGAAAGCATTTAACAATTCAAAATCAACAGCAACAGTCATCTTAAGGTGCGCTATATCATCAAGACAATAAGAAAGAGGACCCCAAAAGATCCAGCAGTGCTCTATAAGCACCACAGAGTGACAAAGACACTCACATTTACTGTAGCTCCAGTTTACAACTCGGGTGTAGTGTGTGTCTAGATCAGGGGTGGGCAATCCCAGGCCTCGAGGGAAACAAAACATGCAGGACACCGGCCCTCGAGGCCTGGAGTTGCCCACCCCTGATCTAGATTATTACAGTTAACAGAAAATAAACTAAAAACAAGGACTACATGTTAACAAAAACATTTTCGTTAACTGAGATAATACGAGATAAAATATATTGTAACAAACACATTAAACACATAAAACACAAACGTAAGACAATAAGATATGCTTCATTTATCCCAAAGTTGGGAAATTCCTTTGTTACAGCAATCTAAAATTAATCATAACAAATAGCTTACCCCCACCCCACCCCCACCCCCACCCCACCCCACCCCACCACCACCACCACCACCACCACCACCACCAAACTTAAGAACAGGGGAAAACTCACAAATGTCATAGTTATCTGTACATCCATGAGTATGTTACAAATAGGAACTCCTTTTAATGGCTCATTCCCTCCTGACTTAAAAACAGGAGGTACATGTAGCTGTGATTATTTCTAGGGAAGGGTTGAAAACCTGCTCAGATAAAGTAAGTTCTGGACTAGATTAAGACCAGTTGCCCGAGCTTCCACCTCCCCTAGAATTCATCTTTGCACCTGCAGAGGATGTATTATACAGCATCTTATGGTTTACCTTTAAAGGCAGCATCCTAGAGTTTCTTCACCTCACACCTATCTATAATTGTATGTCTTCCTGTGTACCTTGTACTCTCCAATCTCATATTCTTCCCTTAGACTGTGTTGTGCGGTGTGTTATCTCACAAAGCAGAAATGGCTTGAAAATAACCGTATAAACATCTATAGATACACTCAGTGATTCCATAGCCTGCAGATACATGATCACTGTGGGGATTTCTCAATGCAGGTGCACATTATCACTAATAACACATCTCTGAACCTTTGTTATGGGCATATATGGTTGGAATTGGCAAGAGTTTAATGACGCTCTTTGGATATAGATAGTGTCAATGTGTGTGTGTTTGAGTGAGGGAGGGAGGGGTGCGTGTTTAAAGATTATGTTTGCTTGAGGTAAAGAAGCCCTGTTTATGTTTGTAAGATGAGTCGTATGCTACAGACTGCTGGGAACAACCTGCGTGTTCATGTGCGAGTGTGTAAATGTAGCCTTCCAGCACGAGCATACAAATTCACACACGCCACCTCAGTCCCTGTGAGGTATTTGTTACAGGGCAAACATACTGTATCATCACTGGGGTCCCGAGAAGGTAATAGGAAACAGAATGAGTCATCATATAGGATATGTGAGCTGTGTGATACAGAATAACTAGAGCCTCAGGGAAGGAGGCATTTGTACCTTGTCTTTTTGTGCTTGCTTCCTTCTCTCTTGTTGTGGTTGTTCCTACTTATGTATTTGTTACATGAAAATTGTATTTGCAGCATAAAGCATAGCACTCGGTGTTGTAATTCAGGCAGGGTGCACAGCCTAGCACAGTGTGGCAGTCTGGTCACAGGAAGCTGTTAGAAACACTGCTAATGGTTAATGGTTGACATAATGAGTTGAGATCAGGAATATCTGTAATTGATTGATGGATTCATTAATCTGTGTGCCACACATAGCCGGTCTGTGGGAACCAGATTTCTGGCTGATTGTTGGGGATCAAATACTTATTTCCCTCAATGATGTGCAAATCAATTTATAACTTTTATGTAATGTGTTTTATTTTTTTTTCTTTCTGGATTTTGGGTTGATATTCTGTCGCTCTCCATTCAAATGAAACTACCATTAAAAATTAGAAACTGGTAATTTCTGTCTCAGTGAGCAAACTTACAGATTCAGCAGGGGATCAAATACATATTAGCCTGCATGTCACAATGTTAAAATGCATTCAGGACACTGATGTTCAACAACAGTCACCCTCATCAGTCATCAGCGTGTATTGTCATCTCATAAACAACCTCAAATAACTGGTCCAAAAAAAAAAGTCTTCTCAAATAAATAAAGCATGAATGACAAATTCTCCCTTTTATAAACAGGCATTTGCTTGAGAAAACCCGGCCATCGTACGTGTTGTGCTATTGTGCAAGCTAGAATCCATGCTTTGGATTTTGACTTGTGATCAGCGGTTTGCATTCACTGTGTGAAAATGTTAAACTGTGTCCTGTCCCCTGTGATGTGGTGCTCATGTCAAGATATGGTCAAAAGTGTTAATATTCTTAATTAGCCTGGGGCTCTGAGCAGCAGAGAACATCCCTGCTCATTAAGTCCGATAGGGGAAAAAAAAAAGTTTTTCCTAATGTATAGGAACAGCGACCTTTGGCTGATTAATGCAGAGCGGGATCGGCGCGCAGTGACCGGGAAGCTCCGAAAGGACTCGGAGCTGCAGCACTTTAACTGCATTATTATCACACTCATTTTCCTTAGTCAGCTTCTGGTCTCACTACAGTTTTATGGCTGCTGAGAGTCTCAACTGAGAGATTAAGGACTCATAACAAGTTGTTTCATGTAGAGTGTCACCTCTAATGTCCGCTTACAGCAGAATGAAATGAGCCATTAGGCCTGACCTATCTACCCTGGTTTCTGTTGAGATTCTGTGAGAAATGTCACTGTGGCTCGTGCACTTTGTGGCGTAAAGCAGTCTCTCCCAGGATGGGGGGGGGGGGGGGGGGGGGGGGGGGGTACAGGAGGGAGGGGCACCCCGTAAAATGACGAATATTTACAGTAATTTGCAGCACGTTTTTCCTTCACAGATTTAAAATATGCGTTAGAAGCCACTGAGAGCCCGTGACCACTGACACTCCCACCCACTCACAGCCTGTGCCAGGCGTTTAGGTTTGTTTCCACGAGTAGGTCCATCCACATTAAAATGCGGAGATAAGTTAACTCTACTGCTGGACATGCATGGACGATACCAGCCGTAGAAATCCACAGAAAAAGAAGCGGCTTCCTGCCTTTTGGAATAATTTGATTGTTAAAAGAAAAAAGGCACATTCTGATTTATGGCCTGTGGGGTCAGTGTTTTGAATTTTATACGCTCAAGGCAAGTCGCAAAATTTTTGTAGGAAGAAGTGGCTTTGCTGGAGATTTCTCTGTTTTAAGCAGCTCAGTTGTGCATACTGGTACAACGGACTGTGGCTCAACTCTCTGAACAATAGTTTTTTTTTTTGATGATGTATTTCTGTCATCTCTAAGCAGCACATATGATATGACCTCTTACTGGTTGTGACAAATGGCATCAAATCAGCACAGTCCTGGTTTGTCTTCTTTGTGTTACTGTACATTTTAGACGGGATTTCATGGCAAAACTTTTAATGAATGTTTCAGCCTGGCCCTGAGCTTCATAGCTGAAGTGTTGACCCTGTATGAGGCAGTTCACAGACTCGATCCTAAAGTGGGGCCTTTCTGTCTGCTCGGAAATTGAGGTTTAAATCTAAAGGTGACAGAGCTTTTTTCCATCAAGGCCACTCGGCTTTGGAACAACCTGCCTGAGGAGATAAGGCTCCAAAATCTGCGACTTCCTTTAAGCGACTTGGGAGAAATACTTTTTTTTTTAATCGACTTACTTATATGTGGTCACCTTTTGTCACATTATTATTGTTTGTGGATTCTTTTTCAGTTTTCTTGTTGTTTTTGCAGTTAATATTGGTTGTATTTTTTTTATTTTTGCTAATTACTTTTTACTTTGTGTTTTGTATTTTTGTAGTTTGTATTTTTTTTAGCGCTATCCAAACTTGCTCCTGACCCTGGATATATTATTACTGTTTTAATTTGTTTGAAATTCTTGTTCTTACTGGGAAAAATTCAAATAAATGGACAACACTTATGCTGTTAGATTTAATGTCATGATTTAAAGTTTTCTCAGAATTACCATTTCTACTTCAGTACTATGATTTCTGGTTAGGAAGTGGGCGACACATAAAGCGAGACCCGTTTATCTCCCATGTAGCCACACTGGGAGCGGAGTTGGTTGATGGCAGAACAAAGCGATTGTACATACACAATTTACTAACTCAAAGGGGCATCAAATGTTAATCAACTCTTAATTGATTGTGGCATTTGTTGACCTTATCCTTCCTTCCTGTCACTCATAAGTGAACATAATCTAATTATGCGCTTTTAAGACTGTGTGTGACACAAGCGTGCTGTTGAAAACAAGAGACAGTGAAGATGTACTTTTAATCTTGTGTGCTATAATTGAACTGCCATATCACAGTATTGTAAAATGAGACATCAGGTGTTTTTTTCCAGCCACCTGTCTTTGTGCAAAAATTCAAACCAATCTTGAGGAGCTTTTCCATTTCCTGATGTGCAAATGTTGTATGAGTGGAAGCACAAAGGTATGCTTAGCGAATAAATGATTGTGTAAATGAAGCGTGTGACCTCTGTGCCACTCGGCGGACACGGAGTAGATGAAAAACATTCGATCTGCTTGGAGCAACGACGGAACTGTAGCCCTTCAAACTAACAGCAGTCAAAACTACCACATTCAATCAATCAGCTGTGAAATATTTAAAACATTTCCCCAAGAAATGACATGTTCTTATAATGTTATTCATCACCAGGAGACTGCGGCTTCACGTCCCATTTGGGGGGCTTTGTCTTTTTTTTTTTTTTTTTTTTTTTTATTGCACTCCCTCATTTGTTTTCATTTCATTTCATTTCACTTTCACTTGGTTACTTGTAGCTTAGTTGACGGCTAAGTTAGCTAATCAGCAAGGATTGGTTTAGAAATAGATTGTAGTTTGTACAGCTGTCCATATAAGACTCACCAATGATATCACCAATACCATCCCACACCGATGCCGGAAAACACCATGGCAGTGTACCGTTAGCGGTCTCAAACCGCATCACGGTTCAACTTTATGTTTGCGTGTGTGAATGAAGCATTATGGCTGATTCACTTCTTTGTTTTTTTATGGGGTTTTTTGCAGTGTATCTTTCTTGGTAATACAATTTAACACGTATGCAACACGCGTGCCCGCGTGTCTCAGCATCTTCTTTTGCCTGTGTGTCTGAGGAATTCATCTCCTCAGACAGTTGCTCAGAGCTCTCTCAGGGGAGGCGGGTCGCTCCGTTTGCCTGGGCTGTGCTGTCTGATTGTCTCGATACTTTTTCTTTCTTTTTTTTTTCTTTTTTATCTTCCCCAGTCAGAGGGAATGAGAAGGATTTTTGCTGCATGACTGCAGCCTGTAATGTCTGTGCTGCCTCTAGCCTCTGCATTTGCTCATGCTGGGCTTCTTTGTGTGATATTTTTTTTTAGGTGAGTGTCTGAACTCAAATACACTTGCATATATTCATGTTTACATACTCCTTTGAATGGCCCGTAAAATTGGGCATATTTGTGTCTTCATTGTAGAAGATTTGTTCTTTTCAAAGATGGCTTGAAAGCCCTGGTGCTTTATTGGATGTAAACCATTTTATCAAACAATACTGAGAGGTTCTTTTTTTTTTTTTTTTTTTTTTAATCTCGCTACTTCAAAGGACAGTAGTTTCACTCTGTGGGTCTTTTATTTATTTTCTGCATTGCTAAACACTTCACGTCTCTGTAAATGTATTATCTGGTACTTTTAAGCCGTGATTTTTTTGTCAATAAATCTTTAATTTCTGTCTCTTATTTTCAGATTGAGTGGAATGGTGCTGGGCTGAGTAAAATTGCAGCGGCTGAAAAAGCTAGCTTGTTTCTACTGTAGACATTTTGCACAGAAGTCAGTGAAAGTTCAAACATTTTGACCTGATAGGAGTTTTCTTACACCATTTAGCAGAATCTGCCTGTCAGCTTTTGATTCTCAGAGAAGTATTTCCTTTAGCTGTCAGAGTTGAGTTTTTCTGTGCCATTTGGAAATGAATTTGGAGTAAAAGAGCCCAGGAAATGGAAACAGAACCAACTTATAAAGATCTTTAATCAGGATTTATGTAAAAGCTGCAAGGAAAATCTTTAGAGAATGGTAAATGTGTTCTTTTTTTTTTTTTTTTTAAACCTGTCTTGTGTTGGCACCATGCTGTGGGGAAAAAATGTTCAAAATTCATTGTGCAGATATCGCATAAAAGGCTGTAAACTGCACTCAACATGTTTGTGCTAATATTCTTTCTAGACAGTGTAGTATGTGGTTTCTCCTCAGGCACTGTACACGTGGATCCAGTATTCTTGCATATTATATTGTTGCATATTGCATTATATTGGTGTGAAATTTCACCTGAAGCAATAGGGGTTAAAGTGCACACTTTGTGTAGGTTATGAAAATTGCTGATTTTGCTGTTAGTTGTATTAGGCATGATGCTGCGGCACAGTGCATACCAGTGGTGAAACATTTTCCTGTTACTGTCGCTCTGACGGTTTCACTCACTTATTCAGGTGATTTCTGACAGTTTACATGAAAACATGTTCATCTGAAACACCGGCTTGTTTGCTAGATAACTGGATTATCTGGTTTATTGGATACTGGATTATCATTTATAGAGAGTTTTTCTAGTCTTACTGAGGACTTGACACTGGAATAAAAGCCCTAAAATATGGTACTATCCGAGGTATGGTACCTCTGTATCCGTCACAGATACGGACAATAGCCCGATGAATGCGCACCGGATCTTTGATGGATGTGTTTTGGAGATGTCTCCATAAACGGACAAGATTGGACCCTGAAAAATCCAAACTCTGAATGAACATCCGTTACATAAAAGGATAATATCTGGATAATATCTATTTAAACATCTGTGACAGATCAGATCTTCCCATATTCTCTCCAGAAACATTACTGATACGTGGCAAATCCATAAAGTCTGATCCACGGAGCATTCCGGATCTTTCCGGATACAGGCCCTTTTTTTTCCAGTATGAATTGCTTTACACTAAAATCCATTCATCCATTCACATGCATATTCATACAATGCTTTATTAAGTGTATACAGTGCATTTTATACTTCAGGCATTCACCCACAGCAATGTGGGGGCAATTTGGGGGTCCATTATCATGCCCAGGGAACCTTGGATCAAACCATTGATCTCCCAATTTATAGATGGAAAATCAGTGGTTTAATCTTGCAGTACTCGGTACTGCAAGGTGGTGCTACAGTTCAATAGAAGTAGTAAATTCAAGTAAAAAAAAAAAATCACACAATCTGGCTCTAATTTCTAATCCGTCACACTATCAAGAATATTTGTACATATGTGTAATCTGCCTCAGATGCCTGGTAATCCTTGTGATTCCAGCTTTCATAAATGGAGTGCTCACTCGTTGCTGCTAATAAAGTGTTTTAAGAGTTTCTGCATCATATTCAGGCTGGGATTACTTCATTTTTTTCCTTTTTGTTTCATGCCACTGATCACCGACGACACCAGAACTCAAATATGGTCAGCACACAGCGATGCTGGCGGCTGTTTTGCAATCCTTTTGGCATTTAACAAGTCCCCGTGTGGTTCATCTCTTTACATCCGCTTTACATTCATTGTATAGCACAATAAAAAGACATCATGTATGAGCCCAGTGTTTACGCCTGTAGTCAATCTCTGTTTGGATTTCTCCTCTAATCCGTCCAGTCTGTTCCCATCTTTTGTCTTGGTTTGATGATTGGGACAGCAAGCTAATCAGCTGCACTACTAAATAGCACATCAGGAGACATTTTAAGTAAATCCTTAGAGAGCCCTTGAGGGAAAGGCCTTTGATCAGTTGTCTCTTTATGGAAGTGTAGGCTAATTTTGCCTGATGGCTCTTGCCTCTATAGTCTTTGTGTGGAGCTCTTGTACCAGTATGGATTGTCAGATTAGGATAATGGATAATTATTTTTTTTCTTTTTTTAAAAAAATGCATCTGCACGACTACACTGAATGACTGACACACACACACACACACACACACACACACACACACACACACACACACACGAAAGCCTACAGTATAACTATCTTTCTATCATGAAGCGTCAAGCTTCCGTGTTAATGACATCCACTTCCTGTCTGTCGTTGGCTGGTCTTTCTGTGGTTTATCTGTCTGTGCCTGTCTGTCTGTAAGTCCAGCCTCTCGACACTAGAGTTGATGCATGGCCAGATTAAGCCTGTCAGATTTGTCACACTCGACTGGCAGTCAGCGAGACACAGAGCCACACCAGACAAGGATGTGACGAATGACGCGTTCAGCCTACCTTTGTTTGCTTTTGCTTTGCCAGTCATTTTGTGCATCATTTCACACTTTAAGATATATATTTTTTTGTGGCCTGCAGTGAATGATGTATTAGATAATTCCTCTGAAAAGAGGAAAAAAAATAGAGGTTATGTTTTCAGATATGTCTGCTTTATTGCCCAAGAAAGGTAGAGGATAATATGCAGTAGTGGTGTTATTGGAGTGTGACAGCTCAGTAAGTTATCAGGATTAAAAAGGAATGTTTTTTTGCAATGAAACCAACTAAAATTACCCACTAAGAGCTGTGCTTAATGTGTTGTTCATCTGCAAGTCCAGGAAGACTGGAGTGAGGGCAGGGAAATACTAAAAAGCAAAATAATATCTGACAAGTTGCTAGTGTATGATTCTTGAGCTCATAACCAATATTGAGATTTGAGAGTTTAGAACACAAGACTGCTCAGCTGTCTTAGCTAATTATAGGCCAATCTCCAACCTTCCTTTTATCTCCAAAATTCTTGAAAGAGTAGTTGTAAAACAGCTAACTGATCATCTGCAGAGGAATGTTTTATTTGAAGCGTTTCAGTCAGTTTTCAGAATTCGTCACAGTACAGAAACAGCATTAGTGGACTCATTTCTGTGCTTGTCCTGTTAGACCTCAGTGCAGCTTTTGATACTGTTGACCATAATATTATATTACAGAGATAAGAGCATGCCACAAGCATTAAAGGTACTGCACTGCAGTGGTTTGAATCACACCTATTTAATAGATTCCAATTTGTTCATGTAAATGGGGAGTCTTTCTCGCACTAAGGTTAATTATGGAGCTCCACAGGTTTCTGTGCCAGGACCAGTTTTATTTACATTATACATGCACAGCAACATTTTCATTGTTATGCAGGTGATACTCAGCTTTTTCTTTCCATGAAGCCAGATGACACACATCAATTAGTTAAACTGCAGGAATGTCTTAAAGAAATAAAGATTATTATACATTTTCTGCTTTTAAATTGAGATAAAACTGAGGTCATTGTACTCAACCCTAAAAATCTTAGAAACATGATCTAATACGATACTTACTCCGGATGGCATTACCTTGGCCTCCAGTAACCCTGTGAGAAATCTTTAATGACAAGGACTAGAAAGAGAGAGCATATTTCTCCCAAATTGGCCTCTCTTCTTTGGCTCGCTGTTAAATCCAGATAGAGCGCTTTGCTCTCAGACTGCTGGCTTACTTGTGGTTTCTAGGATACTTGAGAGTAGAATGGGAGGCAGAGCCTTCAGCTTTCAGGCCCCTCCTTTGTGGAACCAGCTCCCAGTTTGGATTCAGGAGACAGACAGATAAAATAATTTCTTTGGCCTTTTTACAACTTTATTTGATAGTCGGCAGTGCAGAGAGATAGGAAATCAGGAGGAGAGAGATGGGGAAAGACACGCAGTAAATGGCGACAGGTGTGGGTGGGTCCTCGTCTGGACACGCAAACCAAAGGGCACAAACGTGAGTGAACACGCTGTTGTGCTACCAACATATTTTACGGTCCAAACAAAACTACTGCAGCATCTGTATGTGGCACAAGGTTTACACAAAGCGATTACAGTACAAGCAAGACAACAAGTACGCACTTTGTGTCCTTTTATCTGTGATATGAACTGATACAAAGCAGCAAGTTCAGCCTTAGGGCCCAACCTAATTCACAGCCGTGAAAATCGCATCGCTTTCTCATGTAATACACACCAGGCAGTGAAATAGCAGTAGAAAACTTTATGTTGAGATGGCAGAGTCACGCCCTTCTGCCGCTTTTGTCACACATTCTTGGTTCGAGACCAGCTAGCTGTGTCTGTCACTGTCACAAAATAAGATTTGGCACATGCAAGACTTTGGACTAAAGGAGAAAAATGAAAGCCTCTTCAGTGAAGCAGTTGTAACCTTCAGGTTTGTTGGATTGGTAGCCAAGAGCTGTCTAGTTCTGTGCTGCTCTTGCTACCTGCAGTTAAAAAGTGCTGCTTTTTTTTTTTTTCTTTTTGTGGAATTAAACTCTGGTGACTGTTTGGAAAGATATTTATATACAAACACGTTCTACACTGTATATTCTTACAGAGCTTTAGTTTTAATTTGAAACACTGTTTCTATCCAATGAGCCTTCAAATATTGTTTCAAGGGAAAATGACGATTGTTGGGTGTTGGTGTCCTTGTAAGACTAACAGTATGGCTTAAATCCCTTACTGAGGTGTGAGGCACTCTCCGCTGGGCTTGACCTTAAAAAGCCTCTGAGGCCTGGCCACAAGCCAAGCTCATCAAACTAGAATACAGTATGGATGGGACTAATGAAGCAGACTAAAGTAGATCTTCTATTAATCAGCTGGGGACGTGTGTAATCTTCATCTGTCCATGTGTGTCAGAGTCGGTGTCCTTAAACTACTTGTCATCTGTACATAATCAGAAGGTTCTTATGAGCAAATGTAGATTGTTGGTCTGATAAACAGTAGATGTGCAAAAGTATATTGTTACATTTGATATAGTGGATATACTGACTGAGATCAGCAGGTTGTTGTGTTTGTGGCGTTCCAAACACATTTATTGGCTGTTATAAATACAGATAGATAGGCAAATAGCTAATATCAGCCATTTGACAATTATTTTGATTGTAACTATCCTCTACTAAATAGTATTATCTCTATGTTTTTATTAGATATATTTGTTTGCATCTGAGCATGTTGATTATCACCTAAGAACTCTGACGATAGGGATGCTAGCGTGACCTGTATGTTGTCAGAAAGGGAAATAATTTAAGACAGTCTAAATGAACTTCAGCAGAATCCCATTCTCTTATGTGGATCAGGCGATGGGAAGAAAAAAAAAAGTCCAAATATTGTTTAAATTAAGGAAAAATGACCTCCAGTTCTCATATATTAGGAGTGTTGAGTTCATCAGTTATTTTGTATTTTTTTTTTCAGTGTATTTGAACATGCTGGCACGAACAGCGTGTCCACAACACATTGTTTATTCCAAAGAAATAACACTGGCTATGTGACCTAGCCCTTCATAATCTCCAGGACATCCACATCATTACGTTGTCCAGCAGCAGCACATTTTGTATTTCCTTTGGGCCGATGCTGTTAGATAAACACAAACGGTCCGTGAAGGCCACATTTTCTAAAAATGACTCGTTTTCTCCGTGTCTGTTGCGGCAGAACTCTGAATCACCTCGGTAGCCTCAGTTCTTTATTTGTTATGCAATCACATTCTTAGCATGCTTGAATTTTCAGTGTAACAGATGCGACCAGCCCCGTGGTTAAATAGTCTGTTCCCCAGTCCATGTTTGTCTGTCTGACTGCTGTCTCACTGATAAGCACATGTCCCTGTGTGACCCAGCGGAGGAGTCAGAGCTGGCTGTTAGAACTGCTAGTTGTCACCATGTGTTACAATGACAGACATATAGTAGACACAGGAACATGCTCCCATACTAATAATGCTCTGATGGAAATGCTCCTCACTTTGGGGAGGCTAGAGGCTACATGCGACTTTAAGAACCCCAAAATAGGGTTTATAATTGTCATTATAAAGGTCTGCATAGGTCTCTTTGCTCACGTACAGTCTCTCAAGGCTACAGTGCAGGCTTTGTCTTACTAGAGTTTATTTTATGGCTGACAGATGGCAGCACGAATGCACTGCTGACTAAAAAGCTACTTTCAGCAACTCGTTGCATGCAGGTAGCCCCGCATGTTTATTTTATCTTTTTAATTTATCGTCTCCTTCCAGAATTGAACCAGTGATCTTTTGTTCTCATTAGAAGAATGCGTAAACCACTCCATTATGGTACTGCTAAGTACAGGGGCAAATTTTGAAAAAACATGGAATATCAAAGAAATAAACTGAGTGATGAAAAGAGGACACGTTCAGAGTTAAACTAATGTCACCTTTGAGGTGACACTGACTGTTGACTGTCATATGACAGTCTCGTTGAGATTAAATGTCTCAGGAGAGACCAGGCCGAGAGAGGAGGAGTGTAACAAATATAAATAAATACAACCGGGAACACAACATCCAGATCATATGAAGTAACATGCAGAAGATACGTAAAATGTAAGAGGCCGGGGCTTTAAGCCATCTGCCTCCAGTCACCTGAGGTGGCTTTCAGTTCCAGTTTACCTCGCCCTCTGGTTCAAAGGTGATTAAGGGTAGATGGCTGTTTGTGAGTTTGCTCAAATGTTCCAGGAACAAGCTGGATTGATTAAAATAGGCATATATGTTCCCTGTGTGAGATGGACAACTGAAAAACATGGCCAACACAAATGCACCTTTGGTTAAGGTTAGGGAAAAACTGTGACTTAAAGCAAATGGACTTACGCTCTTGTGTCTTTTCTATATAATGTAGCAGTTGATTGTATCAGGGTTTAGGCAAAATATTGACATTTCACTGAAAAACAAATGAAATGCATTATCATTGAGCACTAATACTATAATTCCCTATGAAGTGAAAATTAATCTGCAGCTACATTATTCATTAATTTGTTTGTTCAAGTTCAAACCAAAAACACCTTTGCTGCCTACAGAATGGTCTGTTATAATGAACATACTATTGGACTAAGCTCAAAGCATACATCCCTGGTGGCTAACATCACTGACTGAACAGTAATATCCTACTTTGTATTGCTGATAGTTTGGGCTTTCTGTTTGCACATTTGTTTTGAACAACTTTTGTTGAACTAAAGCAGGTGCATAATGAAAACCCACAGGGAGTGAACTTTTCTTGGCCCAATGGGTGCAAATGTCCAGTGCAGCAGCACTGGATTTTAATCTTCTGCAGTGTGAGAATCATGCAATTAGCTGTAGAGTGAATTCACAGGGAGCAAGGGGACATCATCTGTGCCTCCTCGTGCATACTCTACCTCGGCAGCACCCTCGCCTACACCAAATAGAGGATCTCCTCTTGTGCGCTGCTTGTGAGGAGTTGACGAAACCTCGTGTGTGAAAACGTGTTTACTAGCAAACTGTTGAGTTCACGAGGTGGACCCAATTACAGAGGAACAGGCAGGAAGATAATGGGAAAAGGAACTTTAATGACTTAAAGCAGGTTATTCCAAAACACTGACAGAATAACATGAAAAAACATGGAGTCCATTAAAAAAATATCTACAAGAATGAGAAAGACTAAGAGAACATGCAAACTAAGTACACATACCAGAGGGGGGGGGGGGGTGATACGGCAAGAAAGGTGAGCTCAAACAAGACAATAATAAAGATGGGGAAAAGAACAAAGGAGGGAAGCAAAAGGACTGAAAGCCACAGGAACTAATCTTCAAAATAAAGCAGGAAGTTAACTCAGCGACCAAGAATAAAGACAAAATGGTGAGACGTGGACGGGGAGCCCAGAAGACCGAGAAAAAGGGAAACGATTTTCACACACATAGAGGAAGAAAAGACCAAGGAACACAAACCACAGATAATTATAACGGCAGTGACGACTGTAGCTGGAGATAAAAAACAAAAAACAGAACCACTACTAATTTGGACTTGGGATGAGCTCCCAGTCTCCATTCCCCATTATGACAGTCATGATGTGTATGTCTTATAGTATATGATTCAGCCTAAAGATAAAGATTGGTCCTGCAGCTGCAAACATTAAAGCCAAAACCAGAGAGAAGCTTGTGCTGGAGATGACAGCTACAAATAAGGCGTTATTTTCCTGTTTATCTACGGTTCTTTTTCAGTGACAAACAGTTGGTTTCCTGTGTCCTGTGGTGTTTGCTAGACATCTGTGTTCTCTGCTTTGGTCTGACTTGGAAGTCTTACAGCTGGATAAATCCAGAGATAAGACAGGAGACCAGGAGTTGTCCTTAAATGACCAGAGAACAAACATCCACCTGGAGCCATGTTTTTCACCGCCTGCCAGGACCGCAAGCTGTCCTCAGATGACCCAGCAAAACAGACAGACGGACACATAGCGGTAGTGCTAGTGGTTGTGGTAATAGTTTGGTCCTCAAATACAGACAGACAGACAGGCAGTGGGGTCAGGCTGCACTGACTTTAACAGTTTTCAGGAGAAGGCGCTTGCATGTCAGGGAAAAACTAAACTGTTATAAAGGAAACCTTCTTTGGTTCTGCTGATAAACCACTGAGGGTCGTTACAATACATTAACTTTAGACACCATTATATACAGCATAGATTCAGATATAAAGTTCTTGTTCTGGGACCTTTGAAAAGGTCGCATGCTATTGTAATTTCTCCATCAGAATAGGATGGTGCAGGCTATACACAACACTATGCAATAATGTCCTTATTACTACTGGAATAGGCACGCATTGTGAAAAGGCCCACTTTCTAATTTCAGTTTCCTTTCATTGGTTCAACTCAGAGAAGAATAACTTAGAAAATGGCAACTAAACTTTGACTTTTTCCTGTTGAATTTAATAAATCATTTTCTTTGGGCCGTTTTTCTGCACTCATACTATAACTGGTTTACTGTTACATGAGTATGTCACAAGATATTTATCACAATTTTTAAGCATCTGCCCCCCAAAGAATCCCATTTGTTCGCCTGTGTTTTCTACACTGAGGGCCAGGACGGGTCCTCGATCTGTATTAAGGGAGGTCCTACACAGTCTGATTTGAGACTGAGTTAAAAGGTGAAAGGTGACCGCTGTCTTCTGAGGTTGGTGAAAAGATGTCTAGAAAAAGCCTAAATTTGGTTGAATAGGACACTTGACCCTAACCTAGAATTTTCTTGCTGTAAGGCTAACCACTGCACAACTGTGCTGACCCATGTGGGTCTGTAGCTGCAAGTGGCTCCATAATGTAGTGGTTTACACGTTCACCTAACAAGGAAATGATCCCTGGTTTGATTCCAGGAGGAGACACAATTCCCTTTGGGAGTTGCGTCAGGAAGGGCATCAGGTGTAAAAATCCTACCAATTCAAACATGCAGAGCTACCTGCTGTTTTTTTTTTACACATTATCCTTCACTAAGCTTTATTTGTTTCTTTTCCTTATTTTCCTTCTCTCTCCTCCCCACTCCTTTCCAGCCATCTTCTTCTTCAAACATCCATCACATCCTTTCCATTCTTTGCTTTCATTTCCTCATGTTTTCTCACCTCCTCTCCTCCTCCTTTCTTCCATTTAATTTTCGTTCCTCTCAGTCAAAGAAGGCCTTTGATTGGCTGACCTGTATAAAAATAAGGGTGGCTGCGTTCGACCCATCGGAAAATTTTCAAACCGTTACTCAGGCAAGAAATTGTCTCGAAAGCCTCGGGACACTGGTATTGTTTAGTCACTGGGAGACAAAATGATGAGTCACCTGTGAGGCCCATAATGAAGTGAATAGCCCCCTTACGTCACAGCGGCCCAGTTCTTGCCTCTACTTTTTCCATTTGTCAGGCTACAAGCTGTTTGTGTATCCTTTCCATGATAAGGCTTGGTACGAACAGGCGAGCGGAGCTGAGATAAGACTGAGATCTGTCGAATCTTTCCAAAACCTCAGACAAGGCGTGTGTTTGTTTACCGTCTGTCTGCTTTTTTCACCATCAAATTCCTTCCCTTCTTCTCTTGTACTGTGTCATTTCTTTACTTGAACTTCTTTAAACCCGCGTCTCTTCATCTTATGTTTGATTTCCACCTCTTTTGTGTCACCGCCCCCTCTCTTCTTTTCTTTGATATTTTCTCGTCTTTTCCTTTCTGCTTTCTTATTGCTTCTCCTAGTTCCACTTCCTGTGGATTGTCTCCCTCCTTTATGTTTTTGAACATAGGTTTTCCTCCTCTGTGATTTTCCCTTTTTTCTTCGCACATCGCACGCCTTCCCCTCATGCGCCGTGTCTCTCCCGCACCCTCATTTTACCGTCTCGGCAACGAGAAAAAGACAAGATCTGTTTTACGCTGTTTTTTTTTTTTTTCCTTTCTCCGGTCCTCCCTACCCCACCTTCCTCCTCCTCCTCCTCTTTCCCTCTCTTCTTTTCTGGATTTTTATTCCTTTCCCAGACACAAAAAAGCAGCACTTGGCACTTTTGAAATGTAAATAAAGTTTTGTTGTTCCCTCAGCCGTAGCCTCCTCCAGCCCTGTTTATCAGGCAGACTTCAAAGTGGCACACTGACATGTGGCTCTATCTCTCCCCTGCTCTGTGAAATAGGGTCACAGGCGGCGCTTGGCTTTCACAAAAACTTTTCCCTTTCATGTAAGAACCTAGTGGGTGAGAGCAACTAAAGGGGGCCATGCCAGCCAGCCACCCACCCGCTATCCAAACTGAGACACATATTGCACCTCATCCACTGCTCTGTGTGTGTGTGTGTGTGTGTGTGTGTGTGTGTGTGTGTGTGTGTGTGTGTGTGTGCGGGTGTGTGTTGTCTGTGTTCACTTTTCTCAGCTGGTCATTACAGCCCTGCCTCTGTTTTGCTTGGGTGTATCTGTTTCGCTTGTTGTTTTTGGTATCTCATGATTTTAGTCACTGAGTTGCTCTCTCTCTCTCTCTTCTTTTCTCTCTTCTCTTTTAGCTGTGGTGCCAGTGTGAGAGCGCCCGGGTAGCCCCTGCTGAGCTCGGGACTGCAGCACCAGGACAAAACACATAAGAGGAAGGAAAAATACAAAGGAGGAATAAGCCAGCAAAAAGAGCAAGGAGAATCAGAGGAGACGGCATGTTGGTTAAAGTTGAGCTTAAAAGGCAAGCCTGACTCTAGAGGGGAGACATATTGATTCAACTTCTCAGCTCACAGAAGGTAAAGAGGCAGAGTTGCTCATCCGTAGGTTGAAAGGTTGACAGACCGCCAAGAATTCAGGGTACTGGTCATGGCTCCAGGCCTGCTGCTGGTAGGATAGAGTTCAGATCAGCAGCATCTACAACGCAGCTTCCATCCCCATCTAACCCCACTTCTAAACAACCCATCCATCTCTTTCTCCTTAGCCATCAGTATATTCCACAAGTCCACTGTGACAAGAGAGGCGAGCCCTCATACAGACTAGTTAACCAGGCTGCAGCATACCGTGAGAACAAAGAGTGACCTCACGAGCCATCGCTGAGTAGAGGAGAGACACTCACCCACTGCGGGGTTTGAGAGACAGCGGCCTTTTAATCAAGCACATGGGCTGTTGATGAAGAAAGATGGCAATGAGACTGGCAGGCGCCACCCCTTCCTCTCGGCCACCCTCCCTCCCCCCAGTGGCCGTGGCTCGGACCGGGTAAGGTTGGTCTGTTGGCATCCATCGGAGCATCTGCAGCAGCTGGCAGAGCGTGGGAAGGAGCAGTATGCAGGAAACTGATTTACCGGCCACAAATGCCTTCAAAGGTAAACACTGACAATAGACAGTGGTGTGTGTGTGTGTGTGTGTGTGTGTGTGTGTGTGTTCTTATATGTGTGTGTGACAGTGTTAAAGAAATTGCTGACAATGCCATGTCCGGTCAAATACACTGTACATAGTACAACTGGAAACTTAACCGAGTGTGGTTGACAGCATTTTTCCATAATCAGCCTCAAAGGGATGAGTTCTATGATGAGCACAGTGATTAGTACATCATGGCTTTTTCTCTCATTTTTAAATCTACTAGATACTATTGGACAAATAATATGGACAATTATTTTTAAAAACAGAATCACAACCTGATCATCTTACAGGAGGCATTAGAACTGGAGGATATGCTGTTTACAGAAAAATGACCATGTGACCACATCCGATTTTCAAATCTTAAGAGCTGTACTTTAAATTAGGGATCGATCTGGTGTCTTTAAATAGAATTTCTAAGACTTATAGGTGGTGATCGTTAAGTTCTGAGGTGCTGAAAGAACTGTTGTTGTATCAACCTTGTTGGCCAGTCCGCTGAACAGGTTCCAGAGGTAATTTCATGCTACATTTTAATGGTGATCAAGTTGGCAAAAACAGCTTACATACAATTAAACTCCTCAGAGACTGTCTACTATTTCATACTACAAATAGTTTTATGCACCCAGATTTATTGATTTAATTTTTTTTTACTCTTTTAAGTTATTGTGTAACTTCTTGGTAAAAAGCATCATCTGCAAAAGTCAAACCTCTTATGATTCAATTGAGCATCTCATCATAGCCATGTTCCTAAGGGGTTAAACTTGCTCATTTTTGATAATTGTATTAAATTTGCTAATTTTTAATTTCATTACAGATGTTTACTTAATCTTGTGTTTTGTGACCTTGCGGTTCTGCTTAGGGTAAATGTTCTCCACATGTGGAACTCCTTACCTACAGGATTCAGATTAGACCCTGACTGACATCATTTCAAACTGAAACAGTTTTTGCAGAGCGGTCATGAATGCATCTCGTGTTACAGTGCGTTATTACACTACAGTTTGTACCTTGTAGTGTGGATCCTGATTTTATGCATTGCAGCATAACTTAACCTGTACATGCTGCTACATACTTACTATACAAAAAAAAATTAAAAATTAACTCTGCTTCTATAATTTGGCAAAACCTCATAAATAGGAAAAACTGTGCAACCACTTGAGAGAGGATGATGAACCCAAGTGTGAAACTGAACCACAGTGGCATTTCACTGCTTCATTAAAGTGAAAATGCAGGCTTACAGCCAGGCTGTTAGGCCATGTGGCAGAAAGCAAGAGCAAACAGGTTAATGAACAAACAACATCAGGATCAAAAATGAAGTAACAGTCTGAAAGATGTCAGCTTTCCAGTGTCTACACTGAAGGTGGAATGTGGAGTGGGAAATGAGGATAAAGACAGATGATCAGGAGGTAAACCTCTGAGACTGCAGCAAAGTTTGACTTTTGTCTTTTGTTCAGTCTTCATCAGTTCAATATAAGACTGAGTGAATATTCATATATTGTAAATGTAATGTGACCACACCGCAAGACTAGCTGGCAGTTAGGAGATGAGACACACACACACACACACACACACACACACACACACACACACACACACACAGATGTTGCAGTTTATTCCACCTGATTGGACACCTGCTAAACACACTAAACTTCACGAACCAATGATAAAGGACCAAGGTGCCATTTCTCTAACCAAATAGGTGCAATCAAAGTAACTGGAAGCTATTTACGAGGTGCAGTCAAAGTTCTGTGACTCCACCTATAAAAAGCTAAACCATATACGATTTTAATCTGGCACCATCTCTCTTTGAGGAAGTCACTTTGTGCAGCTGTACACTCCGTGGAAGTTCGGTTGTGGGAGCATGTCAGACATCATCGGCAATGCTACATTTTCTCAGCTGTGTCAAAACAGGGATGCTTTACAGTAAGTTTATTTTTGGGGCAGAGAAGTCAAACCTGGCGCAGAAAGATAGCGGGGCAGCGGACCCACTCGCACTCACCCAGTTTGCACTGAATGTTTTCCCTCAGACATCTCGACCATTACGGTAGAACCAGGTGTTGATAGTCTTAACCGTTGAGGACAATTTTACTGCTTTTTGTTTTCTTGGAGACTCTGGGCTGCTTCTGCTCCATGGTGCAAATCCAAATGAGCACCAACAAGTGGTGCAGATGCTAATCGCACGGAGTCACATGGAATCCTATTGGCACTTTCTGCTCTGTTTCTGTGCATCAGGAACGGTTTAAGAACTGTTTAATAACACCATGTGTTATATGGTAGCAACGCCTTATTAGTGGGTAGGACATCATCAGTAACCACCGACTTCATTTTATGTCGTATTCTCTCAGCCTGCATCCTGAGATTGTGACTGACAGTACAAACCTTGACTTTGCTTTTTAGGTAAACATCCTGTAACATAAATAATATTTTGTAGCTGAGGATACGAGCAAAAGCGAAAAATTCATACATAGTTTAAACACCTCTGAACGCAGTGCGGCCACAGCTTGGAGAAATTTCAATGTCATTAATGTGAAGAACCTCCTCTTTGTAATTAAACTCATATAGTTTGCTGACTTATCTCTTTATGCCTGTGTATGCGAGTGTGTTTATGTGAGCATCTATTACTTCTGTGACATTTATGAGGGAAATCAGACGGGTCATATTCTTTGAGGTGAAAACTTTACTGTGCTGAAGAGAGAAAAGCAGTCGTCTGTGGAAATAATAGGCGCTGCGCTGCCCACATCATTCACCCCTGTCGACTTGAGCTGAACGCTTTCTCATTAAAACAGTATCGCTTGCTTTAATTATTATTGTTGCAGCCGAAGTTGCATCGCAGGCCTGCAGAAGAGGATCAGTTTGTCCTTACTTCCCTCGGTTCAGGTGAAATGTTACACAAACTGAAAACACTGGTGAATAAATGGGTTTGAACCTGGGACATGCCGACTCCCTTCGGTGAGATTATAAGAGCAGACTAAAACACAGAAATGCGCTAAATGCAGTAAAAAAACAAAACAAAAACAATTATATCCAGACATAACAACCACGCACACTTTAAAAGAATAAGGCTCTATTTTTTTTTATTAAATCTACCAGAGCAACAGTTTTAGCAGAATTATCACAGTCAATGGATTAGAGTGAAAAAAACAAACAGAAGAATGGAGAAGTGTAGTACTGAGTCACACACTCGCTGCTTCATCTTCTTTGTTCGTCCCATATGGTGAGTTTTACAGTATCATCGTAAGTTTTAATCCACTTTTCTCTCATTGTTTTTAAAGCACTTCATGTTGTTGCCGCACACCTGTCCTTCTCTGCTATGAGACAACTCAAGACGTCATTTGGCAGTCTTTCTGTGCCGCTGCCTCTCGCTCATTACTCGAGGTTTCAGCTCTCTCAAAGACAAAAAAAAAAAAAGAGAACAGACGTGAGGCTCGGTTACAGTTTTTCAAAGAATATTATAGCAAGCAGTTGAATGGCTACTATAGAGGAGTGTAGTGTGGTGTGTGCTTATATTACAGGCGCAGTGTTGCTGTGCAGACTGCAGAGCTGAAGCTGTGAGGGTTTAAAATATAGTGCTGTATTGATTACATTTCATTGTTTAATTAGCTGTAGTGGCAGACTTTGGCTTCACTTTCCCAGGTGTAGTTACATTTCAGGTGTTGACAGGAACGCTATTAACAAGCAAAAAAAAAACAAAAAAACCTGAACCCGACTCGTAACTCGAACCTGACATCGAGGTTAATGGGGACCAGTTATGCTTTATATTGTTGCAGGGATGGATGATCAAAATTAACACTGCAAAGGTTTGCGCTAATGAGGTCAGCAAGTAACCCAAAACCTGCTCTAAACACTCTGTTACGGGCAGTGATTTGTGTTGTCGGCAGATACGGGCTCGCTGGAAAGAGAGGAAAGCCAAGTACAGTCTATGCACAACCTCACACACCTCATATTAAATCACCTGTGTGGGTTTACAGGTCGTGTGGGTGCCTGGCATTAACAGGCATTTTGGGTGATTAGATCACAAGTGCAAGGCTCGAAGTCCATTTCAAACTTGGTATTGAAACGCCTCTCCACATGCGTCTCGGGTGACCACTCGTGTTGGATCTCAGTTCACTGCTCTCTGTTCAGAAAACATGCACTTGGATAAATAGACTAACATTATGTCACAAAGTCATCTGCAAACTAATGCCCAGTTTTATGTTTCTGTCATGGTCCTGGGTTTTTTGACCCACTGTTTTTGAGTTGTGGACTTTCTAGTTTTATTTATTATTCTCTGTCGAGTCTTGGTTTGCTTTTCATGTATTGTTCCTGAGCTTTTGTTTTATTACTTTTGTAGGCTGAATTTTGTTATTTATGGTAATCTTGTGACCTGTCCAGGGTGTTCCCTGCCTCTTACCCTATGGCAACTGGGATAGGCTCCAGCCCCTGCTTCCAGCAGGATAGTGTGCCATGTCGCAAAGTTCAGATCACCTTTGGGAGCTTCACATCATTTTGATTGTTGCCATTTTCTCTGTAATTATTGTAGGGTCTAACTTACAACACAATGTGCCTTGAGGTGACTGTTGCGATTTGGCGCCGTATAAATAAAATTGAATTGAATTGGTTGTGCATCAGGCAAATCTGCAGCAAGTGTGTGATGCTATCATGTCAATATATGGACCAAAACCTCTGGGGAATGTTTCCAGCATGTTGTTGTGCCATGAAGAATTAAGGCAGTTCTGAAGCCAAAAAGGGGGTCTAAGCTGTACTAGCTGTACCTAATAAAGTGGCTGGTGAGTGGCGTTTTTTTTTTTTTTTTTTTTAACAGCTGGCTCTGTGTGAGTCATACAGTGGGGGATATCTTTATGGTCCTCTCAGGGATACAACTAAGGCTGTGATCACATAAGCCCCATCGCCTAATGTTCAAATCCTCTGGCTGCCCCTCATAAACAATCAAAAGAAAGTTGGCTGAGAGGGAGGGCTAAGGGAGTCAAAATGGTAAGTTTCAGAGAGTGGATGAAGAGGGCAAGGAGGAGGGCGTAAATTATGCACAGAAATTCAAATAGAGGCTCTGAATAAAACAAGGCATTAGAAATGAGCAGATAGATCCCTCTTTAGGTAAAAATCTGCTGTTAATATTCCCATCAGGATCAAATATAATGAAAAACTTTTCAACTACTGGACAAATCAGCTTGATTAGTCAGTGTAAGCATGTTATCATGCTAAACTAAGGTGGCGCGCATACTCATCCTAACAAGAGGCATGAAAGAAATGATCAGGAATATCATTTTGGAAGCAAGTCTAAGCGCAGTTGTGTGGTTGCTTCTTCCAGACTGGTGCAGTCCTCTGTGTAGTTTCTACCACGCATACGAACAAAGAGCTCCCACAGACAAACTTATGCAAAAAACACAACCGTGAAGGTGACTGATGACTTTTTCCACAGCACTGTCTCAGTTTGGGTTTTAAAGCTGCTGCAGCAAGTTTCACATTCTGTCACTTTCTCTTTGATTGCTGAGATTTTTTTTTTTTTTTTTTTTTTTGTTTTTTTTCTTTTTTGGTGTCCCGCTATGTTTCCGTTGGCAATGTTAACCAGAGCACACACAGGACTGCGCCTCCTCCGCTCACCACTGATTTGTCAAAGCAATTTGATTTGTAGCTGAAGTCGGCTCGGTGGCTTAAACAACCAAGAGCACGGGGCGGCTGACAGAACCTTTATTCTCAGGAAGATGGGATCTCCGGGACAGACATCCCACTCTGTGAGCTTATAGAAAACCACACTGATGGACTGACTGAGTCACTGACAGATTGACTTATAACTCAGCTGGCTGTTCTCCGTTCTTCCTTACGAGTTAATTAAACTGAACATAGAGCCTAGCGGGGTTGGCATGCAGCGTGTGTGCTGCGTGGTTAAGATTTTGATTAATGCACTGGCCTCAAATCTACACACACACACACACACACACACACACACACACACACACACACACACACACACACACACACACACACTCAAGCTGGTCCATAGATATGTGCATGCTTTTTTGCTCTTGTTATTAGTGTAGTCAACTACTGCACATACAGAGGGATCACTCCAGAGCTGAGCATTCTCTCTGTTCTCAAAGCACATGTATTACATAATTCATCAGCTGTGCGTATGGCTGTGCTTGTCTGGGCTCATTCTGGTCAGTCTCCACCAAGGCCCTGAGGGGGTGAAGAGGGGAATGAAGTCATTGAGCGGTAGTAAACAAACGCGCCAGCATTCAGATGTAGGCAGACACCGGTGGTCGATAGCTGCAAGGCTAACGTAAGGTTTTGTTTACCGCGGAGGGTTCATGTCAGGTAAAACACACACACACACGTTTGTGCTTCTGTCTTTGTAAGGACACTCACTGACATAATGCATCCCTTGTCTTTTTGCCCTAACCTTAAACATCACAGCTCAGTGTGTAACCTCAGTATTTACCCTTTAAAGGTGTGTCTTAAAATCAGAACATGGCAAAAGATCTTCTAGAAACATCCTCACTTTGAGGGTTGTTGGTTATAACACAGATACAAGTACGCACACTTAAATCTTCTACCTGATTTCTGTGGTGAGTTTGTTACTCTGTGTGTTGTGGTCTCTGTGAAAGAAAGAGAGTGCTTAGCTGCTCAGGCAGATGCAGACCAAGGCCATGTTACCAACACTAGGAAATAACTTTTTAATCACTTCTCACTCTCTTTGTTCACTTGGGTTTCCCTTGGATACTTCATCCCTGATGGCTGACCATAATTCTTGTATCTAATGTTCTTTATATTTCTTCTGTCTGCAACACTATTACAATCTTTCTGTCTGCTCACTGCTTCAGTCTTGATAGTTAAAATTGTTTTTTAATTAGGGTACATTTACCAGTTGTACAATTACCCTTGTCTTACTCAACTGCTTCTCAGTATCTGAAATGGATAATTTAGTGGACAGAGAAGCAGTTCAGTGGTCCATATTTTTATGTTCACATTGTGAGGAAGGAAACTGCCCTCCTATAAAAACAATCCAATCGGTTGTTTGTGCAAGCAGCTTTTTAACAACTCTGGGGCCATGTGAGACAATGTAAGTCATTTTGGCAAATATCCCAAATCAACCCATGTGTACATTTAAATCGTGGTCTGTTATCTTGTTAGTAGCGAGAATGTAAAGGCGGAAGTCGAGCATCATGGCTGTAGTGACCTGGGGAGGAGGTCGGGGTCGATGGGTAGGTTAACAAAACATTAGGCACTGGCGATATTTGCCACAGAACAAATGTAAGGGTTTAGAGATTAGTGGGAAAAAAGTAGATGTAATGGTTTACAAGCATTATAGATTAATTGATTCATACTTTGATGCACAACCACAGAGCTGGTCAAAATTTCACGATATTCAGGGAAACTGTGTAGAAGTGTTGAAAGTCCATCCTTTACAAATGCACTGCACTCCTGCATCCACACCATCAATCACAAATCTACTCAAGTTAACCGAGGTGTGCCCACTTTTTTTCTTACACTTTTTCCATCCAGCGTACTGAGAGAAATTCTTCACAGGAAACAAATGAGATGACAGCTTTTGTAAACTCAAGTGGTGTTGTCTCCAGACTCAGTTGCAAATCTGCCGGGACACAATAGGATTGCAACATTCATGCTTCTTGCGATGGTCGATGGATCTGTAAGTGAAAGCCCGGGGGTGGGGGGAGTCATGTCCACCTATTCATCCTCCTCAGAAAAGAGGGAGAAGAAAAGCAGTGTCCTCTCAGAGGAACCAAAAGATAAGAATAATGGTGCCTTCCAAATGTGGGAAAGTCCCACTAAATCTAACCTGTGTCATCTTTTTTTTTTCACCTACATTTTCTAACACCCCTCTTGCGTGAGTCAATATAAAGAGGGGCGATACTGCACAGTCACTCTCAATCCTAACATCGCTCTCGCTAATTCATCCTCCCTGTCGTCTCCCTTTCTGCATTTGACACATTTTCTCACTCTCGCTCCCTCGGTGGTCACCTTCTTCTGTCCATCTCCATTTATCTCACTCTGACTGTCATCTCCACCCTCGTCCCTCCTCTGCTCCGTCTCTCTCAGTGTGGTCTCCCACCACAGTCGATCCATATTGAGCTGTACTAATGTGGAGTCCTCGCCCATCCATAAAGTGACTGACAGCTCGGGGTTATTAGAGGAGGACCTCCTGCCCCTCTGCCTGCCTGCTTACTGGGGGCTGAGGCCTCAGACACAATGGTGTATGTCAGACTGTACACCATTTACCTGTTTGTGCATTAATTCAATTATATATACTCGATTTAGAACGCACCTGAGATATTAGATTGATTATCAAGGATGCCTTTTTTTAAGGTATACAGTGTAGGAAAATAGCCATAAAATAACCATACATACTGTAGATGAAACCATAGCTTTTCTAAAAGGATTATTGAAACAAACAAACGTCAAGGTTACTTCATTTAAAAAGGGAACTTCTGAAGGACAAAATCGGTGAGCCTGTATTAGGGTTGTCAAAAAAAATGATTCTCAGATACTAATCAATTTTTAAAATTATTTTTGGTTCAGATTTTGCACACCTCCTAGTGCCGGTGTTGATCCCAGTCCCAGATAATTGGCACTGTTGCATCAGGAATTGCATCCAGAATAAAATCTTTGCCAAATCAAACATGCAAATCCAACAGCTGTGGCAAACCCTGTCAAATAATGGAGCAGCTGAAAGTAGCTTTATGGAATAGTCGCATCTGTAAAGTTATCATTAAGGTAGCAGCTATCGGCTATGACTAATAATAAAGCAATAGCATTAATGTTGGAGAGGGACAGTAAATGTTGATAGTGCTAATTTAACAGGATAACAATTTTTTGTCTAAAAACTGTCATGTTTCTCTTTAAGTCCCAAATTAAAGCTGAGAAAAACGAGCATCATCTAGACCGAAACAGCGGCAGCCTACCTTACCAACTCTATTCAATCAACAATGAAAGTGTGGAGCCAAATCACCAGAAGCACAACTCTACCTCGGACAACCTAAAAATATTGTTGTCTTTGTTTTTTTTTGTGCTACCCAAAAGAATCTTAAATATTCGTCATTTATACAAACTAGCAAAGTACCAAGCGCATGTTTGCAACAGGAAAGTTACGCTTACCAGTTAGTGATGCATCGTTGTAGAGTCATGCACCCCATAAAAAATATAGGCTTGACAATACTAAGCCACCACACATTACTGAAGGAACCGAGCGACATATACTCGCGGTTATACTCAGGTCCCTCCATATTTGTTTATTAATACTTTTTTGTAGGTTTCACCCACCTTTGGCTGGCTCCGATTCAGTACTAATAACATGCACGGTCCTTATGATGTCAAAGTAATCCTAAACAAGTCTATATTTAGGTTGGGGAATTGGTGGACCGAAAATGTCTTAAAAAACACAACTGTTAAAAGCATCAGTCGACTTGAAAATTGTGTTGTCACGAAGGCCTCCTGATTTTTTGGTACCGAGTTTGAAATTCTGCTATTGTGCCGACCCTAGACTGTGTAGCACAGTGTTATACGGATTTGTTGTGTTTGCAAAAACTCAGTGTAGATCTGAACCTGAGCAGAACAATGTATTTCTTTCTCTGCGTCTGGATCGTATTAACCAAACTTAAGGTTTGATACTGACTTCGCGGTTTTTAGTTTATCAGTGTCTTTGTAACAGTAAATTTCCCAGAGACAATTATTGACATCTTTAGGTTCCTTACAGTGTAGCTCACTAGTTTTAAGCTTTAATTTCATCTCTGCAAAGAGAGCTTGTTACAGAGAATAAAAAGCAAAAGGAGCGCGTACCCTGTGGGACCCCATAGGTGATAAATACGGAGAAAGAGGACAAGTTGTGTATCATGAACAAAAACATACTGTTAAAAGATGATCAAGAGACAATCACACACACACACACACACACACACACACACACATGCTCAAGGCAATCAATTAAAATTTCATGATCTGCTGTGTTAAATTTATGCACTAAGGCATGAAAGAGAGGATTCTCTGGCATCTACTGTTGATACAGTATACTAGTGTAACTCCTGGATTCTCATAAACACGCCTGAATAGCTCAAAGCACCAAGTACTTGAAGCCGTTACTAAAAATGCCTGTTCAGACATGAGGATTGTAGCTATTCAAAAAGGATTCAGCCTGTTTCTCCTCTAAACTTGTGTGCATGTGTAAAAGGCAAAATATTCTGGAGTGTAGCAGTGGTCAGAGAGCTCTTTATAATAGATACAATGGTAGAATCTGCATCAAAGGGATCTTTGAGTAGTGCCGGGGAACAGAATCCACTGAACAAGTGGAGCACCACATATGGGACACAGTTTGTGGTAAAAGCAACGGGGAAATGGGTTCAGAGTAGCAGAGCAGAGTTTTCTGACATCACAGATGAGTCCCAGTTAGGAGTTTTTCCTTTTGTTTTTGGCAAAAAAGAAAAAAATCCTTCTTCATGTTGTGAGTGTGGCTGTGTGTTATGCTGTGATGTAGTAATATTTGCTAGAAGCCGTAGGCAGGGGCAGTTTATTCAAATCCACTTGAGTTTGTAACAAGCCCGATTAAGGCTACTGACTCACAATTAAGTGATAAGGTGATTAAGTTTTAATTAGTTTCTCTTTTTTCATACCTAACACGTCTGTGATTAGTTTAAGTTTGTTTGAGCAAACCACCCCCCCCCCCCCACCCCACCCCACCCCTCCACACACACACACGGGCAAACACTTTGGAAAACTTAGTTGTGAACATTTCCGTTTGTCATTATGGTACATATGGTACAGTGGCATCAGAGCAGAGCTATTCTGTGGCAGACAGCAAGAAGGAATGGTTGGACTTCAAGGTACATGATGAAAAATATTGACCATGACTAATATTGTTTGAGAAGCAATCAAGTGGAAAACAGTCGCAGAGATCTCACCCTGCACTGTCAGATAGCAGAGATGATGCTGAAATTACAAAGCATGCTGTATGTACAAGAGTGTATGCCAAGTATGGACCATTTGTAAATATCATATTTATCAAATGCAAAATTCTCTCCTACCAGCTCCATAAATTCAGTGACTAACATGAATGAAATCACTCGCTTTGTCCCTGCCACATACGATCTGTTCTGTTCATTAGTTTAATAAGGTAAAACAACATGTAAATAAGACAGCTGCATTGTTACATTAAGGTGTGTGCATGCTCTGTTGGTGAAGATTATCCACTTTCCTTTACTGCCAGTGCAAATCTTGGGCAGTATATAAAAGATGGATGCAGCCAGTGGAACATCACCCATGGAGTTTTGTTTTGAAGCACTGAGTTTAGCTTTATAATAGCTGGTCACTATTTTTTAGTGAAAAGGTTGCCATATTTACAATTATGTTACAAAAATACTTTGTCATTTTCTGTCATAGATGTTTTGGAGGGTTCAGCCCACTCTTCTTCACAGTGTTGCTTCAGTTCATTGAGGCTTGCTGGTATTCGTGCCGCAGCATGTCAGTGGGATTGAGATGTGGACTTTGACTGGGCTATGGTAAAACCTAACACTGTAACACATTTAACATGCTAACTGAGGCCTGTAGAGTCTGGGATGTAGCTCTTGGGTTATTTTGTATTTTCTGAGTGTTGCACGGTCTGACCTTAGAGTGTATTCGCTGGGACGTCTACTCCTGGGAAGACTGTGGTATTGTGTTAACACACACCTGACTACTTCAGACTAGCAAACTGCCAAAACATCTGCTTTTACAGAGGTGCTCACGCTTGCTGACGACCAGCCAGGTGCTGCTAATCAAGTGCGTCTGATTAGCAGCACCTGGCTGCTACTTACCCTCTTAATTACTATGGAAGCAGTAAGGGTGTACTTAGTTTTTCACAGGACTGTGTGCAAGAAGGCGAAGCATTGATGCTAGCAAGCTTGGTTGGTAAGCTGCATCCGCAGACTGTATGACCTCATTGCACAGACACACATATCTGCAAATTAGTGCAAAGTAAGATACCGAGCACAGACATATGGACATATTATTTCTCAGATAATTCCATTAAAAACGTTCCAAAAGGCTCCTAGGTGAAACACAGCCCCACTTTTTATGAGGCCATATGACAGGATGCTTATTGCTGTAATAAGCAATTTATGCATTAACAGTACAGTTACAAGATACAGGAATGATAACTTCAAAATAAAATGATTTATTATTTATTCATTAAAAGTTGGGCTTGCACATACAGCATATACAGAAAATTCCCAGATGACAGACAGTGCTTTCTCTTGCTGGAGCCCTCTGTGTCGGCACCAGTCTCATTGAAATGAATGTGGAGGCTGTGTTTGTTTGTTTTTTTAATGCCGTGGTAATGACGCTCTGAACATGACCTAATGTTCTCCATGAATACAAGTATATCAGACATAGGCTCATACACTATATGCATAATCTACCCCTACATAATTATCATGCCTCTACCAGCACTTCTCTTTCAATGCCATGATATGTTAAATAGCACAGGTCCCAACCCGGCTCATTATGAGTGGGCTAAACTCCACTCTTTAAGGCAAAAAGTCAAATAACTGAAGTTAATGCAGAAGCTGATCTGGTGGCAGCAACACATCGTTAGCAGGACAGTATCACAGGTGTGTGTGTGTGTGTGTGTGTGTGTGTGTGTGTGTGTGTGTGTGTGTGTGTGTGTGTGTGTGTGTGTGTGTGTGAGAACTGTGTGCATTGGGTCTTCGTCTTAGTTTGATATAATTACCAGATGAATGACAAGATAATTGCGTGTGTTCATGTCCATGAACGCAAGGGTGTCTATCAGTTCATGTGTATTTATGTGCATATAATTACAAGATTTATGACAAGATTGTTGTGCACGTGTGTGTCTGTGGATGTGTGCATATGTGTTCATATTTATTTATTCTGGTAACCAAGCTGGAAGGAATAAGTGTGTGTGTGTGTGTGTGTGTGTGTGTGTGTGTGCGCGTGTGCGTGTGATGGTGTCCGTTGCAGTCTCACGCTAAATGACACAGACACAGTGAGTCATCGTGCTCGCCTAATTTCTTTTTCAGTGTGTGTGTTTGTGTCTAAGTGTGCCAATGTTTATCCCATAATGTTTCAAGTTTATAAGGCAAAAGTGTGTGCATGTGCAGTTATGCACTCTTGAGTGTGTGTGTGTCTGTGTGTGTGTTTACCTAGCCTCTCTGTGCATGACTGCCTGCTGTCTGATTTTGTCTGCTTTATTTACTTCCCATCCAGCTTATTTACTAGTCAGCCAGACATCCACCCAGCCCACGTTTACACTGACCTAAATACACACATCATCTGTGTGTGTGTGTGTGCGCGCGCATGCATGTGTGTGGGGGTCATCTGTGTCCATGTTTGTGTGTTGAGCTCCATGGCTGTTTGTATTTGTGTCTGCAAGTGTGCACGGTGTGGGTCAGAGTGTAGGTGTTCATTGCACGCTTATTCTGTATCTGTGATTGTTTACATGTGTCTATGCGTGTGTGCGTGCTGCAGCTCATTGTATTCAATAGCAGTATTGATACTGCCTTCACATTAATGCTTCAGTCTCCACTCCCTAAATTCCGCTGATTCCTCAGATAGCAGCACGCCTCCATCCAGCTGCACTCAGCCTCCTCACTCACACCATCTTCTTTTGCTTCAGTTTGAATCGTGACAGCAGACAGAGCTCCAAAATATGAACCCATGAGTACGCAATATGTTGAATTAACTGGATTTATTTAATGTTCGGGCTTTTGCATTATGTGATAAATGGCTAAATAGGAAAACATCAAACAGTAATGTTAACTGACACCTTTTCTTTGGAGACACCCACAAGCGTGAGCATTGCCAGTCAAGCAAACCTGAATAAATGGAAGCAGCAGATGATGATGAATGACTGAAGAAAGGTCATCATGCATTCATTGTGAAATGATGGACCAGTACCAATGGCAGTGTTTTTTGATTTTGGAAGAAATACCAGTGCTATTTGGCTGATTGCTAATGCTGAGCTGGATATTTTTGGTCCCTCCTTTTTGCCAAGGAAACAAAGAATTCTTCAAGCTTAAAATAACAGAACTGAACTAATAACTATAAGCTTTTCATCACACTATCTTTGAACATTTAGCCAGTGCAAAATTGATGAGACACAACAGATAAATGTTGGCCTCTCCCAGTGGTGAATGGCATCTTATTTGAAGATAAGGATGTTCAGTGAAAATATCGGTACATATTATTTAAGTGGTTTGAAATGGTTTGGTCTTCCAAAGGCAAACATCAAACTGACCAAGTGCTTTGCAAAGTTTGTAAGAACAAAAGACCCCCCCAAAAAAACATGTTTACATTCAATCAGCTTACATTGCCACATTATTTTGTTGCTATTTCCCAGCTGCCCACAGTAGCCATAGTATGTTAAATGATCATGTCCACAGTAGCTGCATTTTTATGTGGACTTGTCAGATTATAGAACTGTCCATAAGACTTGTCAACCATCCAGAAAGTACAGAAACAGAAGCCAAGCTAAAATTATGCCTTCGACAGATGGAATCCACACTACTGGTTTGTTCAGTTATGAGAAGAAAAGGTGGGTGGGAGTCGGGTGGAGTTTGTCACATCAGTGGCAAAATGTCTACTAAGGACAGCACAGAGGTTTTAAATAGTGGATTTAAAAATGTTTCAGATGTTTGCATGTGTGGGTTTCTGAACATGCCAGACAGAAATGGCCCGTACCCAAGTGGACAGTTTCCATAAAGGTAAACAGATTAAATAAAAGTGGTCAAAATTGATGCAGTAGTTCTTGTTTTTTTTTTTTTTTTTTCTTTTTTTTTTTTACTTGACACGTTCACGGTTTGTAACTATATGAGTTATAATGTGAGGCATCTTCCATCTGCATCAGCAGTAAGAGCTTTGATGTGCGGCTCAGCACAGCTGTATCTCCTGCTGTGAAGCTTCAGTGGAAACGCAAGGCGTCACGGTTAAATCAGGCCGTTGTGAGCTGGATGAACAAGAGACCATCTTGTGATGGGACCACACCAGCTGTAAATCGGGGTACCAGACTGACTTTCTAACCCATGAGTCGCAGTCATTACTGTATGATCACATGAATACTCAGTACTCATGGGTTGGGCCACACCCAGCTTCAGGCTTGGCTTACATGTTCATCCTGTGAGTTTTATGACACTGTCTTCTGCAATGGTGACAAAATCTGTTCACAGGTATATAAATCTGTCACATAAACCTGTCAAATTAGCCAGTACTCCAGCTACAGTAGGTGTCTGTTGGATTACATTTTGCCACACACACTCACAAGGTGAAAATAGCACCAGCTGCACTATCATGTCTGGTAAAACCTCTAAAGCTTTGTCTACACACAGCGCTGCAGACCTATTTTCAGTTCGTCCCGGTCATCCGCTAGTGACAGAACAACCACTATTTTACTGGAAGTACACGCTTAAAATCTGGATTTTATGTAACTCCTAATGATGGTGTAAAATGCTTTCTGAAAATTGCCAAACCTGGCGTGAGCAACAACTCGATATTTTGTCTGAAAGCTTCCTGTGTAGACACAGACCCCGAGGAAAGGTGCTGGGCTTTCTTCTGAGTTCAACACATGATGCACATTTGCCCAAAAAAAGCTTTTATCCTCTTCACAATTACTGGAAAGATACATGCTAAATTGGTGAATACATGTTGGTGAGCTTTAAAAAATCTGCAAAATGAGTTTTTTTTTTTTTTTTAAATCATTCATTTAATCTGTCAAGAAAAGCCATATTGTGTATTCCCACCACACTTGTGTGTAAAATATCAACAGGAGGTCAAGTCAGCTCTGCAGCAAACATCTCTGTCATTGTTGCCATCTACAAACATGTTTGTCATATGCACCACTGAGCAGCTTTTATTTGGATGAATGAATATAGTGCCATATTGTAATGTAATATCCAGTTCTCCTCAAACCATACAGACGACAGGCTCGAGCTGGCAACTTGCTGCCTATGCTGCTACTATGCTATGCTACTATGCCACTGTGCTTTTCATGCATACTGGCCAACAAATGGCCAGCAGGGGCGACTCCTTTAGTTGCAAAGAAAGATTGGAAGTAAGTCTGTTGAGAAAGTCACCTCACTGAATATGTTCCTGGTGAGTTTATGGCCTTGGTTGCTAGTTTCAGGTCATATTGAATACCGCATGATTTTTATTTTGTAAGTTATGGTGCTCATTAGAGTGAAAAAAGAAGATAAATCAGGACTCGTGGAATGAAATTCAGTCCTCAGGTCCCAGTGTTGCCCTTGTAATAGCTATGAAGTTCCTCAGTCTGGTGGTCCTGCTCTTGATGCTCCTCAGCCCCCTGCCTGAGGGGCGGGGAACAAAAAGTGTGTGTGCTGGGTATGTGGGGTCCTTCAGGATGCAGGTGGCCCTTTTCCTGCATCTTGAGGTGTAAATGTCCATGGTGGTGGAGAAGCTGACTCCAACAGTCCTCTGTGCAGCCTTCACCACCAGAGCTTTCCTTTCTGCCACGGAGCAGCCAACCCTCCAAGTGTTCCACCTCCTGCCTGTAGATGGACTCATTGTGGTTAGCGATATATCTGATATATCTGTCACAATATGGGTGTTTTGTTGAGCAGTCATATGTGAGCAGGGTGAACAAAAGACGGCTCAGGACAGTGCTGGGGGGAGCCTGTGCTGAGGATGATGGGGGAGGAGGAGACGTCATGGACCTCACAGATTGTGGCCTGTTTGTCAGGATGTCCAGGACCCAGTTGCAGAGGGAAGAGCTCAGTCCAAGTGTGAGCAGTTTGTGCACCAGGTTCTGTGTAACTATGGTATTGAAGGCTGATGTGAAGTCCACAAAAAACACAAGGGTATAGAAGTTGTTACACTCCAGGAGGGCCATGTGAACTACAGAGAAGATGGCGTCCTCCGTGGACCGGTTCTTCCAGTATGCATATTGGTGCAGGTTCACAGTGACATCGATGGTTTCCTTGATGTGGGCCATAACCAGTCTCTCAAAGCACTTTATGACTATCAGGGTGAGAGCTACTGGGCAATAGTCATTTAGCCCTGTGACTGTAGAGCTCTTGGGGACCGGGATAATGGTGGTGGTCTTCAGGCAGTTGGGGACAGCTGCCTGTATGAGGAAGGAGTTGAAAATGTCTGTCAACACCCCAGTCCCTTAGCACCTGCCCAGGGATGTTGTCTGGGCCAGTAGCTTTGCAAGGATTAATCCTCTGTAGGATCCTCTTCACCTCTGCTGGGGTCACACTGATGGGCACTTCTCCAGGTGGTGGGGTTAGTCTGATGGTGGAGAGGGTGGTGGGGTCCTCAAAGCAGTTGTAGAACCTGTTGAGAGTGTCAGGTAAAGAGGGGTCCCTAAGGCATTGTGCATCCCTGGAGTTATAGTCTGTGATGCACTTAATGGCCTTCCACATGCTCTGTAGAACCTGGAAGGAGAAGAGTCCCTGGATCTTCTGAGCATATGTGGCTTTGGCCCTCTTTATGCCAGCAGTCAGCTCTTTTCTGGTCCTCCTGAGTGTCTTTGAGTCACCAAACCTGAAGGCAGCATCCCTTGCTTTCAGCAAAGAATGAACCTCTGCATCCAGGCAGGGTTTCTGGTTTGGGTAGCTCGTCACGGTCCTGGTGGTGATAACGTCCCCAACACACTTGTGTATATATAACCAAGGACAGCAGATGTACAGTCCTCCTTATTCTGAAGTGAGCTGATGGTGTTGTGTAGCTCCTTCAGTGCCTTGTTAGCCTTAGCACCCGCTGGGATGCAAATAGCCATGACAAACACTGCCGCAAACTCGCAAGGCAGATAATGTGGCCGACATTTAACAGTCAGGTGTTCAATTGTGTCTGAGCAGTGGCTGTTCAGCACACTACAGTTTATACACCAACCTTTGTTTACGTAGACGCATAAGCTGCCCCCACAGGCTTTGCTTGCTAGCTGGTTGCGGTTCGTATGGAATAGCAGCCGGCCATCCATCTGAAAGGCTGATTCTGGCATATTGCTGTTTAGCCATGTTTCTGTCAAGCAAAATACCACACAGTTCTTCATCTCATGGGAAACACTCAGACGCAGAAGGTCCAGCTTGTTGTCCAGGGAAGGGACATTGGCCAGGAACAGGGACAGAATTGGTTGTCTGTTAGCATTAACTTTTAGCCTAGCTAGCAGGCCACCTCGCTCACCTGGCTTCTGCTTCCACGTATTTCCTCTTGCCCTTCAGCCACTGCACTCTGCTGCACCAGTCCAGTGTCCTCAGGAGCTGCAGTCTGTCTAGCATAGCTCTGAGTTGGTGAGGTACTGTTGTTGTTGCGGCCAGATCGTACCTTATTGTGTGAGATCGATTCAGCAGTACGTTACATGCACAAGGCAAGTGAGGTCAGTCTCAGGACCAGTTGGAAAGACGTTGGTGTTGGGCTTAACACCGGGAGCTCAAGAAGCCACTGCACAGTTGCGTGCCGCCAACTTATTCTATCGTTTACTGTGATACATTATTATCAGTCTGTCCTAAAAGCTCCCTGAAAAGCCTTCAGCTGATACAAAATGCTGCAGCTAGAGTACTGACGGGCACTAGAAAGAGAGCATATTTCTCCCATATGGCTTTTTTTCATTGGCTCCCTGTTAAATCTAGAATAGAATTTAAAATTCTTCTCACATACAAGGTCTTGATCAGGCCCCATCTTATCTCAAAGACCTCATAGTACCGTATCACCCCAATAGAGCACTTTGCTCTCAGACTGCTTACTTGTGGTTCCTAGAATACTTAAGAGTAGAATGGGAGGCAGAACCTTCAGCTTTCAGGCCCTTCTTCTGTGGAACCAGCTCCTTTAAAGGATTTAGGAGACAGACACCCTCTCTATTTTTAAGATTAGCCTTAAAACTTCCTTTTTGATAAAGCTTATAGTTAGGGCTGGATCAGGTGACCCTGAGCCCTCCTTTAGTTATGCTGCAATAAGCCTAGGCTGCTTGGGGGGGGGGGGGGGTCCTATGATGCATGTTTCTTTTCATTCACCTCTTTTCACTCTGTGTTTATACACCACTCTGCATTTAATCATTAGTTATTATTAATCTCTGTCTCTCTTCCACAGCATGTTTTTTGTCCTGTCTCCCTCCCCTCACCCTCAACCGGTTGCAGCAGATGACTGCCCCTCCCTGAGCCTGGTTCTGCTGGAGTTTTCTTCCTGTTAAAAGGGAGTTTTTCCTTCCCAGTATCACCAAGTGCTTGCTCATAGGGGGTCATTTTGACTGTTGGGTTTTCTTTGTAATTACTGTAGGGTCTTTACCTGGCAATATAAAGAGCCTTGAGGCAACTGTTGTGATTTGGCGCTATATAAATAAATTGAATTGAATTGATACAGATACAGTTTAATGAGTGGCTGACATGGTGCTATGAAGCATTAAGAAAACTCTCAGCTTGAGATTTAATGTTCTAACCATTGAATAATGTTGAGATGGCCACTTCCATCTATTATATACAGTCTGTGAGTCAAGACAAAAATTATGACGAAGTGTGCCCTACACTAAGATTTTTGCCACTATTATAGGAATAATATGACAGCAAATTGTGTTATACCCCTAAGCACCCCGGCTAGCTTTTCTGAGCCAGTGCACATAATTGTTCACATTCTAAAAGGTGATGAAAGAAAAGCATACCTGCTTCCATGGTCACCACTCACTTGCTACTTTACCCAATAGATGTGAACTTAAGATATTTACTTATTAAAATAAAACCCTGGTATTTGTAAACTCTGCTGTTGGGCTCCAATGCTGGTTTGTAGCACCGGGAATCATGAGAAACATTTTTGAATGTATCACAGTGAGATGGATCAAGTTGTCATAGACATGTTTTGACCATTTACACTTCTCTATTCACGAGAATAATCACAGATGTACCTGCAAGACCACACTGTGGATCCATTATAATGAACACAAAGATTCTGTAGTTTAGACTCTGTTTCGTTTTACTGGGAGTTATCCGGATCTGTGAATGAATACATTAACACATTCATGAGATTACTAAACCCTTAAAATGTATTCAGTCACTACTTTTTTTCTCTTGATCATTCGATTTCTGTGAATAGGATTTTGTTCTGTGCAGCTCATCTAGCATTTCTCCTCTTTCTGATAGCTGATTAAACAAACTGGACGATGACGGTCAGCGGCATCTGAATGTTTTAGAAGCAGTTCTGGACACTTTCTGCCCAAAACGCAGACTCCTCTGCAGGGCAAGGACACATCTTTTTCATTGCATGTTCATTTAACCAGCCATAATTTGTTTAGCTGAACAGCCAGCCAGCCAGACTGCCTATCTGCTCTGATTCAGTTGTTGATATGATGGCTGAGGTTACTGAGTTTAAGACGTTATTTTGGCTCAGCCTGTCGGCGCTGCTCGCCCGCTGAGAACCCGGCTAGGTAGCGCGTGGGCGTGTGTGCGAGCATGTGTGTGCGTGGCTATTTCTTTGTGTGTGACTTTGCACGAGCGTGTGCGTTTCACGAGCGTTTGTCTGCGGTGCGTGCACATGCGTGTGTGTGCGCCTGTACCTTATTCATGTGTGTGGGCGTATGTGTGGGCAGAGCGTTAAAGCTGACAGTGAGCAGGCAACCTGAGGACATATTTATAAGGTTTCTCTTTGTCGACGCTAACCACTGAATATTAACCTGGTGCTCTCTCAGCACCTTAAGCAGCAAAACACACAGAGCCCACATTTTCAAATTTTCCTTCTCATCTGAGTAATGCACTGATAAGTCTGTTATAAAGGAGGATTGCAGAGAGAAAATGGGAGGAGGGTGAGGTCAGACTGCACCATTATTGCTGTCAGGTGATTTCATCATGATAAAGATATCATCCATCTTGTATCTAAATGGATGTAGATCCATGTAAGCTCTAATATGCATTAGCTCAAGGCTTCATAATGTGCTGTGTGAGGCTATAAACTCAGCAGTGCTCGGCCTGTCAACTAATTCCCATCTAATGCCGTCTGATGTGTGTCAAAATGTACTTAAGCTAAATGATTACACAGTAAAAAGTGATGTTTTTGAATGCTGACTGACAGAGGTCAGCAATTTGCGAAACTAAAAGGACAAAACGAGCGCGCCTTCAGCCTCCTTGGAGGAAAAGAGCAGATGAGGAATCTGATATACAAAGAGAAATTTGTGACGCGGTTGTGCTGCTACTTTGTAATTCTCAGCAGAGACGGAGAGGAAAGAAATGACAGATTGCACCTGCATGCTGGTTAGACATTAGTGAAACGGTTGAAAAAGACAAAATTGAAGGTTTGGCTTGTGTAACATTTTGCCTCCAAAGGGATCCTGCTCTTATGCTCCATTTACTGCCCACCTGAGAAAATAAATACAAACCAGATCCAGCACTGCCCTGAAAATGCTTTAACTTCAATGTAAAATCGAAACAATGCATACTGTAATTATCAAGGCACTAACACAACTTTGGGCTGCGATCAGTCTGATTTGACTCGCATATCAACGCTAACATTCATCTTTACATACAAAGGGTGTGTCACGTTGTTTGTCTCAGACTGAAAAAGTGTCTACGAGGTAGCTAGGCTGTTGCATGCTTTTTTCTTTTACTCATCAACTCTAATCCATTCATTATATGTCTGTTTAGAAGGCAGCACCAGGCATCGGTCCCTCCCCTACCTCAATGCCGTTTAGTTCCTGAGCTTCACACTTACCTTCCTGAACATGTGCAACCTGTGCTTGTGTATGAGTTTGATGCATTTGCATGTTCCACCAATATTTCCTTCGGCTTCTGCTTTCTAACACTTCACATTTCAGAGGAAATTATTACAATATTTATTCCAAAAGTTGTTCTTTAAAGTGAGGCCGTGCACCATGATCAGTTTTTTGCTGCTAGATGTTTCTTTGATAAGGTGCCTCAAAAATCCACCAAAAAATGTGCACTATAAACAGTTTTCCATAGAAATTTTGCCTTGAAAGAACAATTTCGTATGAGGACATATTTCTTATTTCAGGAAATATTATAAAATATGGCTCAGCATGTAAAGTGCAAAACAAGCACATGGACATATACAATAAATAATCAATAAATTGGCATTGAATTTATTATATCTTAAACAGCATCATATTTGAGCAAGTAAGATGTGTTTTTTAATCTTTTAACAGATCAAAGGTACTACAAGAGAATTTAAAGACATACGTAATGTATGCTGATATGCAGAGATTAAATTACAGCTTAAAAACTGAACTATAATCTAAATAAAATGCGTAGACCTTCTCCATCCATCTCAGTGTTATAGCTGAACTCAACTATTTGGCACTCACTGTTGATTCTCTTTGTTTGACAGATTTTGGTTACACTGCGAATTCATATTTTTGTAAATGCAATTTTTAAAAATGAAAAATATGATATACAATAATATTATATAAAATATGAATCTAGTAGCTCATCTTGGCACGTGACCAGATGGACGGGATGGGCAACCAACTTTGACAGGAGGACATTTGGATCAACTCACTTTGCTTTTTTTTTTTTTTTTTAAGTACATTTATATTAGCACGTATGTGCACAGTTACACTTGGAGTCACATCGTATGTCCACAAAACAGGCAATAAACTCAGGTGGACAGTTTAAAAAACGGGATAAATATATTTAAAACAGCACTGCCAGAAGCAGTCCTGTATAATTACGTAACAAATTCATGCATAACCTACTTTAAACCACATCGAGAACCAGTATGCATAATTACAACCAGACACGAACAGTAGGCTCATAGATAAATACAGCCACAGTCACAGAAGTTCAGAAATATCTGTCTTTGATGGCACAGTCTCAAACAGGAGTGACGTGTTCTCTAGGTGCAGAAGTGGATTAATGAACTCACCACTGACTGAGACAGTTGGGGTCACCGACTGTGAGTGCAGAATACCTTCAACACATTTCCATTTATTTTGCAATTTTTAAGTGAGATCATGCTTTTAAAACTAGCTGCACAGGCTGAATAATTATCTCTTTTTAGTTCCAAAGAGGGTATGTGTCTGACTTTCAGAGGCCCCTCTGCTCCAAAATCAGCGTCCTCCTCCTCAGTCATGCTGCCGCGGTGGCTGCAGATGCACTAAGCTACTATTAGTCGAATAATTAACATGAGCTTGGCTGTTATGGCGGTGAATTATTGGTAATTTGGGTGTCTAACTTTTTCATTGCCAAAATGTAGGATTTAATTTGAATAACAGTTGCAAAAATGTGTAGAATTCAGCTGAGGGGGCACAAGGACCTTTTTGGACTGGCTTGGATCTACCACTGAGCTGCTAACCATAACACCATAGGACATGTCTAAGTAAAGGATATGAATACTCCTTTCACCTGTGGAAAACTCCACAGGGTTAAGATTTCATAAACATAATAAAATACAGTATAACAATGCAGAACAATCAAACCTGATGTTCACTGAATGTGACGTCACCAGACAGACTGCTGCTGTCCTGTGAGGTACACACGTTTACAGTTTTTTTGTTGACCTTCAGACAGCATCAGATGTGGTTCAAGCTGTGCTTTTATGTCCTATATATCATTTGCTAGAAGTACAATGAGAATGGCATGGCATTTCTATGCTGTTTACTTAGAGCCAAAAATCCTCATGTCATAACCTCCTATTTTCATGTTTGGAAACTCACGTAGTGTCTCCCTGCAGCCAGGCCAGCGGGAGGCCCCGAGACAAAGTAGTAGAGAGGGTTAAAACATAGTGTAACTTTGCTGCTCTATAACACACACACACACACACACACACACACACACACACACACACACACACACACACACACACACACACACACAGAAGAGCAGTAGTGATGCACCGTCTGGACTGCAGAAAGGAGACACAGCCTGAAGGTCTCTCTCTACTTTTTTCCCCCCTCTGTCACCGTTTCTGTCTCTCTCTCCTTCACTATGGCTGTCAATAGTGCCAAGTCAGCACATCTTTGACATGCTTAATTATCCTGGTCGAGCCAGCGAAGTGAGGAGAGGAGACGGTGGGAGAGACAGGGGAGGGGGTGGAAATAGTGAGCGAAGGTCTCTCTACATCTCTCCTTTTGACTCTTTTTGAGAAAGAGTCAAAAGGAGGCTATGAGACAAAAGGAGAGAGGACATAAAAAAAGAAGGGAGGAGTAAAGCAGAGGGACAGCAGGTTGGAAAGATGCCCCGATCCTTCATGGCTCACAGATGCATCTGCAACACATTTATTACCTTACTGCCCTGCAAAACTGGCACTCGGCTCATGCCGAGGATGCAGGCTGGAGGGGGGGAGGGCAGAGAGCCCCCCCCCCCAAAAAAAAAACAGAAAACAAAAAAACACTGAAATACAGAGTGATGGAGGCCGAGGGGACATTAAACAGTCTGATACAGACAATTCACAGTTACCATGGCGAATCCAGAGCCCATTACCTGACTAATCTGCAGTATTTTGATAAGCTGTGTGCATTAGGTTCGGTGTCTGCTCATATGTAAGTATAGACATACGTAAGTGTGAGCCTGCAGTGTAACTGAAGGTATAGAGTGTGAAGATCTGGGTGTCATGAAAATCAGTTGTATTATGGTTAGTGTTGGAGCAAGTGGGAAGCAAAAGCCATATTTTAGCCTCTGGGCTGTTGGTGTCACGATAACCATGTATTGAAGATTATTTAGATTTTTTAAATGTCATTGATAGTTTCTGGGCTACATTCAATATAGTGAGTTTAAAGTACCATAGGAGGGTGTACCCCACCTCTCACTCTTTGACTGCTGAGATAGGCTCCTCCACCCCCCCCATCCCTTGCCAGTGTATCCCAACATTTGTCAAACTACCAAGTCTGGACTGTACGTATGGGCTGGCTGACAGGCCCTCTTTGAGCTCCACAGAGCCACACTACTAAGAAACCTTTAAGATCAAGTTTAATTGACTCCAGGCCGATGTGACATGATAAAAGACATTGAACAAGTCCTGCTGAGAGTGGAGTAATGTAAAAATGAAATATCATTTTACCGTATCATTTTACCGTACCAACATTAATGTCAGCACTTCATTGGAATGATAAAATGGCTCTATATAATCAGTTTTCCCCACATAGAAAATCAATAATGGGAGACTTGCAGCCAGTCTGGGGAAATGGTGAAAGACTTGAGCATTAAAGCAGGGGAAATTGAAGGGCCCATGTTTCCTTTAATGGCCCAGCTTACTGCCTTCACACAGTCTGTACTGCATTAGTGTTACACGGCATGTTAGTCCATAAACACATCTTTTAATGCTTTACAATGCTGCTGGTCTGTGAGACGTGGCTGCGGCAACAGCAGCCCACTGACTCTAGTGTACTCTGACACGTAGAAACACAGGCATCCAAACAGATGCCCAAGGACACTTTGGTCACCCGTATAAACACAAAGAAACACACTGACACTGCTAAAAGCGGATATCCGGCCCCCGGTCTGTCACCTGCAACACTTTGTTATATCACAGGCACAGACAGACACACACACACGCAGACACACTCGTCAAAGTGCAATTCACAGCACACATTTTCAGTCTGAGTCTGCATGAGCAGTTTTCTTCCCCACTGCGGGATTTGGTCTCTGCTTGTTAGAGAACAGTGCGGGAGTTGAAAGTTACAGGAAATAGCCTGACAACAAAACAAAAACAAAAAACCCCTCTGACTGTCTCTCAGCAATAATTTCTTCCAACAGAAAGGTTCCCTTTTAGACCTTTTGATGGGAAACTTTAAGTTGTGCAGAGACTCAGCCAGCTGAAAGTCAATATCACACGTCCTGTAATCCTCTGCTGGTGTCATAATAGAGAGGTCGGATTAGTTTGTCATTCTTGTATTTTTACTCTTCCTCTCATACCACCTAACAATCCTCCTCTTCCTCCCTTTCCATCTCCTCCTCCTGATGATGCCATCATTATCACCTTCCTCCTCAGAGCTCTCATCGCCCACAATCTTTTCATCATCTTCACCACCCTCCTTTCTATCTTCCTCCTCATCCTCGCAACGCTTCTTCCCTTTTCTCCCCCCCCCCCCCCCCCCCCCCCCCCCCCCCCCACTTGTGTATTATTGCCGCTGCCATCTGTCCCGTTTTCTTACTTGCTTACTGTCTTCGCTCACTTCCTCCTCTTCGTCACCGCAGAACAAGACTGTTTTCATGTTCGCCCTTTGTCAGGGCAGGCAGACAGATCAGCAGACTGACAGACGTCACAGGAGTTGATAGACGGGTAAGGAGGAGAAAGAGAAGAGACAATGGTGAGAGAGAGAGAGAGAAAAGAGAGAGGGCTCGTGTAAATCATGCTATGCAGTAATTGGATTGATTGTGTTTGATAGCAACGTTTCTCCTCTGTTATAGGAAGAGAAGTTTTTATCAAGATATGGGTAGCTGTAGTTGTGCAAAGACTGCTTCATTTAGTCAAATAAAAAAGGGACATCTGTAATTAGTGACTGATAACCTGTTTATCACTTTTCTTTTGTAACTTCAGGAATCACTTAACAGAAAATTCCCAGAGAAATAAGCAGGATTTTAAGGTATTTAAATGTATTTTAAGCCACGTTTTGCCCGTTTTCACCCACACAGGTGGTCTCTGTCATTGAACCTTCCCTTTAAAAAAAAACCACACATGTAATAGTATAGTGGGCTTATTCTTTTCAACAAGGGACAAAGTGACATGCATTCACTTGTAGCCATGAACCTGGATCAGCCTTGTGAATAGTGAAATTGGATGGTCCTATTTCTTCTAACATTCCCTTGTTCACCTGATGATTAAGAAGAAAAACCAGCTACATTGGCTGTTTCAGTCCAAGTCCATTTAAAACAGTGATAATAACAGATTTGTGCAGGTATGTGAGAAAGAAAGTTCTCGCAGGAATCTGCAGTCCTGTGAAAACCCTGCTGCTTCCATAGGAATGAAGAGGGTAAATATCAGCCAGGCTTGTTTTGCAGCCACAGGCTCCGGGCCCCTTGCAGTCATTAAGTCGACCACAAACTCCTCTGTATGCCAAAGTATTCTGCAATCAAATGTGAAACCATCTGTTTGACAATGAAGGCTTGAGTGAAATCGGGTCATGCACCAGGACAATGATCCAAAGCACAGCAGCAGCTCTACGGCTGAAAAAGAAAAGAATCAAGGTGCTGCAACAACCCAGTCAAAGTTCAGACCTCGACCTGACTGAAATCCTGTGGCGGGACCTTAAGAGAGCTGTGCATAAACAAATACCTGCACACCTCAATAAACTGAAGCAGTGTTTTAAAGTACTCCTGTAAAAAATGTTCTTTTTTGAATGGCTGTACATTTGAAGCTCAGAAAGTTGCAGCTATATCATCCTCTGCCGTAATCATCATCAAGTAAACAGTAAAAGCCGAGTCAGGTTTCAGCTCCTTTACCAGATGGAGCTGAGTGGGTTTGCCGGGGCGCCCGCGCTTTGCAAAACATACCGAACCCGTTCAGAGTAGGTGCACGGCTATCTGTCCTATCTGAACTTTGCTCGAGTTTTGTTGTTTTTCAGCACCCAGCTGAAGTGAGAGTCTAATTTTTTTTTTTGTCTTTTATTTGTGGACTCGTGTCAGTGCTGAACTATCAAGAAAATTGTAGTGTTCTCTGAGTGAAGCCAGCCCATGACCTTCACCATATTTTTCACAGCTATAAAAAGAGAGATACGGCAGTCAAGGAATCCTGAAGTAAAATAATGAAAAGATGGTGGTAGATGGGGGGTGGGGGTCTTGGGTCTTATGTTTGTTGCCCCTGGGTTTAATTATAGCCAGACTTGAAATCAGTTTAGAAATAGTAATAAATAGGCCTTTATAACTGTAAAGATAATTATGAAATAAATATAATTACAAATGAATTACTCTAATATTTTAATAAATAATAAAAAGAAGGATCATAAATGAATTAATAAACCAAGTGTTATTATTACATCAATAAATAGATCAAATTAGAGAGAGGTTGAATTTAGTCCTAAATAAATAGCAGAATTTTAAACTCCATTTGAAAATGCAGATCAAAAACTGAAGGAGAAAGCTCAACGACTAAACAAACAGAGTCGGAAACAATCAAAGGAAAAGCAGCTGGGAAATCAGAGTGAAAAGGGAATATTCATTTTAAATGAATGATTAAAACCTGCATTCTCAATCCAGTTTATTTCTTATTTTAAAATTCCATTATGTCTCTATGAATGCATTCATCTGTTTTTAAATAGATGACCAGTTACTGTTTAATTTCAACTATTTATGAGTAGAATAATTGATTTACAAAATATTTTTATTGTTCCTCTTTTATATAACAAATAACATTGATATCAAACACTGAGACGGATTACGGTTAATACACCCGAATCTCGCAGTCTGAGTGCAGCTTTGAACTGTGAACGGCGCCACGTAGATTTGAAGCACTGAACAACAGCGAAGTGTCGTGACAGTGCTAACCTCCGAGAGAACAGAGAGCCAAGCAGCCAAGAACAAGCGATGCTTTCATGTTAACTGTGTCAGATGAAGGCTTGCCAACTTTTAACACCCAGCTGAAGTGAGATTTTTCTTTGTTTTTAGACTGTCAGTTCTAAAATGTGGAGAAAATTGCAGCATCCTGTGAGTGGGGGAAGCCTGTGACCTTGACTGTGTTTTTTCATCAAGCGCTTATTTGACCAGTTAAGATTTTTAGAAATTTGCTGGAACCACTGAAACACTTGTGGATGCGGTGGCATTACAGGTCATCCTCCTTTTTATCCTGTTTGTTTATCGTGGTCTTAAGAGCTTGAAAAAGAAGCTGGACTTCTTTAAGTCTGTGAAGACATTTCACCTCTCATCCAAGAGGCTTCTTCTAAAACCAAAAGGTGGAGAGACGCAGGTGTTTAACCCATAGTGGGGGCTGTCCCCTTTGGAGGTGGTTGCTGGCCCACTATCGATTACATGATCGATCGATGATTAAACATATTTATAACAAGGTGCAAAACCACTGGTTACACTCAAGAACAAGAAGGCCGGGTTAGACTTTGCCAGAAAACATCTAAAAGAGCCTGCAGAGCTCTGAAAAAACAATATGAACTTGTATCAGAATGACGGAAAGAGAAAAGTATGGAGAAGAAAAGAAAGAGCTCATGATCCAAAGCATCGGTCTAACGTGGTGGAGGTAATGTTATGGCATGGACACATGTGACTATCGGTGGACCCGGGTCACTGGTGTTTACTGATGATGCGACTGCCGAGTCACAGAAGTCACAGGATGAATTGTGAAGTGCTGCAAAACTTATCAGTGCTTCACAGTGCACATAGATAATGACCTTAATTGGGTCTCTCAAGACAAAGAAATGGGATATTCTTCAATTGCCAAGTCAGTCATGTGAGCTCAACCTGACAGAGCTTTTCAGTTATTAAATACAAAGAGACTCAAACAAGCAGCAGCAGAAGGTGGCTGCAGTAAAGGCCTGCCAGAGCATCGCAAAGGAGGGAACACAGCGTGTGGTGATGTCCATGGGCTCTAGACTTCAGTCACTGACTGCAAAGGATTTTCATCCAAGTATAAATATCAATCCTGCTATTTAAAATTGAGTTTTTCCAATTACTTTTGAGCCTCTGTAAATGGGGGACTGTGCATAAAAATGGCTGTAACTTCTAAACAGTACATTTTTTTTTTTGCTAATTCTTATAAAACACCTTGAATTAAAGCTGAAAGTCTGCACTTCAATCACATGTTGACTGTTTGCCTTAAAATCCACTATAGTGGTGTAGAGAGGCAAAAATATATTAAAAAAAAAACTGCATCTTCAGCCAAGAAATTATGGGCCTAACTGTGTTTGCTATTTTTGGAGGTGTTTTCTTGTTTGAACAGTCTGTCTGCGTAGCGTCGGAGGTTTAAGATTATATCGGGGTTCGAGAGGTTAAACAGTAGTTTGTCGCTGCAGCAGGTGGCTGTGTGTTCTCATTTCACTTTAAATTCCCTTGACATTTAGCTGAAAACACAGCCCGTTAGAGACGAAGAAAGCACAGGCTGAAGACAGTAAGTTAATGAAGTGAACACTAAAAGCATCTTTTTGCTGCAGAGTTTTATTATAGTTTACATAATTCACTATTTTCATAGTTAAAAGAATATATTTTTTATATTAAAGTATGCTTTCACTTCTGCTTGTTGTGCAGCCTTTTGATCTGATCTGAAGAGCGCTCTAAAGATGCAGAGACTTATTGTGCCAAATATGATGAGCAAAATCAAAAGCTTAAATAGAACAGATGCATTTCAAAGGATTTTCAGAATTGCTTGTGCAGTTTTAAACTTCAAGGTTTGAAGAAATGATTAGAAGTGCCTTTTTCTAACAAACAGTTCTCCTCCTTGACTGTGACCTCTCATATACCTTCACTTAATCTTTCATATAGTCAACCAACCGTCTTCTTGTTTAACAGAGCTCTTATGACTGCTTTTGTTTGCATCCTGCTCATTTTTTAATTCTTCAGGTAAACGCATACGCTGATCAGATCTTGGGAGAACTTGAACCTCCGTGTCGAACATATTCATGTCACATCAATTAACTTGTGTGTGTGTGTGTGTGTCGGTGTTTGTTTCAGTGCAACTTTTTCCTTCAAATTCACGTGGCACGTTGAGTGTCACTTGAGAGCAAGAAAAAGAAGAGCAGTGGAGGAGACAGGTGGTGGTCAGGAGATGGGGAGAGTAAAGTGAGAAGATGGACAAAGTGAAGCGGGAAGACAAGATGGGACAGATAAGATGAGAGAGTAATAGAGAGTAATAGAGCTGCAGAGCTGAGGATAGACGAAAGGGGAGATGAGACTGAAAAAGAGGGGGGCTAGACAGACGATCAGAGTAATAGTTGAGACAAAATGAAAGACAGAGAGAGGAGAGGAGAGGCTGGGCAAGTCACCCAGGCTTCACTAATTGCCACTCAGAAGGAGGGGAAGGGCTCTTTCCAAAGAACGGTCATGCTGGTCTGTTCTTTGAATCGGATCTGTGTTCCTGCCCCTCCTCCCTCCGCCAATGTCTAGACAAGAGCAGAACAAGCTGTTCTTGTTATGGGAGGAAGAGGAGAAAATGTGCAGTGTCATTAGGTCGCTCACTGCCAGCCGGGCAAATCGGAAGAACTCTCACCGGGAGCGGGCCCGCTAGGTGTTTGTTCGGAACCGTGCCGTACGTGCACTTATGAGCCGCCTGTGTTTGCGCGTGTTGATTAACTGCAACAAAACACAGCGGCTCCCCAACCACTGTAATGAATTTGATTAAAATGCTTCCTTTCTACTACCCCCCCCAAAAAAAATCTTCCATCTATTACCACACCAAGAACAAGTAGTCGCACAAAAGAAAAAGGAAGAATCCAGACCAGAAGTGTGGAGAATCTGGCTGAGATTTGATTAGAGCCGTCGCTTAGACCTGCGTAATCGCATTAAGTAATGAGTTTGGCGCGCAGGAGTCAAAGCTGATTTGTTACTATGGCGAAGTCATCATTTAGCTGAATATTTCAGCAGGAGTCGTGGAAATAAGTCCAATTTTATACTCCTCACGTACCGTCCCCAAATCAAGTAGGACCATTTGTGAGACTAAACGTGCACAACTTTTTTTTTTTTCTTGTTTCCATTTTTGTTTCCAAAGTAAAACTTTTGGCAGAACGAAGAATGTTGTATCTGATTACCTCCCAATTAAACTGTTAAGTAAGTCACACAAATTGATCATGACTGTCTTGTTTCTTCTTTAATTTGGTACTAAAATGCACTGATGGGTTCCTGTGCTCTTGCTGTGTTGGTTGAAACTAACCAGGCCTGTGCTTTGCAAAGTTAAATACATTAAAAGCGTTATTTGCAATTTATGCACACGTGCATGCATGCATGCATATAACATTTTGCACTGTCCTAGCAGTGCATCAGGAACGATAGGACAGAAGAAAACTGTTATCAAGCAAACACCGGCACAGACAATGCGTCTGACCAACTGCCCACAGTTTCTGTCATGAACACAAGTGCACATTCACGCTTCTCCAGCACCAACAACAATCAACACGCGAAACCATTTAAGTTCTTGACATGCCAGATTCACTGTGAATATTATTATTCACGTCCAGACCTTACAAAATTACAGCAGGACACCCACACATGCTTATCACTAGATATCAAGGGTTAGATTTTCTTAATGATAAAAATTGTGAGAAATATGTAGTATTTCTCTCTTGGTGACAGAAAAATTAACCATTAGTTCAGGCAGACTAAGGCCTCGTCTGCTGGTGACCAAGGCAATCGCAGGGACATTTTTCCCTAGCAATCAGAGGTCATCAACTGGTCTCTAAGCATGTATGACTGAGGCCTAATAAGTCAGACTCACTTCATCCTGTTATATTAGATGATCTCTGCACCAACCTACGCCCTTCTGCACATCCAATTAAATGTCCAATATACTGTAGGGCGCATTGTTTAGGTTGCTTTAGTCTGCCCATACAGTAGTTGTTGCACATCTGCAAGCTGATTTGCAACCCACCTCCACCTCAGCTCCCCCTTTTCACGCTGTCTGACATAATCAATGTCATATCGGTTGTCACTTATTTGATCATTCACAGTTGAAAGACTGGAAACATGAGCGGAGACAAAGTGAGGAATGATACACGATAAAGGATACTAGCAAAATATGTGAGCTTCATGACACGCATGCTGGAGTTATGAGAGGTCTTTTTATGATCTTGTTTGACCCTCTGTGCTCTGGCAAACTTCCACACGGATGCCATCTTATGCCAGCTTTAAACTCCACCATATCAGCACAAAAGTAGGCTGACCCAAAAGCCGTAGCTCATTGGGACCGAAGATGAGCATTTAATTGGTGATTCAACACCATATAAACAGACCAGCACGACTTGGTCTGCTTTCTCTCCTGTTATGTTGCTTTTTCTACAACGTGCACATGACATTGACCAGTGGTAACTTAAGGTGCTCGTGTGCATGCAGTATAGCAGAACTATACTGAGTACTTTTTTCCAAAATTTCTCCTAGGTGTTCACTTGGGTTGAGATGCGGTGACTGTTAAGTGAGCCCTTATGGGGCTGAATGGCCTTTGGATGAAAGCATTCATCCAAAGGGCATTTAGTTAGACTTCACTTCAATCCAGATAGAAAATGTTTGATCGTGGAATAAATGTGATACCTCAAAACAGCTTTTTAATAATTTGTAATGGACCTTTACTCTGACAGGACAAATAAATCAAAACCACGTAAGCTAAAATGAATTCAGCTTGTATCATAAGACTGAAGTTCATTCTGCACATTAGGATTATGCCTAGCACCTTTGATTTGGGAATATACAACATGTGACCACAAAATGTAGCCTTCAGTTATTTAATTCAGTCTCCTATGAGTCCTCCAATATGGAAGTGTAATTACTCCTGTCAGCTGATGGTGCGCTTTAGTGGAGAGTATTCCCAGGCAAAGTTTTAATGAAATAAAAGCAAACCACTCTGGACCTGCTCGCCTTGCCGAGCTCGATCAGTGGTTCACATTACATGTTAGTGTTCACTAGCATGTTCACAGTACGTGTCACAGGTTTTTGTTTCATAAGTGATATTTTTTTACTAAAGGGAACTTTTTTTTTTGTTTTTCTCTCTAAATTATCCATCTGACAAAAACAACTTTTGTCTGTCTGAGTTCAAAAACATAGAGATGACATGCAGGTGAACACGCCTCCGCATCTCAATTACTATTTGCTAAAGTTTGTGTGAGTTTTAATTACAGTAATAATTATGTTGAATTTGGTGACCCAGAGCCCATTTTACCAGTGAAACTCTACATCTTTACTTCAAAATTAGTTGTGTTTGTTCACTAGATACTCAGGAGCCCTGCTGAACGATCAAGTATTAGAGTAAATACACAGTAGAGCTAATGGGTTGCTGTTCAGGCTACAGTATAATTGGTAATTCAGACACAGTTCACACACTTAATTATTAAACGGTGCTCAGTCTGACTGGTGTGCCTAGTGTAGAAAAATGAAACGTGAAAAATTCCAATAGTATCTTCTCCTGAAATGATGATGCAGTTGCTTTGAATTATCCACATACTAGTTTCTGCTATTTAAAGGTAAGAAGACAGTGAGAATTGTTGGCTTTTTGGATTATCCTTAATAACACAGAAAAACACTTATAAGTATTGTTCTTGCAGTAACAATATTTTATTTCAGTCAGGACCAAAGAGGGTACTGCACCAAAAATCTCCTTGTGCTTTCATCACTAGCAGATTGCGACAGTTACCTGTGAGGCAAACCAGAAATGAAGAGCATAACCCTTCAAAATACAAGTTGTTTCTTACCACTATAACCATCCTGTTTTAAAAGGTGTAGCTTTTGCTTTGAAGGCGAATGTTTACAGTTTACGGTTTCTGTTGCTGTCTTCACGGTTTCGCTACTGTGTAGCGAGTAGTTGGCGAGTGTGTACAATCAAGTGTCTCCCATACAAACTGCATCAGCTGTGACCTGTTGAGATTATTGCTGAGTTTGATTTTGTAATTGGCCACAATAGCAATCTAAGGTCTGTTATTGTACTTCTTCTTACTACTAAAACTATCAAAACACTTAAAAGAAACTACATTTTGCCCTAGGTTTTTCCTTTTAGGCCAAATTGGTCATCTTCACTGATTAAACGTTTTTTTCGTGTTTTGTTTTTTTTTACTTATTATTATTTTGTGGGGAAAGCAAAAAAGAAGAAGCTCCATTTGCAGTTAATGACCTTGTGGAAAGATGCAAGAATTGAACACCATGGATCAGGGCCCTGTTAAGGAAAATCTGCATGTTTTTAAAAGCACGAGATATCGCCCAAAGCATATTGCATGGTTTAGGCAACATTTCTAAACTGTCCAGTTTAGAAATGTTGCCTTTTTAAATCTAAACACTGTTAAAACTTGACGCCTACTAGTAACGCTCCAGACAGAGATTCAGGTATTCTATGGGTATCAAGCGGAGAGTTTTTTGGGGGTTTTTTAACTTCTCACTGCCAGTGGCATACCTTAAGGACATTTATTAGACTTCCAACAGCCAACCTGTACTGCAAACAAAATGCCTTCCTTGGGGAGGTACAGTTCCCAAAGAGAGGTCGTGTCTTGAAGATTGAGGGGAGCTCCCCAAATTTTACAACACAAAGTCTGTTTACAGGTGCTGGGGGAATAAAACTGCATATGTGATTCAAGTTTCATTCAGCCTTTGGTGCATGTAGTGTGAAGTTTGATGAATGTGATGTCACTTGATTGAGACAGTTGGGTCAGAGGAAAAAGAGTCTGTGGGTGTGGAGCTAGAAAAGGTGATCTCTGAAGCCCTTCGTCGTTGCTGCAGGCTAGCAGCTCCAGGCTGCGTCAGCTAATACCAGCATAACTGTGGTATTAAGGGGGACAGGATACTGTGCTCACAGAATTGCTTGCCTAGTTCAAGAGCCAGAAGAGTTTTCTACCTTCCATCTTTGCTTCCTTGATGATCAGACCATGTGCTAAACTAGTAAAGCAAAGCTTTGTGGATTAATGAGTCATAACATGGTAAAAACCTGCCTTGTTGCAGTTACACTACAGTCACACTAAGGAAAACAGTGGTTGGAGACTGCGGCACAAAAGTATAGAATGAGAACAGCTGTGTGCATTGAACTTCCGGTCTCGTTGCCTTTGAAATGGTTGCTTTGAAGATGGTCCGCAACCACTCGCAGTCAGTTGCCATCTTCAAAGTGATTTGGTGCATCAAGACGGCATTGAGTCAGTCTGCTATCAGTTTGCAACTGAATGAGGGCAGGTTGGCAAGTACATGCAATCTGTTTGTGATTATGTGGCGATTAACTGTGAAAAATCAGCAAAAATCATAAGTCTAGCCTTCGGCTTCAAATCTGTTGCCATCTGCATACACAGAAATACACATTAGCTACTTCCATTCAGAGTCCAGCCAGAACCTCATAGATTTGAAACAGAAACTCAAAAATTCCTCCACAAATAGTGATGGGGTTGCTACTTGATGGTGATTTAACTGCAAAATGACAGACTGACTCCGACTAGTTGCAACATGTGCAACAATCTGTCTGCATTTATAAATTAGACGGCAATTATTTGCAAACCTTTGCCAGTGTGTCTGAGAGTGTTTGCTATCAAACCATAATTGTTTGGAGACAGGTTACCTCCCACCAAGCCCACCTGTGCTCTTTTCCTATTTGCAAGGAAGTTGCTGTCCTATTTTTACTCTAGTGTGACCGAGCCATTAGATATGCCCTGCCAACAGACAGGGCTGCTGGGGATGTTTTAGTTGCAATACCACGATTGACCACAGTTGGTGGGAAGGTGTAGCAGTGGCACTTTATCCATCGTCTCACACAGGCACAGATAGAACATGGAAACTCTAGCCAACCAGAAAGTTTTATCCAGCAATCTCAGGTACAGTACGTCCATGGACATAACACAATCAAATCATCAAGTGTGTAGTTGTTGTATTGTGGGTAATGTAGGCACCAGATGCTGATACGCAGTAATGTAAGGAATTTAAAAATGACTGTACCTAGACTATTATCACAGTGCTGCTATAGAGTGGTATTTTCGTACCAACTGTAAAAATGTGAAAAAACCTAAGGGAATTTGACCGTGTTTTTTCTTGATTTTTATTTTTTTATCTTTTTTTTCCTCTTCACATATAATTGAGAAGCATATATGAATGTGGCACAGGAAATAACACGTACGAGTGTATGTCAGAGTATCATTCAGGTTTCACTGATCTCCTGGTGGAGTTGTGGCGGGCTCAGTGTGAGTGCAGTTCTCACAGATTGGCTTCACTAAACACACACACAGACACACACACACACACACACTCTGGGCCACACTAACACGGCCTTGCTTTTCAGTGCATCAAACACTTTGTTGTTGTTATTCTCATTTGTTATGATTAAAGGTCTACATGATTATGTATTCCCTTCATATATATATATAATATATATAATATTATATATGTGTGGGTGTGTGTGTGTGTGTGTGTACTTTTTCTGCAGTTTCCCCATTTATGGTACCCAGATAGTGCTAATCAGGCGTATTAATATTTAGAGGGAGAGAAGCGTTTTGGTAATAACCGTGACAGGAGCACATTATGGTTCGGGGCTGCGGCACATCAAAGGGCCGTTTGAAAGAGCTGTTTATTTATTTGTTGTTTTGAACGGGAGACCACTTTTTTGTCTGACCTTGTTTCTGTGTGAACTCAGCACATTAACTCTGCTTTGTATTTGAGCTTACAGGTAAAAAAACAAAACCAAATTATTGCACACGACCTTGCACATTCTGAAGCGTAGATAACGCCGAGGATTTCACATAACAGCCCAGCGTTTGAACATTTTGTTGTCCGTGCGGTTTATCAATGCTTTTACACATTTTAGAGCTTGCCTGCATGCACTACTACTGCATTGACACCGGTGTATGTGTGTGGGTGGGCTTTTTTTTTTTTTTTTAAACTTGTGTTTTTCTCTCTCTTTCCCTCTTTTGTAACATGTATTTTTACCAAAGGACTTTTTTTTTTTTTTTTTTTTTTTTTTTTTTTTAATTTTGTTTTAATTTTCCATTATGGCTCAATTGTGGTTGTTTTTATATGTTTTCCGAAAAAGAAAAAAAATCATAGATCTTTCCACAGCAGACAAGAAGCAGACCGATTCTTTCGTTGTTCCTCAAAGACAATAATGACTTTGGGAACTTGAATAAATTGAACAATTTGTTCTCATATGATACAAAATGTAGCATCAACAGCAGTGTTTCCCTTAGTTGAATGGACAGATTCAGACAACTAAATGGTTGACGTTTCTGCTAAGAAATGTTATCTTTTATCTGCACAGAGTGCAAGTTCCACTGCACCAATGGGAATTGCTTGCGCCTGGGCTCGCTGATCTGCAACCAGCTGAATAACTGTGGGGACAACAGCGATGAGGAGAACTGCCCTGTGGTCACCCAGCACCCTCCGCCGGGTATCTTCAACTGTAAGTGCTGCAGGATGCTGCTACACCTCTGTGCCTCTCTCTGTTTACCTCAAACCATCAAACCATGCTCAACTATCACCCTCTCTCTGCTTTGTCTCACTTCTGTTTTTTTCCCCCGTGGAGGGTGGAGTTGTCTGCTTTTTTTAAATGGGTGTGGCAAACCTACCAAGTTTCTGACTTCTTTGCTTGTGCGCACTGCCAGTGAATGTGACACTAAAGCTATCTGTCACTGAGTGTGGTAACAAAACGGTGCATGTCCTGTGGCAACGGTTTCCAAAAAAAGTGCTTTATTTAAAGTTCCTGCTTAATGCATACAAAAACATTTCGTGCTCCTGCCAGGTTAAGTGGCAAAATAGTGAGCTTGGCACTTAATTTTATCATTCATTAAAGTACTTTTGACATATTCATTTTTTACCTTGATCCATCACTGCAGTGTAATCCTAATGAAGGCCCATATAAGTTGAAAACTGGAGGAAAACCCATGTGCTCTTTGTTCCATATCTCGAGAGGTACATTAGTTTCTTCCATGGATCAAACTACCTGCCATTCACCAGTTGTTACAAGTAGTGGTGCTTCCATTTGTATGTCTTTACAAGTATTCCAGTGCAATAGTATGCACTCTGTCAATTCTAAAATTCTGTAGCAAATGGTGAAATGACCCCGGAGCTCTTTGTGTGTGCAAAGCCTAAGTTAAGGGAACCAAGCAAACATGACACAAACCAAACTGAGATCTACTCCATGCTATAATTAGTCTAATTTCAGAGTGATCTGAGTGTTTATGGAGAGTGGCGGAGAGTTTACATACATGCAAAATGAATCATTCAGAGATTACCTTGACGGCTCAAAGGACTTATGGGAACCATAGACTGCGTATAAAGATACGTACTGTATTGTTTGTGGTGTTATCCCTCCTGGTTAACATATGGGCACATACAGCAGAGGTGGGAAGTAACAAAGTACAAATACTTGTACTTCCACAAATACTAATATTGTGAAATGTCTTGCAGAACAAACTGAGGTATACTAATTTTGTGTTATTCAGAGGTTACATGAAAATACTGCAGTTTAGTGCAGGATAAACAGGTCAGTTTGCTGTGCTGTGGTGAATTTACAGTGAAGCTCTGTGCTGGACTGGTGCACAGCAGCTGTGCTGTTCATGGTCAGAGTTACAGGTTACATCAGTGTAGCAGAGATGAGTTTGAATTTAAGCTGATGATGCTTAGATTCATTCACTCAGTTCAACCTTTATTCCAACTTTATACTGTCAGTATAAAGACAGTATAAACAATATACTGTCAGTGTAGGGGATGGAAATCAGCTAAGATAGCTCGTGAAATACTGGGTTACATTTTGTTGAATTCAGGTGTGTAAATCCACAATGAGCAGTAAACTTCAGAGCAGCAGCAGCTGATCACAAAGAAAATCTGCTGGATAGAAATTAGAATAGAAATTATTGTGAGTTGTGAGTCTTTTCCCCACGTTAAGCCATTGCGACCAGTGTTAGGGTCGCCCCACCTGCTGAATCCCAGCATTTAGGTGATGAGGCAGAGTCATCCTCTACAATGTGGGCAACAGCTGTTTTTAAATTCTCTTTCTTTTTGTCTGCTCATGTTCTAAATAATAGTGTTCAAGCCACTGGCGGAACAAATCAGAGCCGGGCTGGGGGCGGGGCAAATGACCGGGCCCTTTATACCCAAATAATAAAGCTCATCATCATTTTACAACATACACATGCCCACAACAGCAGGAATGTGTATGTTATGAAGTGCCACTCATGTTAACTTAAAGGCCTTTATACACCGGACACGTAAATTTTGTGCGAATGCTTTGTGCGTTAAACATCTTTTGGACTCTCCTGTTCTTAATGCAGCCAACACAGGACGAATTTGCGGCATTTATTTTTTCAGATCAAGTTAGATTTTTCTGACTTTCGCAAGCAAACAAACAGATCTGACCAATCAGAACACTGCATTTAGCAACATGTGAGTTCATAGCTCAAAACGCGCACCGATGTACTGAATACAGAGTGATGTGGGAACAGTAAACTCGTACTATTTTACCTCAGACACACAGCTACATGCTGTTCTGAGTCAGTCGGCTCTCTGATATTATTCTCTGCCTCCTCAACTCTGCCAACAAGAGCTCAAACTGTCCACTGACATCCTGAAGTATGCGTGAAAGCGGCCGTGGTGCAACTTCAACTTCTGGATCAAACCATAAAACTCTCCCTGCTGCCACTTTCTTATGAGTTGGATGAACCCAGAATCTCTGTTTCTTCCTTCTCTTGTTTAGAAACATCACAACCTCATTACATCATCATTTTATGTCGACTTCCTTTCTTTCACAGTGCGTTTTATGAGGACGATTTATTCGCAAAAACTCAAAGCGACAAATTCACATCCGAAAGATTTGGAATTTCACGTTGTTTTTACGCAACACATCCGGTGTGAAACGGCCTTTAGTTTACAATCTGTTGCCAAGTGACTGATGATGATGTTGGTGGATGGTTGGTGACAAGTTTTACCCACAATACACTTGGAGAAAATATTGGCGATCCACTTGAAAATTTGTGTGTCATAAAGTTAAATGTAAGAGTGAAAATAAAGCCAGTCATTATTATTCAATATTTTATACCTACTGTATCACTAAAGTCAGTCGGTCTTGTAAAGGTTTGCGCAACCATGACTCAGTCCTGACTGTGGCAACCTTTAAACCCCGTGTAAAACATGAATGATGGGTGACGTATCGTGGGCTGTATACTGTGCACATTGGGCCATGCATATCGCAATAAAATCAGAAGAGGGTCCGTCTTCTCCACCGCGCCTCGGACGTGACAGAGGCCTGGCTACCTGAAATCTTATTCTTCTCTCCTTTCTCCCATCCGGGCCCCCTGTAGGCCTGGGCCGGGGGCGTGCCGCCCTCCCAGCCCCCCCAGCCCCCCCAGAAGCTCCGCCCCTGGTTCAAGCTGAGTGGATTCATCATAATTAGAATTTGGATTGAAATAGTTTGTATTCTCATGTAATAATATTGTTTTATTATTACATTAATATCCATCCATCCATCCATCCATTTTCTTCCACTTATTCGGGGTTGGGTCGCGAGGGCAGGAGCCTAAGCAGAGAAGCCCAGGCTTCCCTTTTCCCAGCCATCTCCTCCAGCTCATCCGGAGGGACCACAAGGCGTTCCCAGGCCAGCCAAGAGATATAATCTCCCCAGCGTGTCCTGGGTCTCCCTCCTCTCGGTGGGACATGCCCAGAACACCTCACCCAAGAGGCGACCAGGAGGCATCCTAATCAGATGTCCGAGCCACCTCAACCGGCTCCTTTCGATGTGGAGGAGCAGCGGCTTTACTCTGAGCCCCGCCCGGATGGTCACACTCCTCACCTTATCTCTAAGGGAGAGGCCAGCCACCCTTCGAAGGAAACTCATTTCTGCCGCTTGTATTCGCGATCTTATTCTTTCGGTCACTACCCAAAGCTCGTGACCATAGGTGAGGGTAGGAACGTGGACTGACCGGTAAATCGACAGCTCCACTTTTACACTAAGCTCTCTCTTCACCACGACAGACCGGTGCAGCATCCGCATCTCTGCAGAAGCAGCCCCGAGCTGTCTGTTGATCTCCTGCTCCCTTCTCCCATCACTCGTGAACCAGACCCCGAGATACTTGAACTCCTCCACTTGGGGCAGGAACTCGTCCCTGAGCCGGAGAGGGCACTCCACCCTTTTCCGGCTGAGGAGCATGGCCTCAGACTTAGAGGTGCTGATTCTCATGCCAGCCGCTTCAGACTCGGCTGCGAACCGTTCCACTGCAAGCTGGAGGCCAGCACCTGATGAAGCCAACAGGACCGCATCATCTGCAAAGAGCAGAGATGAGACTCTGAGGCCACCAAGGAAGAAGCCTTCTGCCACCTGGCTACGCCTAGAAATTCTGTCCATAAAAATTATGAACAGAATCGGTGACAAAGGGCAGCCCTGCTGGAGTCCAACACCCACAGGAAACGAATCCGACTTATTACTGGCTATACGGACCAAGCTCTCACTGCGGTTGTACAGAGACCAAATGGCCTGCAACAACTGGCCAGACACCCCACACTCCCGCAGGACCTCCCAAAGGATACCCCGAGGGACACGGTCGGGTTAATAATATATAAGGTTCAGTTAGCTTTACACAAAAATAGCTGGTAGAAACATCCTCCAAAGAGCTACTTTTACTTTCTTACTTTGAGTACATTTCAGAGCCTGTACTTTTTCACTTTTATTTGAGTAAAGAAGTTCAATCAGTACTTCAGCTTTTACCAGAGTATTTTTAACACAAATATCTGTATTTTTACGTAAGTACAGAATGCTACCTTTGCTGTACAGGCATCCTCCCCACACCCTTACCTCCAGCACAGCCACCTCCTTTTACCTCCTGCTGAGCAGAACTGTCCAGGGAAGAAGATGAGAGTGTTCCCTTGACTCGTCACGATCAATGAAAACACGGGGGGGGAGTGCACAGAGAAAGAGAGAGAGAGAGAGAGGGTGAAGGACACCAATGGGCTCCGATGGCTGTCTGCCAGGCCACTTTGATGTGCTGCAGTGTTCTCTTTCAACAACTTTTAGGAGGAGAGAGAAAACTTTTTACAGCAGCACTTTCATTCTTGGCTCCGTGTGTGTGTGTGTGTGTGTGTGTGTGTGTGTGTGTGTGTGTGTGTGTGTGTGTGTGTGTGTGTGCGTGTGTGTGTTTGTGTGTGTGTGTGTGTGTGTGTGTGTGTGTGTGTCTGGCAGGTTTCTTACCTTCCCCTCCATCTCTTCCTCACACCCTCCCTCATTCACTCCCCCACCCTCCACCTTCCTCCCTCAAATGTGTTTCACCTCTCCCACCCCTCCATCCTTTTTGTTTTGTGACTCTCTCTCACTTTTTTACCTGCTGTCTGTCTACATTTCTGCAGCTCTTTGCAACCCACTGTGAAGAAACATTTTATTATTTTTTTTTTTATTTTAGGGTAGGTGATTTTGAGGCGTGGTGTTGGGGGGGGTCATTTCCAATGAATAGAATCCTGAGCTGGGTACTTAAAATATTTAGCTATCTGGAGCAAATGTTAATGTAACAGTTTGCAGTGTGCATTATGGGAAAGCTGTACAATGAGTGTAATTTTCTGAGCTGGTGCACATTTTCTGGTGATGCCTGAGAGACACAGAAAGACAGAGATGGTTGAAGGGAAAAGAAGATGAGAGAAAGGAGAAAAAAAAAGGGGATAGAGAGATTGCAAAAATGAAAAAAGTGCAGGCAGTCTCAGGGGGGAGACGAGAGACAAAGAGGGGCTTGAAGGGAGATGGAAGACCAGACAGACATGGCCATGGATAGAAAGAGAGGGGGATTATGAGGAGAAAAAGAAGAAGGGAAGGGAGAGGGACATAGAAAACGTTTCTGTGTTAATGGAGTTTGCCATCTTGTTGCAGCCGCTGGCTGTTGTCGTGGCGGTGGCAGACAGATGGATCATGAATACTGTCTAGACACACTGCAGCCTGACGCCTGCATCTCACTCCCTGCACCTCCTCTCCTCTCCTCTCCTCTCCTCTCCTCTCCTCTCCTCTCCTCTCCTCTCCTCTCCTCTCCTCTCCTCTCCTCTCCTCTCCTCTCCTAAGTTCTTCACATCTGCTGCCAGCTGGAGTTTAGCACAACAGTAAGGAACAAAAATGAATTGCTGATTTAGACATGGGTAATTTACATTTAAATCAGATCTAATAAAATGGCATTAAAGAGTGTCCAAAGTTTGTTTAGTACCTGTGTTTTTGTGGCAGTCATTCTGATTCATTAAAGTGTGTCTTATGATACCTCAGAACTAGATTTAATGCAGTTGTTAATAATGTCGTTAATTATGCTTGTGTGTTTCCTGTAGAGACAGCTAAAGCAGCTATGAAAAGGGCTTGGTTAAATGAAAAGACAGCATCATCAAAAAGGATGTTTTACCTTTTTGGCCACAGCGGCTTTTATCGACAGTAGAGAGAGACAGGAAATGGGGGAAAGATAAGGGGAAGAGACGCGAGCAAATTGGCGACGGGCCGGGATGCGAACCCGCGCCGCCCGCACCGCAACGCGGCATGTGTATGTGGTCGCCGGCTTCACCACTAAGCCACCTGGATGTTTTACATTTAAAAGGTTGCTTTTAAAGTGAGACAGTGACAGAAAAAAATCACATTCTGCCTCTTACAAAGGATCCTCAGAACTGATAAGACGAAGCAGTTGTGCTCAGTTCACTAAGGTCAGTACTCTGAGCACACTTTTCCTGCTATAGGATTGGTGTTAGGGCCGGGGTAGCTCAGCGGATGAGCAGGTGACCGTGCATGCTGAGTGGCGGTGCAGGCGGCCTGAGTTTGTGTCTTGACCTGTGGACTGCGTTCTCTCGCCGCTTTCCTGTCTCTCTCCACTGCACACTATCTATCCATCCATCCATCCATCCATCCATCCATCCATCCAAGCCTGTTAAACTAATACCTGATTCAAGTTTGGCCAATTTTACGTCGAAGCTTCAAGCACAGCTGCTAGTTCCTCCATGGAGGCCCAGTTCTGGCCATTTGGATTGTACACTGACCTCAAACACATGGAGCAAACGTCCACTTCTGTTTCAAGCTGATCAGAATTTTTACGTGAAGGATTACGTGGTGACGACAGCTAGGTCTCCAGCTATGACTGAGCAGTTTTCAGCAGCAGTAGTAGTACTTGTAGTAGTAATTTTCAGTTGAGTCCACACTTTCTGAACCCAAAGGTAGTGCGTCAGGTGAAAGGCATGCTTGTTATTATTTCTTGCCCTTCGTCGTGTTGTGCACCACAGATTCATTCTCCAGGGCGAGGCTGTCCATGTTGAGTTCTACTGTACCTTTTTTGAGGCTTTTTAGGGAGAAACTATCTGAACTGCACATCAGCTCAGTGTACACTGAAAATGCATGGGTTTTTTTGGGTTTTTTTGGATACACAGTCACAATCTTTGGTCACCATCTCAACCACTTACCAGATTTGGCTTCCTGAACTTAGTCCACTTCCTCAAAATGACAGTCAAGTTAAAGCACTTTTATTTTTTTTTTTTGAGGAGACCCAGTGGCCACCACAGAGGCAAAACTAGAGGGAAACATAACAAGAGTCCCACTGCACTAAAACTGAGAGAGACACGTACAGAGGTACATGAGGCAGTGATCTTGAACTCTGATTTCCATTGATCTATTGTCAGAACTTTTTTTAACAACCACACCTCATATATATATATATATATATATATATATATGTATATATATATATATATATATGTATATATATATATATATATATATATATATGATATTTGTCAATATTATCACTGCAAGATATTGTCATAAAGTGACTTCAAAATGCATTAAAAATATCAATTATTAGAAGATTAAAGGCAAAAGTTGAGTTGTTTGATGTGTTTGCACATGTTAGTCATTTATCTTAACCTACATGAACATTACTGAAGACTGTATTCTGACGGTGCTCTCCACCACCTAAATCAAAGCACCAGATGAGGGAATATTTCATGGAAAACTGCTGTAAGAAGCACCTCTCAGCTGGTATGAAGAGACCCAAATACACTTGCAGCTGCTGTGTCTTCAGCTGTCTTCTCTGCTTTTTTTTTTTTTAACCACAGAGCCCTGAAGTACTCGTAAATGGACACACTTCTGCTGTTAGATATGTTTATACATGTGCCATCAGCTTGTACAGTGTACAGTGTTCAACTTTATTGAAAATGGGATGAAAACATGAGGCTGGCCCGAACAGGTCTGATGCTCTGATGACTTTACTGCATTTTGCTGTGGTTGATCTTCAGTGTCATGGAAGTCAGAATGATTTTTCAAATGCACATTATGAGGTGGATGGAAGCCCACACTGTGGCTAGTTTAAGCTCAAACTTAGGTTTAACTAACTCATTCTGTATATCAATTGTGTCAGAAAAAATTGGATGATAATAAATATTTAGAAAACTGCCAAATAGTAGAAAAAACATCTTCTGCCTGATGTATGTTGGGTGTTAAGAGCACCAGAGTAGTAGCACATATACTATTAAAGTAGCATTATTACTCTAAATAGCAGGAAAGACCCTTGTGGAGGCCTAAGTGACCTTTGAAAAGTAATGGCTGTGCAAAGCACCATTTAGCCCACAAAGAAGCCTAAGGGAGCTTGTGTGTTTTTAAGACTGTTTTCCATTACGGATCACAAGGTGAATGCCGTTTCACTTCAGCCAGGCTTTCTCCCCTTGTTAGGCTCTGCTGAAGTATGAGGAGGGGACAGGGAAAGAGACCAGAGGATGGTTTGGATCGATGGTCAACTCTAGCTTAGCCATTGATCCCAGTCCAGTGTGAACGGCACTTCAGTAGAATCTAGCAAGCCTTTAGGCTGGTTGATTGATTCCGTTTGTCGAGAATCATAACTGAGGAGGCTCATTATTGACTACTCCTCCATCCCAGACTGTCTGAGTGCCTTACACAGGGCTGTTGTCTACCACTGATAGCTTCAATATTTTTTTTTCTGATGCCATAAAGCTGCTTTTTCTTTTTTTTTCTTCTTGAGATACACCATTTCTGAGAAAGAATCTGAGTAAAAATTTAAGGTCATCACTGTGCTGAAGGTAAAGTGCCTAACATTGTAGTGGGAGGGAAGGTTGTCTATGCTTTCTTATTCACTTTTACACTTTATTTGAGATTTTCTGTTAAGATTTTTTTTTCATCTGTGTGTGAATCCAGCCTATTAACACTTACTTATTTATGCAGTAAGCGTGGGAAGGTGTTTGATGTTGTCTGGCTTGTATTTTTATGTCCATTTTACAAAGACTGAAAAGCAGTTCAACTTCAGTGGTAACAAGTAAGATTGTCTTTGTGATACAGGACATGATCTTCAGAACACATGTTCAATCGGATCAATTTGCTGTGCTCGTTTTCATTAGAGATTTGCTCAGGATACAGCTTACTAAGGAATGAACAGCAGGATTTGGTGGCTACTCGTGGCTAATGCTAACATTTTACCGCCAATGTCATTGTGTAATTGGTATTTACATTACAGTATACATTTGTAAAATTGTGATCCTCCAGTAGGCTTTCACATTTATAGTTTTGTAAACACTAAAAAGTGCTATATGTTATCACGTGGCATCATTTTTAGCTCTGCTTTTCCTTCCACCAACTTCTGAAAGAAACTTCTGCCTATAGCTGCCAACAGTTCTCACATGTTCACATTTGTCTGCCTGTTGGTTTGTTATCGTGTGCTGTGCAAGTAATTTACAGTTGGCTTTTCAATGCTTTTGTTTTTTTTTTTGTTTTTTTTTATGACGTTCAGGATGTCTCCTGGTTTGGGCAGTAATTTGATGTTGCCCTCAATTAGTGTTGTCCTCAATTAGTGTAACTCTATCAGTCTAGCTATAATGCTAATTGAGAGGCACAGACAGAATAGCTGAGCTGTGTTGCCTGGCCTAAGTGCACTCCTACTGTGTGTTTGTTTATTTCTCATTATACAGCCTGTACCATCTAGGGGGGCACCAAATCAAAGTTAGGCGCCAGTCACAGAGGCATAGAGACCCATCAGCGACTATCTGGCAACTATGGGTCTGTATGAGAAAATTTGCTCATATTTGCTGTGAAATTGATTGTTAAAGCCCCATTCAAGCCAGGCCTAAAAACCAGTCAGTGACCACCTTGGTAACCACCAGTTACTAGGGAAGTATTCTTTATGAGTATTCTTCGATTGGTCCCAAAGTGGTGCACAGCATTGCAACAAAACCTCTTAGTGAACACTTTGATCACTTGAAAGTTACTGCGGTTATCAGTAGTTTGCATGGAAGATGCCAGCGTGTCTGTCAAAGCTGGTAAACAACTGGCCAAATGGTAGTGAAACTGTAAAAAGGGCGATGTGTACCAGAAATGGAGAACATTCATCTTCAAAGTAAAAGTCGCACCTTTTTAAAATGTGTTGATTGCAGAACTTTTACTTTGAAGCAAATGTTCTCTGTTTCTGGTTTGTTGTTGCACGTTTTCAAGTTTCGCGACTGCTCGGAGAGTAAATCATGTGTTTCAAACAAAACAAAAAAACAACAACTTTTATCTTCACATACACATGCATTTATCCCATCACACATGCAGCACACGCACACAGCACAACATGCAGAGCAGAGGGCAGCTAGAAAGTGCCCGGAGAGCAACTGGGGGTTAAGGGCCTTGCTCAAGGGCCCACAGTGGCGCACTGAGAGTGGAGAGAGGCAGCACCTCAACACCTCAGTATTCCAATGCCAGTCTGAGGCTCAGGGGCTTTTTGGTGGTGGTTCAGATTCCAGATGGTTTTAAATCCAGTCAAGAGTGGAAGTCGCATTTTTCCAGTAAATGCCAGTTCAGGGATTTGAACCAGCATCCTCACACAGCACCTTAATGTCATTCAGTGATTCCAAGTGATATAGCCACCAGAATCTGATCATTAGTTGATACAATCCATGAATGTCAGCTGAAACTGAGTTAGGTTGTAACATTTGCCTGGTTCTTTATTTCTTGTTTAAATATCTTTATAGTTTAGGTCAGTTTGGGGGGTTTTGTGTGTGTGTGTGTATTTGTAACAGTAGGCTAATAATATACATTAGCCAACTTGCACTATATTGCCAAAAGTATTTGCTCATCTACCTTCACACACATTGACTTCAGTGGCATCCCATTCTTATTCCATAGGGTTTAGTATTATGTTGGCCCACCCTTTGCAGCTATAACAGCTTCAAGTGTTTATGGACATTTTTGACCATTCTTCCAGAAGCACATTTGTGAGGTCAGACACTGATGTTGGTTGAGAAGGCCTGGAAAATGCCAAACCCAGACTCATCCATCAGATTGCCGGATGGAGATTCATCACTCCAGAGAACACGCCTCCACTGCTCTAGAGTCCAGTGGTGGCGTGCTTTACACCACTTCATCCAACAGTTTGCATTGTGCTTGGTGATGCAAAGCTTGGATGCAGCTGCCCAGCCATGGAAACCCATTCCACAAAGCTCTCTACACACTGTTCTTGAGCTAATCTGAAGGCCACATGAAGTTTGGAGGTTGGCAGCGATTGACTTTGCAGAAAGTTGGCGACCTCTGTGCACTATACGCCTCAGCATCCACTGACTCTCTGATTTCACGTGGCCTACCACTTCATTGCTGAGTTGCTTTTGTTCCCAATCACTTCCACTTTGTTATAATACCGATAACAGTTGACTGTGGAATATTTAGTAGTGAAGAAGTTTCAGGACTGGACTTGTGGCATCCTATCACAGTACCACGCTGGAATTCACTGAGCTCATTCTTTCACAAAAGTTTGTAGAAGCAGTCTGCATGCCTACTGTAGGTGCTTGGTTTATACACCTGTGACCATGGAAGTGATTGGAACACCTGAATTCAGTGATTTGCGTGGATGAGTGAATACTTTTGGCAACACAATGTAACATTTGCAGCTTTTGTAAATATAAACAAAAAAAATCCCTAGTGCTTAGTTCTGATGGGGGGTTCAACATCGAGAAACAGTGCATACATTCTGCTTTGGCTAAAAATAGGGTTGATGAGAGTGGAGAACACAGGCTCTTAAGCTAGAGCAACAAGTTCAAATAGACTCTCTGTAACCACAGAGTGGGGCTCTGATTCTCCAGGGGTTAATCACTATTTGTGACTGCTTGCACCGTTGCATGTAGTCAACTCACTAATTAATGATACAAAAATGTTGACTAGAACAGGTTTAAAGCAACTGTGAAATAAAGTGCCATTGTCTTTTAATTGACAGTTGTGGCCACTGTTTAACTAAGGTTATAAAGTCTTCCTGTAAAACAGTTATTTTATATGTAAAATTATTAATTATTTAACTATTCATGTTTATTTTATTTGTAATATTGTTTTTCAAAAAAGCAGAAATTAAGAAAACTGGTTCAAAAGCTTGAAGCCTTTTTTTTTTCTCCTTTTTGTTACTTTTATGCCAAGAAATCTTCAAACAAAGAGAAAAAATTGTGGTTTTGAAAATCTGAGTTGCTGTGTAGTTTTACACACATATATTGGTTTGGTTGGAATTTCCTGTGTTTTCACTGATAGGTGAGGAAGATTAGCTTGACTGATATGCCCACATTTTTATCCTCATACTGGAAGACCAGATTTGGTCCGTTGTGAGGTGGTGATAATTCTTGTCCAGTGTCTTCCACTGATTATCTTTACAAATTAAACTTTGATGAAAAGAATCTAAATTAGTGTGGAGCAATTCCACCAAATCTGAACTATCCTCTCTTTTTCATGTGTGTCATCATTGAAGTTTCTCTTAAGTGCTTTTTAATGTGTAGCTTTGTGATATGGTTACCTGATTAGATTAGTTAGTTTTATGTTTTTCAATAGCAGGGATGATAGCGTCCTTTATACAGATGACATGTTCAGACACCCATGTTAATTTGATGTTTTAAGCCTTGAGTGGCTTAGGCCATATTCTCCGTGACTGAAGCTGAAGCTGTTTATCAAATCCCGTTATTAGATCTTTCCCAGTGGCCATTCCCGTCCTAGTGTTGGTGATCCTAGAACTGTATTATCTTGATTTTTTCTCCCACCCAGCCTGCTCTTAAAAGCATCTCCAAAGCATTTCTCATTAGCCATCTTTGCTTTTTTTTTTTTTTTTTCCTCACCCGAGGCTCTCCAACTGTCTCAGCGTCTATTTCCTCCCTGCTTTTCATCACTTAGCCTAATCTCATGGTTGAACAGGCCTCCGGTCAGCTGTCTTCTTCTTTCCCTTTTACGCTCTCTTTTCTATCTTCTCTCTTCTCCCTCCCTCCCTCCTCTTCTATTCCTTATTTTCTCATCTCCTCTGCCTCCTTCATTTGCCATCTTATCTTCCTTTTCACCCACTTTTGACCCCAAAGCCTGTGTTGGGTGACTTGCTGTGTAATTATTGTGTCAACATTGGCACAATCTCTCTCTGTGCAGCTGTTTTCAATGCCAGGACTTGCTCTCCACTGCGACTCAGAGGTCAATTAGGCAGCAAGTGAATGTAGCTGCAGGATGCTGCTAATTGAATGGGGCCGTTGGGTTTTAAGCATTGATTGTGGAGGGATGAATTGTGAGCTGATCATTGCTGTGGTGACCTCCAGACCACAGACATGCCTCAGAAATGTGTGTGTATATTTGAGACTAATTTCAGATTGCTATACAGTATAAGTGGTCTTAACCCGTCTATGAACTAAGAACATGCAGATGGTACTAAACAGTACACTACTATACAATAAAAGACATTCATTAGCATAGCATATCTGTCTATATATATATATATATATATATATATATATATATATATATATATATATAAAACATGACATGAAAAAAATACAGATGCGGTGAATATTTTGCAGTATTTTATGTTTTTACCCCCGAATCACCACTGTTCATCTGTAGTGAGTGTTCTCAGATAGCAAAGTGACTCCGGACTGCCTCCCCCCGGAGTTTTTCCCCTGTTGTTTAGGCTGTCAGTACACTGTTTATCTGAGCTGTGAATGCTGTGTGAGAAGCGTCCACCTTTATTTACTCTGGAGGAGGCTGTAAAACTTTGTGAAAGCAGTTCGATAAAAGCTGATGAGTCAGTGAAGCTCACTTCTGACCAGCAATACTAAGGCTAGTTGTTGAGGATATCCTGAACTTTTCTGTCAGTAAGTGGTGCTGTTTTTGCTGCTGTTAGCTACTATTAGCCTCTACTAGCCTCTGTTAATGAAACTGTATTTGAAGTGGATCCAACATTGTTAGCTTGTAACCAGCTGCTGTTTCTTGTCAGACAGGAGGGTCGCATGTCTAATCTGCTGAAAAGCAGTAATGGTGACAATATCGTGACTAAAGAAGCATGTTTATGCACATTTTTGTCTTAGAGCCCTGACTTCAGTTCAGGACATGAAGCTTGGGGTGAGGAGGAAGAGGATGACATCTCTTTTTATTTTAAGACGCCAGTGGCATTGGCTCTTTCCTTCGTGTTTTCACTTCCGTCCCAAAAACTGTGTTCAAAAATGGTGTGGAAACATGGTGGCTTCCAAAAACCGGCCCTGAGTTACTTATTATGGATTTTAAGTTTGTGAGAATGCATCAGTTTGTAGTCTATGTATATTTATGAGTAGAATATTATTTTTTCTATTAAATAAGCTAAAAAAAATGTACTCACTAACTTTAAATCAGTCAAAAGGAATCTCCAATTAACCTAACCCCATGCACTGAGTACCCTGAGAGAACCCACGCCGACACAGGGAGAACATACAAACTCCACACAGAAAGGCCCTAGCTCACCAGTGGATTCAAAGCCAAGACCTTCTGGCTGAGGTGACAGTGCTAGCTATCACAGCTAACACTTATCGGTTATTGAAAATACAGTTGTGGGTTAATGAATAAAAGTAATTATTAGCAAGTTGAGCATTCCTTATGTATATAGTGTTTTATTCTATTATTCCAAGTTTCAGTTTGTCTACATGGAGACAAACTGATGTGACTTGATTTTAAGTGCCTAAATATAAGTAATAATCTAATGTTATCAGTCTACATGGAGGATGTGTCACTAGGCCCTGCAGTTCCTTTGATTGTGTTGCAGGATCCCTGAGGCCGTGGATGGTTTTGCACTTAAATGTCTCTCACTGTTAGTGTGTTACTAATGAAGAGAGCAAAAATTTGTCATTCTCTGTGATCAATGCTTTGCTGATCAGTTTGACATGTGTTTAGAGTTTTAGAGTGGTGACAGCTGACAGCTGATGGCTTTCAATAGAAAATGTATTGTTGATTATTCACCACAGAGCTCAACATTAATATCTGCTCGTGTATATAACATCAGGGGGCGGCTGCGCTGCCAGGAGATGTTTCTGTGACACTTTTGGGATTGGCTAACTGACCTGATTGTGACCTACATTCATAAAACACCCTTTACTGTTTTTATGTTCTAATTTGAACTGCGACCATACCAACTGCTACCTCACTTTATATGTTTATACTTATAAGCCAGCACATTCATTTATAGGTTTATTTGGGTTTGTTTGCAAATGTCTTGCAGGTCAAGTTTCTGGCTTTAATGCATTACAGAGATGTTTTCAGGATTTATTTAAAATCCTGCCAAGAACCAGTCAATGGGGGCAATGGGAAATCAAACACTTTTATCAGAAATAAACACCTTCCTCAACCAGGAAACACAGCTGCCCTGTAACAATATCTTGGCATATGCCATACGAGGGAAGTCAGTTTTTCCAAACTTAAAGCTTCATTGTTTTTCATCTGTAATTAGCAGGCAATTAAGAACTTTTAGTGCACATTATTGAACATTTTATAACCTAATTACATTACTTTTATATCTATTTAGGAGAACAACTCTGTTTTCCCCATAAAAACACCCTTCCCGGGAGGCCAGTGAAATTTCGGGATGGGTGCAGTGCCACTCAAGGCCCCCATTTCGTCACACACCTGTTGTATTGTCTGCGATTACACATGATGGCAGATGATCAGCCGTTGAGGCACAGAGCTGTGATCACATTCAGATGAACTGATGATTAATTAGGTCTGCATGTCATTAGCACAAATGCGCTGGAGGACTGTATGTGTCATCTTCAGTTTTACTATGTTATTCCTAAAACGAATCTATTGAATGGACATGTGCGTGCGTGTGACGCAGAGAGGAAAGAGAACGAGCGATGGGAGGGATTTCCAGCTCATTAAGATTCAGATTAGCGAAGCTGTCCAGTTGTCCTCGGGCTCTCTGTGGAGCGGCCTGCTTTCTGTGTGGTTCAAGGATTTACTCAGAGCAGACACAACATGAGAAACACTTGGGAAAGCGCTGGATAAACACATTCATCAGGACCTCCCTCTTCTTTTCTTTTATCTCTCTCACATGTACTTTCTGTAGTTGCTGCTTTCATCTGTGTTTCTGCTGTCCTTCTTTGTCTCTCGCCCTCCTTTCCTAAGCCCGGCGGCAGTCTTTGTAGCCTGTTTAATGGTTTTTTTCCGGCCGTACTCAGGTTAGACATGAGTGGCGCCTGGCTCTAAGCCTGCCGGCCCAGTCGACGATGACAGCAGCTGCAGATGCTTAGAACCTCGGCTGCCGTCGCCCCTCGTCACACCGCCGCTTAACAGTTACAACAACTCAAACTCTTGCCCTTCCATATGGTCGTCTCCAAAGCCGAACCGCCTTTTCGAGTCAGAGGGGTGGCTGAAGTGATTGTTCAGCCCTTCTTGGATATTCATGAGGCTTTAACATAGGAGATGTGCTTGATTTATTTTACTTTGAGAGACTGGTCAGTGTTGGAGGGCGGTGGAGTGTTGAGTAAATTGAGTGCACTTCAAAATATCTCCAAAATGCCAATGAAGAAAAAAAAATAGGCTTATGATGCTTGAATGTCATTCATTGTTGAGGCTGTTGGAGGATGTTGAGAGCATTTCATAGGTTTTAAGTTGTTTTCCGAATAATAAAAAAAAAAAAAAACAGCATTAAATGGGAAGTTTCTTGCCGTGAGGAGTCCAGAGAAGCTTGTGAAAACAGTTGTATATTGTTATATTGTCAAGGGAGCTGTGTAAAGTCTGATCAAGTGGGGTCAGAATGTGCTAAAAACTTGGAACATGGAGTTCAAATTATGTGGGTGTTTCAATGGCAAAGGCAGTCTTTGCTACTGAGCTGCATTATGGATATTTGAGGATACAGTGATTTTAGAGCTTGGGCCATATTTTACCATTTCTCTCTTAATAAAAGCTGCAATCATTGGAAGCCACTTTAGGGTTTACCCCAGATCTAAACTTTTCAGTTTACATCCAGATAAACTTTTCTGTTGCCTTTATTCATAATTAATGTATAAATAATGCACCGTCCCTCATGATGTCTTACCGTTTTTAAAGCTTTGAATACCAACATGAATAATGACCAGCAAACAATGAACTGTGTGTCATTTTTCATGTCACAAACTCCAAAAATCATCAACAGATTGGTGCCGGGTGGTGGCAGGGGGTTGTTTTTATGTTGTTTTTCTTCGTCCCCATGACTCACGCAGTGCTGCTTTTTGATTGGATGACATCTCCAGCCGCTGCAGCCACACTGGAGCCTCCCCTCGCCCTTCCCCTTCCTTAAGCTTTTTGTCTACAGCTGTAGGTTGTCAGAATATGTCTTTAACTGATTAACACAAGTATAAAGAGTTCTGAAAATGAAAAAAGGTGAAGGGGAAACTGTTACCCAGTGGTGCAAATGAGGGATGAATGTGGCACGGTGCAACTGTTAAACTCTTTGAGAAGCCTCAGAACTTCTCACTCCTCTTCCTCCTGCAGGCTTGCTGGGGTGCAGTTTGTGTTTTCTTCTTTTTGCTTCCAGGTTTGGGAATTCACATATTCTTTTCCAGACACTGGAAGAAAGAGGAGTCTCCAGCGACGGCTGTTGCTGCAGTGTGTATCTGTTATGCGGGTCTGCTTCAGTGAGAAAACACTCCTCTCTAGTGTTTTCCTTTCGGCATTAGTTTACATTCCAGCGCAGATGTAGGATGGAGAATTTTGTCTCCAGCTACCACTGTAAGAAAACAAAAACGTGTTGCAATGTTTCTGTTCGGCCGGCCCCTCCTGAGTCGTTAGTATGCATAACAGGCACACTCCGGTGAACAGGTCGAGGTTGGAGGTCAAGGGTGAGTGGAGCTAATGCTTTCATGCTCTTGATTCAGCTCCTCTCGGGTGTAATACCCGCCTGTCAATTTGTTTGAGCTGCGGATTTACATAATGAATTTATATTAGCCAGTGTTCTCCACACACTCCCTCCTTCACTCCCGTCTCTCTCTTCAGCTCCTCTCTCTGTTGCAATTACTCCCTTTGCTCTCCCCTTCTCCCTCTCTCTCTCTTTACTTCCCCTTGTTCTCCCCCCTCCGCTCCCCTCATCCTCCTCTCATCAAGTTTACCAAGTGCCCAGAGAGCAGAGTGTTTAAATGCAAACGAGCCTCATTTCCAAACTGACGCCACAGCCCAAGTATGCCTCGCATACAACAGCCCGAGCCCCGCTGAGAGGCTTCGACAAGAGATGGATGGATGGAGATGATGGAAAGAGAGTGAGGGAAAGTGTGATGGAAATGGAGAGAGGAGTGGGGATTCTTGGAAGTACTGTGTGTGTAAAATAGGATGCAGAGCAGGAGTGTGGTGGAGCTCGTAGGTGTCAGGCGCTATTGACATTCCCGCCAGAGAGGAGGTGATGAACAAGCTACCGTCTTATTAGTCATAACATTCCATTCACCGCACAATGATGTATTTTTAATTTCTGCTCCAGCACCCGTGCCAAGTACAACACTAGTGTAGTATTTTCTGGTTTTGCACTTTCAGTAAAATTAACCTCAAAAAAGCATTAATGGGTTTAATCTATGTTCCTGAGGAGACTGCTGTTCTGCAGCATTGGACTATGTATTAGATTGTATACAAGAACATATGTTTGTACTGTAAATTGCTCAGTAAAATGCACAGGCTGCTCAGAAAGTCTGTTGACTGATAGAGGTTCAGTTCAGTACATCCATTTGCTAGTGTGCTGCAGTATTTCACAGTAAGTGGCAACGGCTGAAAAAAACGACGCCAGCATGAAGGTGCCAAAAACGGCAGTTCCAATAATGGCCACACGAGGCTCACTCCAAAAGTGAGCCAATCCCTGTAGACTCCAGTGTTTTTAACATTAACTTTATAACATCACAAACCATGTTTACAGGCTGGAAGAAAAAACATTCTCTCCACTGTGGAAAGTTCTCCTTTCATATAACTCTGTGGAGTGTTTTATCATCTTCCAATTAGATACGCTTAAGGCTTAAAACTAGGATTGCTGCTTCTTTGATTGACAGGGTGTGCTGACACAAGGAGCTGTAGCCTGTAGGCCTCAGTCACACAGGCCTAGGGACAGGTTGGCAACCATCTGGCAACCACTGGTTACAAGGGAAAATGTGCATTCCCTGACTGGTTGGTGAGTGGTTCCTGGAGGTTGCAGACTGTCACCAGGTAAAATCAGTCACAAACAGGGTGCTGCATCAAAAATTTCATTGCAGTTGCCATCAGATTGCCACGATCACCTGTAATTTGCATGGAAGACAACGACCTATCTGCAGACACTAAGCACCAAGTAGGAGTGAATCTTGAAAAAGTATGATATAAACTGGACAAAGAGAACGCTCGACTTCAAAGTAAAAGTTATGCCTTACTGTTGCAACCAACACATTTAAAAGGTATACTATATTAGATATTTATGAAACTGTTAAAATGAATGGAGATTGGCTGTGCTTTGCCAAAGCGGGAGTGTTCAGCAAGCGTTTCACTTTGAGAAGTAAAGTGTGTTTTCATTGTACACTCAGAGAAGTGCTTGCTGGCCAGGCAAAAGTGAATCAAAATGCTGGTATTTGCTTTCTGTCTTATGATGTAGAACCATCAGAACAGCTCACTGCAAACAGCAGAGGTTGAATTAAAATATATGTTTCCTTAAAAGGCCACTATATATTATCAATATATGTATTAATTTTGAAACCACTTCACAAATGTCACATCTGAGCCATGTCCTTTAATTGACCAAATACTGCAGCTTTCATAGCTTTAAAGAGCAAAAAGCACATTTGTTTAATATTGACTAGGTTTTGTGAGTAAATGAAAAGTAGGTGGCAGTGTTTGTAATTTAAATAACTATGTGGAGTGAATATTCATTATCTGGTAATGAGTTTTGCTCTCTCTGGGCAGTTTTAACTTTTTAAGTGTACTGAACTGATGTTTCCTTTACATTTCTTTTGAAGCTGTAAGATGCTGAAGGAGGTGAACAGCCTGAACACGGCATCCCTCTTTCCACACTTTTCTTCCTGGGCAGATGGGCTCAAAAAGCGTGAATTCTCAGGTAGTCTCAGAGACTACCTGAGAATCGATTTATTAGCCTTTCTAGTGTTGCTGTTATTTAATCACGATGTCCCATTTCCTTGGTTCACTTAGAATAAATCTCATATTTGTTAGCCCATGAGCTAGGGTTCAAAGGTTATTCTTGACCCTGGAAACTGTAATTATGAAGACTGTCTCACTGCAAGTTTCATTTAGAAGATTGTGTGATAGGATGAGAAGCAGCAAAGCAGCTACTTTTAACAGATAATGTGATTTTTAATTAAATGTATGTTGAGGTTGATTGAATTTATAGAGAATTAGTGAGGATTATTAATGGAGCTTAAGAAATGGAAAGGTTTTGAATCACATGAGTTTTGGAAAAGGTGATTGAATGAGATTTGTATTAAAAAATAGATTTGAATTTCAATTAAGGTATGCAATATATCAATATATAATGTATATCACAAAAATGTAAAAAAAAAAATAATAATGTGGGATATTTTGTTATTTTATTCATCTTTAGCTTGTAGGATAAAGTATTTTCTAATGCCTGGAGGAGTACTTTTGTTTTGGATGTCTTGTATTAATGATGATTGAACAATTGTAATGGTTTCACACTATATAAAGAAAGAGGAGAGTTAAGCAACATGTTTAACTGTGATGGATTAGGCAGGTTATGTAATGCTTTTAATGGGAAACATTTCATCAGGAAGTGTTAAGTTGACCCTGGATTGATAGCAGACAAAAAACAAGGAGTGAGTGAGAACAGTTTATCTGAGAAGCTTGGATGAAACAACAGACAAACATTTGCAATTAATTAGATAATTAATTAGCTTTAAGTTGAAGCAAAGATGTCTTCATTTGTTAAATGATCTTTGCCTCATCTCCTCCACTTCTATTTCTGGAAATGAGAAGGGAGTTTCAAGCCATGCTAGCAGCGCTGTGAAGTCTTACTTAGACATAGTGGTGCTGTGATGCTAACATATACACAGTGACAGTACTTTGTTTACAGCTTACTCTGGTGTTCATGTACACACCATAGCCTCTGTGCCATCTGACTTGCTATCAGTTTTTCTTTTCAGACTGGCACACTTTTGACAGCCCGTTTGAGGTACATGGACCTAGCCTGAAGTACTTCACTATATTTTGCCTTCATTGATCATTAAACTTCGGATTGATCCTCTGGGACTAAGAATGTCTTTCTTCTTCTTCCTCTTCTTCCAGATGCTCCCTTTAGGGGTCGCCATAGCACATCATCTGTCTCCATCTCATCCTTATGCCTACCATCCTTCTCTGTCACACCAACCCTCTGCATGTCCTCCTTCACTGTACATCCATGAATCTTCTCTGTGGTCTTCTTCTTTTCCACCTGCCTGGCAGCTCCATGTTCAACATCCTTTGTCCAATATCCCCTCCTCTGCACATGTCCAAACCATCTCTCAGCTTTGCCTCTCTAACTTTGCCTCCAAACCACTCAACCTGAGCTGTCCATCTGACATACTCATTTCTAATCCCGTCCGTCCTGGTCACTCCCAATGAAAATCTTAACATCTTTAACTCTACCACCTCCACCTCCACCTCCAGCTCCGCCTCCTGTCTTTTTTGTCAGAGCCACCATCTCCAAACTTGCCATGATACATCATGGCAGGTCTCACCAGCATCTTATAAACCTTCCCTTTCACTCTTGCTGCTATCCTTCTGTCACAAATCACCTATAACACTCGTCTCCACCCGCTCCGCCCTGCCTGCGCACTCTACTTAACCTCTCTCATGTACTGCCCATTGCTTTGGATGGTGGACCCCAGGTATTTAAACTCATCTACCGCCACTTCCTCTGCTCCTTGCAGCTTCATCTCTCATTCACACACATGTATTCAGTCTTGCTTCTACTGACTTTCATTCCTCTTCTCTCCAGGACATGAGAGAATGTCTACAGCAAAGTTTATGGCAAATCACAGTTGCAAGGTCAATAGTCAACCTCATGATAACACTATGAGAACAAATGTCTAGATATCACCAAAGTCAGTAGGACTCGGAACATAAATGTGTGCTTTCATTTCCACTTTTTTGTTGCACAGATTTTTCAGGTAGAACCAAAATTATTGAAGCGTGGTCTGACGAGTCTTAGCCCAGCTCAGACTTGACCATGCTTGTCCAGTTTGTTTCTAGTGTGACAACATTCTTTCTAAAAGTGGAGGGAGGAGGGGGTCATGTTTTTAATTGAAATGTAGCCCAACAATCCAATAAAAATTCAAATGAAAAGAACACACAAACACTGGCACATTCCAGCCATTTTCTCGGAAGAAAAGAGAGAGGATGTAAGAATACGGAAAAGGAATGCCATCTGAAAATGAAGAAGCTGCACCAGCCGAACACAAACTGGATACAAAGTGGCAATGAAATTAATCTATTCATTTATTTTTCTCCAATTAGTCAAACAGCAATAAAAGTCTAACGTGTCAATGTGAGACGCATGCCTGAGTACAAACCAAGTATGCAGTATACCTTGTGCATCACCCACATGTAGCCCCTGTAGGTGATGATGACAGGAAAAAGAAAGAAAGGAAAAACGGCCTTTTTTTCTGTATCCCAGCCATTATTTCAGAATATATGTTTCATGTGTCACTATGCAGCCGTGTTGTCGCTCCCCCACACATTGTCCTACTCTCTGCTGGGGAGATGTGTGGTCATTCACCTACTGCTTTGCCCACACACACACCTGACAGCGACAGGGACCTTACATCACTGTTCAAGACAAGGAGCCGCTGTAAAACTTCCCTGGAGGCCCAGAGTTTGTGTGTGCGTGTCACCGTGAGTGTGTAGTTCACTAACATGCTTTTGTACTGAATTTAGCTGCCTGTCTGACCCCTCCCTACCCCCTGCTTTTTCTTTCGGTTTCTTCAACTCCATAGTGTATGCTAGGTAATGATGAGCCCCCACCCTCCTCTCTTCATACTTAGTTTGATAGACTTGTCTATCCTCCTCCTCCTCCTCCTACTCCCTCAGTCTATTTGGGCCCAGTGTGTGTGCTAGGTAATGATGCAGCTGGGCCATTAAGAGCGGGGGGCTATTTGACAGCGCCCCACGCCTTTCATTCCCTGTACACCCCCCCTCCTATATACACATACAAGGATGCACACACACACACACAGGGCCTGAAAGGACCCAAATGAACCCCCACAGGAGTAAATGGAGCCATCGCCCTAATGCTGAGTATTTCTCTCTAGACGAGGATTGTGCATTTGTTTTGAAAAAGGGGGTGGGGGGGGCTGAGGCGAGAGAGAGAGAGAGGGAGCTGAAGTTAGGTCTCTCCATCTTTCACTGGTAAAACCCACCGGCCGTCTTTTTCCTCTCTCTCTCATCCACCCTCCCACTCTGTCTTTCAGAGGTTGTGTATGTATGTGTTTGAAGTCTGCCCATTTGTCTTAGGGGATTGTGCAAGGCTTGTATTGACTATTGAGTGTGGTGGTGTGGAGGGGGATCTGAAGGTGTTAAAGGCTTGATGTGAATAGCCTCCATCCGTCAGCCTCGGAGGTCGGCAGGGCGATACTGGAAGTCCTGGGTGGTCCCGCGTTTTCATTTAAAACACCCGCCATTCATATATACATTTGTCTACTGTAAGAGATGGGTGGGCGGTTGGGTGTGTACGCACACACAGTCATCGAGTGTTTGTGTGGTTTAGGCTTAACTCGAAGTCCACAGTTATGCATGCACAAAGTAGGAAGAATATCAGATTAAATTTACACAGACTTTGAGTTAGACAGTGAACATTTGCGACGCAAAGATTAGTTTGGGAAAACTTAGTTTTCCCATTTCTGTGTTAAATAACCAAGCTAGCTAGCATTAGCTGATAACTTAGCACTCCCTCCACTCATCCAAATGTAGCTGGTTCAGTAAATAAAAAAACAGAAACAAAACAAAAAAACAGGCCATAAAATTGAAATCAGTGCTTTTAGGATATAAACTATGGCTAACTTTGGCTATGTCCATCTTTAATATACAGTGTATGTTTTCTACAAGTGAAAAGAGTCTGTAAATATTGGCATATTACATGAAGTGTGTATTTATCTCACATGCCAAATTATAGCATTTCACAGTAAAATAATAAATGCCATGCCTGGCGAAGACATAATAAATAAATAAATCAGTGCATATGTGTTAGTCAGCAAGCTTTCAGACCTGGTCTTTAGCTGCCATTAGCATGCAGTTAGCTAAGTTCATCTAGATAATTGCCTTAGCAATGCGTAGTCCTTCGTTCACGCCTAAACACTGTAAGTAAAAGTTCTCTCTGGAGGCTAATCTAGTCATTACACAAACCATTATGTTCAAATAAAGAGTGACTCCTCACAGTGAAGCACTTCATCCTTGCATTTACATACACTGCTGTTTGTTTGCATGGCCTATAATATTAGGGGGAAAGGGAATGTATACCCACAGTGAGGGCGCCGCTCGCTTTCTCCTTCCATTTGTGTGCTTGGTTTGCTGGTTGCTGTGGTGCTGGGGGCTTCACACTAAGACCTTATTGTAGAGGAGCTTTAATCATTTTTTTAAATGACATGTCCCCAGTGGCACATAACATGTATGAGAACATGCTGTTAGGTGGGTTTTTTTGTTTGTTTGTTTTTTTGCAGTTTTGCAGTGGTTTCTAGCCAAAGTAACAGATAACTTCAGGATCAAGGCTAGTCATTTTATCAATTTTGTCAATTAGCCTGCTGTAAAAAACAAAAACATGTAGCTGAAGGACACACTAGTCTTTAGATTTTACATACTGTAGCTGGGGTGAAGACTTACTATTATTAATAGCAGAAAATATGTGCTCTTGTTCTTAAGGTGACTGAGGCAACCTTACATTTGAATTGAGGAATTTAAAACTGAGGCTTTTCACTTAGATGGTTAGCACACTTTAATATTTCATTAAGCTATTGCTCTTCAAAGAATGCCTTTCATATTGAAAGTACTGAAATGTGAATAAATGCTTCACACCTCCAGTAAATCATAGTTAGACTAATTCATTTGTGACTTCATGATGCTATGGGTGGAATGAAAGACTTCTTTCAATGAATACTCACTTTCCACAGTCCTTACAGTGGATTTGTAGGGATGAAGTCAAAAAGTAAAAGCCTCATAAAGTACTGGAATATTGTGTATGAATTATTTATGGGCCAAAAATGTGATAACAGAAGTTGAAAATTAGGAAAGCTGGAAACTGACATCCTTTTACGCCAACCAGGGAAAACAAGCCTTCCAGGGTGCTTCTCTTCTTTTTTACTTCAGACTGGTGCAGTCCTAAATTTTAACTGGATGCTATTCAACACTGGAACTGTGTGTGTGTGTGTTTGTGTGTAAGTGGAGTGATAATTATAACTGTCTGACACCTCTGGGTTCCCAGACTGGGAGGCCTCACAGAACAGCAGTCAGTCAGTCATCCGTGTGTGTGTGTGTGTGTGTGTGTGTGTGTGTGTGTGTTTTATATGTGTGTGGGGCACGTTTCCATCTGCATTCTCCACTGTCACATTGCCATAGAAAGAGTGAGACAGAGAGAAAGAAAGAGTCCCCATGGACACCACTCAAGCACACAATGTCATTTTTCCTCTCTCTCCTCCTCACCACAAGGACAGCCCAACAAACACTTGTGATGCTAAAAATGTGTGCATGGTATGCAAATCAAAAGCTACTTTCGCTGGTCCTTGGGGGGTCTGCCATGACTCTGTGTGTGTGTGTGTGTGTGTGTGTGTGTGTGTGTGTGTGAGTGTGTGTGTGTCTGTGTGTGTGTGTGTGTGTGTTTGAGGAGGGAAGACAGAGAGATATGATACCGCGTTGCCATGTTTTCGTATCAAGCCGTGAACCCCCGGTGTTAAAACTCATTTGTCATACATGCCACGACCGGTTTCTACACCCAGCTGTCTTGTATTTGTGTGCCCCTTTATTCGAGAATCCATGGCCTATCAGATGGAAAGGTGAGGGTGTGTGACATTTGATTGGTTTCTGTGTCAGTGAGCTGTCACTTTCATGTAGGAAATGACCCCTCACATCTCTGCTGACCAGTGGTGTTCAGTCTCATTCATGTCCAACTGTATTACAGCTGCAGTCACAAATATTTTAAATGCTGTAAAAACTTTATTGATCAGGGGAACCTTGACTGAGCAGTATATTCCGATTCACATTCACCTTCTGGTGACTTGAAACAAAAGGTCTTTTTTAATTTTTTTAATCTTCAGCAGCTCCACAACAATAGCTTAAGATGTGTCCAGATAACTAAAACTTTGGATCTGTTTTCCTAAACTTGATGCCATTTCTAGATCGTACTCCACATTTGGTATTAGAGTGGGGGAAATGATTATTTGATCCCCTGCTGCATTTGTAAGATTGCTCACAAAGAAACAAACTGGTGGAGAAACGCTTGTTGGCGAGCGCAGCAGTAAGACGTTTCTTGTAGTTGGTCACCAAATTTGCACACATGTCAGGAGGGATTCTAGTTCACTCCTCTATACAGAAACTTTCTGTATAGAGGAGTGGGTTTCTCAGCTGCAGCTTGGCACCTCGAAGCTTCAGCTCCTTCCACAGATTTTCTACAGGACTGAGGTGTGAGACTGGCTAGGCCACTCCATGACCTTAATGTGCGTCTTCTTTAGCCACTCCTTTGTTACCTTGGTGGTATGTTTTGGGTCATCTTCATGCTGGCAGACCCATTCAAGACCCATCTTAAGTGTTCTGGCTTAGGGAAGGAGATTCAAGATTTTATTGTACATGGCCCCGTCCATTGGCCCCTCAGTGCAGTGAAGTCGTCCTGTACCATTAGCAGAAAAACAGCTCCAAAGCATCATGTTTCCACCTCTGTGCTTGACTGTGGGGATGGTGTTCTTTGGATCATACTCAGCATTTCTCTTCTTCCAAACATAGCGGGTCGAGCTCATTTTTCCCAAGCCTTTTCTGAATCATTTAGTTGTTCACTCACAGTCTTAAGACAGGCCTGCACATGTGCCTTCATGAGCAGGGGGACCTTGCAGGTTATGTAATATTTCAGCCCATTACAGTGCAGTGTGTTACCAATGCTGTTCTTGGTGACTGTGGTCCCAACTACCTTCAGATTATTAAAAAGCTCCTCCCATGTAGTTTTGGGCTGATCCACCACCTTTCTCACGATCATCCTTAAGCTCTTGCATGGAGCTCCAGACTGAAGGTGATTGTTGGTCATTTTATATTTCTTCCATTTCATAATAATCACACCAGGAGTTGTTGCCTTCTGACCAAGTTTCTTGCTGATGGTCTTGTAGCCCATTTCAGCCTTGTGCAGGTCTACAATCGTGTCCCTGATGTAACTTTGGACAAGACCAAAGAGCTGTCATAGTGGTGAAGAGGTTGGAATGGAAGACACTGATTCTGCGGACAGATGTGCTTTATACACATAAGCTGAGATCAGGGGTATCTGTAATTGATTGACTGTAATCTGTGTGCCACATGGGCACACAGCCAATCTGTGGGAGCCAGGATTCTGGTTGAGTTGTAGGGGATCAAATGCTTATTTCACTCAATTACATGAAAATCAATTTATAATTTTACGTAATGTGTTTTTTGTGTTTTCTGGATTTTTTGGTTGGTATTCTGTCTCTCTCCATTAAAATTAAACTACCATAAAAATTAGAGACTGTTTATTTCTTTGTAAGTGAGCAAACATACAAATTCAGCAGGGGATCAAATAATTATTTCTCTCACTGTAGGCTGTGGATAGCTTAATAAGCTATTCAATAAATAAAATTACTTTTTTATTGAGGGGCAGCTTTTCCTTACCTCACTGAGAGCTCAGCATTTTGTTCAACAGGCCTCGTACTTTTCTTCAAGTTGATTGTAGGGAGGTGACACTATCTATTTAATTACTTATGTAGTATGTGAATTTTGATACGACAGAGTTGTCTCAGGTCAAACAGCGTTATGTTTGCAATGTTTGACTGCATTTGCAGTGCTAGCTCTTCTGTTTTGTGAGCATTTTACACATTGTTGTGCCTCTTACCTCACTTAATACTAAATTTGTCTAGATTATTAAAGGAGGCAATTTAACACAATGCCAAAGCACATGTAATGTGTGAGTTTACCAGCAGTGTCCGTCCGTCACATGTCTGTCGTGTCTGTGAACGATCAGACTGTGGAGGGTGTTCAGTCTCATATAAGTACAGACCAAATCCACATAATATGAATAAAGTAACTCGATTCAGAAACTGAGAACAAATTAGTTGTTTTTAGCTAGCCATCATGATCAGTGCTGATAATGAATCCTTCTACTGGTTGTTAATTGTTTCTTTCTTTCTGCTATAAACATAAGAAAAAAGTATTCTGCACCCAAACTTTTGCCTCCTGGTACTTGTAGTGCACTTTATGTAGCCGCACCTGATAGGGTTAACATACTTGTACACTTCAGTCAGCAACTATGGAAGTACACCATTTCAAACACAGCAACCATCTCAAGTACAAAAATCCACAGAAGCCAGTAAGCTAGCAGTTTGGTGCTGATTTCTGCAACTCATTTGAATGAATTCCTCATCTGAATCTCTACAACAGTGGTGAAGAGTGCAAAGTCAGTGTGTCATGGAGAACCACTACAGGCATATTAATGACACAAAAGGCAGCTTGAAATGAACAGTACTGCTCCTTTAAATGTCAGTAATACTGGCCCCAGAGCTGTTAAAGAATAAACCCTTTGTATTCACAGCTTTGTTTTGCTTTAGAGTTTCATTCCAGGCGAGCATGGCTGTGCTCAAGTTTGATTTCTGGTATAAAAATATTGTACCTGTAACCAGGTTGCTCACACGTGCCCAGAGTGTACTCTGTTGCTGCATAATAAAACTCTAGTTTTTTGAAACCAAGAGTCATCTTAATGAACCTAAAAATTCACAATTGTTTGCTTTGAAATACATTTTTTCTATCATTATTGTTTCGTGTTCTGCTCTAGGCAATGCTGCACCTTGCTCAGCGTACATTTTACTAAGATTTGGAAGCACAATAACACTCTGTAGTGTGACTGAAAGAAATGGTCAGTCAGACAAGTTAAGAAATATTGCTGTGGCTGACTTAGTGAATACATTATTATTTTCACTGACTTGACTAATGGCAATATAATGGACAAAGGACACTAGTTGGACAATCCTGATGAAGAGCTGTGCTTCTGTCAAAAATTATTTAAATAGAAAAGCCTTATAAGCTAGCATCCGTACAGTCACATGGCAGCTTCTGGGCTCTCCTAAGGAGAGTTGCTGCATTGCAGCACAAAATTAGTGTCTCAATGTGCGGGTTGCCAGATGATTCCTCGTGTTTTCTGGCAGCTGAAAGAGAATAAAATGTTGAATTTCAAAACAGCTTCTGTAGCAGTGGAGCTGGAGTCTAATGTTGTGTGCTCAACAGAAGAACTAATAGGACTTCTAGAATAATCTGCTGTAGAAATAATGATGAATGATATAATAAAATAAATCAATAGCTTTGCCTTTTGTGTTCCAGCAGACATTTGCTGTATTGGAAGATTTTTCTTCTGTGCCAGAGGCGATGGAAGATTAAAGTCAGTACTGAAATGTTGTTACTATTAACAAATGCAGTTCTTAAAACTCTAAAGCTGTAAATTTGTGAGACACTACGTAAGGTTGTAGTAGATTAAACAAGCGAAAAATAGAATGAATTTTAGTTCTTGGCATGGGGCTGCTGCAGTCAGCACAAAATGCAGCTTAAAGCATGGTAGTAAGCTCACTGCACTTAAACTAGTTGACAAAACTGAAATACAGAACAATGCTGATGGCAGAGCTGACTGGAATGCGTGTGTCCCTTATTAAACCTTTTCAGAGGCAGCGAGCACGTTTGCTCCGGATTTTACACAAAATGCTTAGGAAGATGTGACATGAAAATAAAGCAGCAGTATTATTTTTGAATTTTCAATTTTGTTTTCATGGAAATGTTTGAGGTTTATACTGAACTAAGAATTTTACGTACCATTTCACCCCTCCTGACTAGAGGCAAGTGGTATTTTTTTAAGAGTCAGACACTGTCATTGCCATGTACTACACTGTTAATAAAATTAAAGTTAAGTTAATAAAATTGTGAATTATTTGTTAATTTTCTATGTCAGCAAATTGTATACAGAGGGGAAATTCTGTACTCTAATAAATTCTTAAAAAACTATTTTACATTTGATGAGTAGTGGGAATTATTACAGCATGTTTGCTAAGTTGGCACTTGCAAACCAAGCATCCTCAACTTACTTCAAAAGAGCAACCAGAGGCAGCAAGACCGTTTGCTGAATTGTGTGAAATTGTCAGGTCGGGCAGTGGAGGCCAGTTGTATGTTATGGGAACTGTAACCGAGAAGAAAAAAACAGCTCCATTTATCTCATTTGTTTTAATGTACACATTTTATTTTGCTGGCAGAGCTTCATAGTAATTTTCCAGTCTTTGAGCACAAAGCAGAGAGGCAGCTGACGATTACTTTACGGTGTTCTGCTAAAACACTATCTTGGTGAGTCGTTTTATGCAAAGTTAATAGCAAAAACATGTGGGTGAGTGCAAAATGCTAATAATTAGCTAACCTATTAGCATGCTAATTGCAGGTGCTAATTAGCTGTAAAAATATCATTTTTACATATTTTAAACTCACTTTGAGTGCTATTCAAGCCCATAACAATTTAAGGCAGTGCATATGGTTGTTGTATTGTTTTTCTATTGTTTTTAATCATTTTAAATGTATGAAATGCTAAAAACTGTGCTAACCATGCTGTTACTGTACAAGGACATGTTGGGTGCTATGTAAGGCTAATCTTCAAGAACTGATTTAATTGGAGCATTTTGAACCATTTCATTTTATCACCTGCCAGGTAAAACAACAGGTGAATTTTATTTCATTTCATGAATTAAAGTGAATAGCTGGTAAAAAAAAAAAAAAAAAATTAAATTATCATAATTTCATGGTTGACAAATAGATAAAAAGTAAAATCATATTGTTTCTTTCTTCGTTTCGGTTTAAGAGTTATTTTGAGTTAGAAAGAAAACATGCATTTAAATCAATGCTATTGTGTACATTATGCATATTGGAAAAGTCAATGTCAAATTTATTTATATAGCACATTTAAAAACCAGAATGGACCAAAGTGCTTCACAGGCAATACATAAAATACAAAACATCAACACAAACAAAAATCCAGACAAAAATATAATAACTAAATAGATACAAAATGTCAAGATTTGCTCGAATTAAAAGCCAGACCATAAAAATGCATCTTTAGCAAAGATTTAAATGTAGCAACAGTCCGAGCTGATCTAATATGAGATGGCAAGACATTCCAGAGTCTCGGCGCCACAACTGAAAAAGCTCGATCACCTCTGTTTTTAAGTCTAGACCTTGGAATTTTTAGGATCATCTGATTGGCAGACCTTAATGTTCTGACAGGAGTATGAACATGAATAAGATCAGACAAGTACAGAGGTGCCTGCCCAGATAAAATCTTAAAAACAATCAATAAAATCTTAAAATTAATTCTAAAATTAACAGGAAGCCAATGAAGTGAGGCTAAAACTGGAGTAATATGCTCACGCTTTCTGGTCCCTGTTAAAAGTCGAGCAGCAGCATTCTGGACCATTTGGAACCGACGAAGAGATGACTGAGATAAACCTACATATAAAGAGTTACAATAGTCCAGTCTAGACATGATAAAAATGTGTATGACTCTTTCAAAGTCCTTATAAGAAAGATAGGGCTTTATTTTGGCCAACAATCTCAGTTGGAAAAAACTAGTCTTCACCACAGAACTAATTTGTTTGTCAAAGTTAAGGGGGCCATCAATGATCACACCAAGATTTTTGACAGATTGATGGATGTATGACCCTAAGTGTCCAAGAGAGGCAACAGAGGTCCTCAACTGGTCAGCATAATTGAACAAAAAAATCTCAGTTTTGCTTTCATTGAGATGCAGAAAATTCACGTTTAGCCAATTTCTCAGGTCAGAAAGACAGTTCAACAAAATCTGCAATGAATTCGGAGCATTAGATTTCATTGGAAATAGATCTGAATGTCATCAGCAAAACAATGAAAAGACAAGTTATATTTCCTAAAAAATTGACCCCAGGGGTAGGATATATAAAGAAAACAGTAATGGGCCCAAGATAGATCATTGAGGCACACCACAGGAAAGACAGGCTACAGAAGAAGAATATTCACCCATACTCACAGAAAAACTTCTGTTAGTCAGATAGGATTTAAACCAATCAAGTGCTGAGCCCCTAATACCCACACACTGTTCAAGGCGAGACAGAAGAATCGAATGGTTGACAGTGCTGTTAGATCTAAAAGGATTAATATAGCAGGGCTTCCTGAATCGACAGCTATGAGAAGATCATTAAGAACTCTTAAAAGGGCAGTTTCAGTACTATGGTGGGACTTAAAACCAGACTGAAATTTTTCATAAATGTCAAATTCTGCTAAAAAGGCTTGTAGTTTGTTAAAAACAACTCTCTCCAAGACCTTTGATAAAAAAGGGAGCTTAGAAATGGGCCAAAAATTACCAAGGACAGATGAATCTAAATTCTTCCTTTTTAAGAGGGGCTGTACAACAGCATGCTTAAAAGAAGTTGGAACAACACCTGAGCAGAGAGAGGTGTTGACCAAAGTTAAAATACTGGATCCAATAGTACTAAAAACATCATTAAATAAAGGAGCAGGGATACTGTCAGTAGAGCAATTCCCAAGACGTAGTTGATTGACTATGTCCGACAAATAAGGGAACGTAATTGGCTCAAACTCATCAAAAACAGCAGGACAAAAGAGGGATATTAAGTGTTCTACAGCAACGAGTGCGGAATGCATAAGGCCAGAAATTTTGTCAGTAAAAAACTTTAGAAAGCTTTCACATAGCATGTTAGATGATGGCTCATGATCTGAGGCCAAAGGGTCAACAAGAGAATTAAAAACTCTAAAAAGAACTTTAGGCTTATGGCTATTAGCAGCAACGAGATTGGATAAAAAGCCAGACTTTGCCTTCTTTACAGCACTTTGATAGATACGCAACATGTCCCGAAGAATTTCATAAGAGACCTGAAGTTTGTCCCTTTTCCATTTTCTCTCTGCCTGTCTGCAGTTACGTCTGAGAGTGCGAATATCCTCATTTAGCCAAAGCTCAGAACGTGTTTCAGAGCGTTTCCTTCTCAGAGGGGCCACACAATCAAGGATCTCCCGACAAGTGCAGTCAAACATAGTGAAAAATTCCTCAACACTGTATTCACAGTGATCCAGGGCATACAAACAAGTGTCTTTAAAAGCAGCAGAAAACCTGGAGGCAGTTGAGGGGTTAAGTGAGCGTTGTCAGCGTGCAGGAGGGGATAATGTATCAACGAGCTATAGCTAAGACAGAGAATTTTAGATAAAGTTGATTAATCATTACTTATATACAATAATACTGTTATTGTTATAAAGGCTAGGTTTCTTATGCTGGTTCAGAAAACCCCTGACTGGACTGAAAAGATTTCTGCCTTGAATGGAGATGCGAGCCTGAGTCCAGAATAGGAGCCCTGAACAGAGAACAGCATTCGTATCTTCAGCATTGATCCAACATCGTGGTAGCCACTCTGTTACCACTCGATCTGGAACACCACTTGACTAAAAAAGAAACTGAAGAGTGCAAGATGACTAAAAGGACAGACTCAAAGGACTGTGGGTGTTGAAATGTAAACAAACTAAATGTGAACTTTAGAATGCTGACTTGTTAAGTTAGATGCTGGTCTAACGCTTACTACTTAGGCCTAGCCTCGAGTAAAGGGTTACACAACCTTTTGCAAAACACAAGAAACTTCACACACACTTGTAAAAAACCCACTTGCAGGTGTCATGCTAAATGGATTATAAAAGGTTCCTTTATCTTAGAATACAAGCAAAAGAGGAACTGACAGCATGTCAGATAACATACACTCACTGGGCAATTTATTAGGTACACCTTACAAGTAGACCCCTTTTTGCTTTCAGATCTTAATTCTTCAAGGCATAAATTCAACAAGTTGCTGGAAACCTTCCCCCGAGATTTTGGTCCATATTGACATACAGTAATCACACAGTTGCTGCAGATTTGTCGGCTGTGCACTCGAGAATCTCCGGTTCCACCATATTCCAAAGGTGCTGTTATGTATTGAGATCTGGGAATACCATGAACTCATTTGAATCTTCAAGAAACCAGTTTCAGATGATCTGAGCTTTGCCTTGAAATTTCAGGTTTCTCCTCGATGCACCTTTGATTGAAAAGTTTGAAAACCAGTGAGCTAGACTGACTTACCACGCTCAGTTTAGCCACATTGTCATGTTAATTATTTACTTACCAATCTTATAAAAAGGCACTAGCTTCTACAAAATGCTAAAAAAAAAAAAAATCAGAGCTGGACTAATGAAGATATCCTTTTGCTGAAGGTTTGTGTAATAATCTGAACGGTCCTACTTGATAAGTATTGATAACTAACAGCAAACTCCTGCAGCTGGTGCATATAAGCAATTTAGCACCTAGCTGCTGAACAGTGGAGCATGTAGGAGCAAATGGCAAATGTGGTTTTACACAGTATGGTTCTTAGCAGAACCTTAAGAAAAGTTAACATTGAATTTAATTTGCTGTTTTCTAACACGTTAGCCTTGGTTTTTTTGTTTTGTATTTTTTCTTCCCAGTTGAACCTTTGTAGATGGAATATATGTAGTCAGCACTGAAATGTTAGTGTTATAGGTTAGAAATGTGTTCTTCACTTGGTATTAGATTGTCACAGAAGGGCCTCGACTGTATAAACAAAGTAAGAGGAAGAAAGTAAATAGAAGGCTGAATAAAGAAAGGGATAAACAGGCAGAGCTGGATGTGTGTGTTTGGTGTTTTCTGTTCAGCTGGGTTCTAATTACAGCCTGTGGTTAAGGTGTGCAGCACAGGCATGCTATGATGAACTGCTGCTACTGGGCAAGGCTCCACCATTTATACAAATCTTCATACACATACAGATACACACACACCACAAATGCAAAAGCTCATACAGATAGTCATGGAAATTGCATCTCACACACGCACACACACACACACACACACTCACTCACTCACTCTCTCTTTACAAATACCATTCATCTTCCTAATTAAAAAAGAACAGGATGCCTGAGTAAGAAATGAGACAAACTCCTCTAATCTCATTTTTGAGAGAAAAGCCCATAATACTGTCACTGCCTTTGTCTCTCTCTCTCTCACACTCACTCACTCACACACACACACACACACACACACACACACACACACACACACACACACACACACACACACACACACACACACACACACACACACCAGTCCTTTTTCTTCATCTTTCTCCTTCTCTTTCCCTTCCTCTCTGAGTTGTTCTTTTTTGGACAGAGTTGCACTGCCCTTTTCAAAGTTATTTCGAACGCCTCAGGCTCCCATTAGTATTCAGCTTAACGCTGCCTCTTTTTGTTTCAAGGAGAAATTGCCAACTCTTAGCCTAAATTTTGCAACAAGACATTGGCAAATGGTCTGCAGCCCAGACAAAAACGATATGATTCACCTGGGTACCTCTCCTTCCTCCCTTTTCTTTCTTTCTTTCTTTCTTTCTTTCTTTCTGTCTTTCTCGCCTTTCAACCCACTGCCCACCATCACACACCTTTCCTCACCCGCATTCCTCAGTGGGCGCTGTTATGAATCGATTTGGTGGAGGTTATTGCCGTCGTGAGCTGCTTTTGAAATTTGTTTTCTTCTGAAATTGGATTTTGGCCTCCCCTCATTTTTTCCTATCCAGGCAATATGCTGCTCTGCATCTACCTGCAATTAGGCTAATCCATGGGCTGTTTCATCATCTGAAATGTTTGATATCACACACACACACACACACACATACACACACACACACACACACACACACACACACACACACACACACACACACACACACACACACACACACACACACACAGAGAAATATGTGTGATTGTGCTTGTGTGTGAAGAAGAAGGGAGACAGACAGGCAGACAGATAACTAGCCAACTCTTGTTCTAGGAGACCTTCTTGTCACCCTCTTATGCCCATCCATCATAGAGCATGCACACACATGCACACTCTTATTCACATGTACTCTTATACAGCCATCCATCACACTCGATCAGTCAGTAAACCTGCTGAATTTTTCATGTCCTGATTCTTTCACCTGTTGAGAGCCAGCTGTCTGCAGTCAGGAAAATCTCCAATATTTACTCAGTCTAGCGGCCTGCATGTGTGCACAAATATGTGTGCGCAAGCGCACACATGTAACCTTCTGTGGTCTCTAGCAGACAGTCTACATGAAGTCTTCAGTCTTCAAAGGCAGCCGGTAGTTCAGTGTGCACACACTTACACACACGCTCCCTCTCCTACATGATTTTGAACTTGAGAATCAATGTGAGGGCAGGTCCAGCCTGTGATGCTCTCAGATATCGACTGAGATGTGTGGGTGCCCGAGGTGGTATCTGTATCTGTAAATGTTTTGATGGATTTGCAGCATCCTGTAACTGCTATTCCAGTTTTTTGAGGCGCTCAGACAGAAAGACAGGCGGACAGACGCGCAGGTGGTTCAGTACTGATCACAGCTCAGTTCTGTCTGCGGCTCGGCAAAGCGTCTTTGATGCTGTTAATAGACGTCTTATTTCTTGGCAGGCAGTGATTAAAACTGGTGGAAAATTCAAATCCTGGTTGCTTTTGTTGCTCTTTGAAATTGTTTGATTTGACACAGGTACTACAGATTTACTTGTCAGCACTCGAAAGTCTCCTTGACCTCAGTTTGAATAGTTTTTCTTTTAATTAGCTGAACATCATTTGTTCTCATTAATGTGCCATAAATATGTCCACCTGCTTGGTGGGACATTGTACAGGGACAATATACAGTCACTAGACACTTTGCAGACACTATTGAGAGATGATTTTTATCAGGTTATGCTACCTGTTTGTTCATATAACTTAACTAATCCAAGCTAAGATTATATTAACCAAACAATACATTGTTAATTCTCCTCCAGATGACTTGGTTCTTTGAACTCAGATTTGTTAATGTTGGATGAAATGATCTTGAAATGCAGGTTCTTTTATTTTGAAAAATAGAAAATGATGTATGAAACTATGAAAAAGGTGTTAAGAAAATAATAGCACCTGTTATAAACCTCATAAATGGCATGCTAGTTAAATCGTGATTACAGTATATATTTTATTGTTTCTATAACAAGCCCATAGCAACAACTCATGAGCTTTATGGGGTATTAGTGTGAAAAAAATGTTTTGTTTCCAAAGCAACATCCTGTTTTTCTCCTTTTTAAATGCGCTTTAAGAAGTTCCACTGCTTGTGATATTTAAATGAGTCATTTATAAGCAAATACAATTTAATGTCATGCTTTTGACTTGGAAAATCCTTTGTCATGATCTACCTAATTACACTCTTGCAAGTTTTGTCTGATGCAAGCGAGTGCAGTTGTGTACCCTGTGTGAAGTTCGAGGTCCCGGTTAACAAATAAGATGCCAGCAGAGCTCAGAACAGGATGTGTTTCTTTCACACATTAACATCAACAGCTTCAGCCTCACGGCGCGAGAACATCCTCGCCGATTTCAAATAACACTCCGTCACTCCGGTTATAATGTGCACTAAACTGCTAGACATCAGCTGCAGCAGAACTTTGTACAACTGAAAATGAAATACAAACAACACAAACTAGTAAGACATAATGTCTTTGTTCTCACACATCTCAGCACAGAACCCTAATGTAACGAGCTTTTAACGTCACCGCGGAGACAGAGTGCTCCTAAATGACAAAACATAATGAATACAGTTCTCTAGGATTCTTTTTCTGCTCTGATTTACTCGACAGACGTACCCTGAAAGCTTTGCTGATGAACTCGTGTTGGAAAGTTGATATTTGTTTGTTTATTGGTACACCACGTTCCTCCCTCTCCCCGAGCATCACACCTTGGTGACAGTGGCGTGGGCGGCAGCAGTGTGCGGTTTCCATGGTGACAGACTGATCATTATGGGCTGTGGGATGCCATCATCCCCTCTTTATGTTCCAGATGTTCGCCAGAGACACTGACTGAGATGGGAAGGACATAAGGGGTTTATGTTTATATGTGTGTGTGTGTGTAAGTCCCTGCGGGAACGTCCTCACTTGTTTGACATTGTTTGTGGTTTATGTCTGTGTGAGTGCTTCTTTTGCTGTGTGTGTGTGTGCGTGTGTGTGTGTGTGTGGGTGTGGGTGTGTGTGGCTGCAGCTGCACAGGGGATGCCAAAAAGAGTGCTGATGAACAGGGAAAGAGTTGCTGACTGAGATGCAGAGCTGAACTTCATGGTTGGAGGACGAAACGCAGTGTGATATAAGCACACACACACACACACACTCACAGGCAACTTTTGGCACACACATAGGGATAGTCACTTTAGAGACACTGCAAGTCCAACAGACGCACGCACATACAGAACCTGTGCCTGCACACGCTCTGTTTATGTGCACATTAAGTAGAAACAAGCTCCCTTAATCAGAATCCCATGGTTTACCTCCCTGCTCAAGTGTCCTTGAGCAAGACTGAATCCCTACGGCTCTAGATTTAACCTTTGAGCTCCCGCTAGAGAAGCAGAAGTTAATCCCAACTTTTTTTTTTTTTAAACATCGGTATTTGAAGCTTTGAAAAAATTAGAACCACATTTAGCATAAATCTGTTTGTTGTTGATGGAGGTTATTTCACCCTGCTTGCTTAATTAATTATTATATATTATTATATATTTTATTGATTTTACATTAACAAACAACAAAACAGTCAGCACAGATTAAACAAGAAAAATACATTATATGAATTGCACATACATACATACATACATAGCAATAAAACAAAACTACACTGGTATCAGGGAAAGAACGAGGAAGATACATTACAGTGATTTATTGGTGAAAACAAAATGTTTAAAAAGGAAACAATGTGGCAGCTTCATGTATGAATAACTTTTATGATCACTTTCATGTAACAATCATGATGCCAATCAGTCTGAGGTGCAACCTGGCAGCGTTTACTGGACCCAAACATAACATTTCAGAGGTGTTCTATTGGATTTAGGTGAGGTGAGCGTAGAGGTCTGTGCGTCCCTCCATGGATATGCCTCCCAAGACCATCACTGACCCACCACCAAACCAGTCATACTGAACGATGTTACAAGCAGCATAACATCTTCCACAGCTTCTCCAGACCCTTTTACATCTGTCACATATGCTCAGCGCAAACCTGCTCTTATCTGTGAAAAAAAGCACAGGGCACCAGTGGTGGACCGGCCAATCCTGGTATTCTATGGTAAATACCAATCAGGCTCCACGGTGCCGGGCAGTGAGCACAGGGCCCACTAGAGGACATCGGGCCCTTAGGCCCCCCTCATTAAGTCTGTTTGTGATTGTTTGGACAGAGACATTCACACCAGTGCCCTACTGGAGGTGATTCTGTAGCTCTGGCAGTGCTCATCCTGTTCCACCTTGCACAAAGGAGCAGATACCGGTCCTTCTGATGGGTTAAGGACCTTCTACGGCCCTGTCCAGCTCTCCCAGAGTGACTGCCTGTCCCCTGGAGTCTCCTCCATGCTCTTGAGACTGTGCTGGGAGACACAGCAAACCTGGCAATGGCACATATTGATGCGCCATCCTGGAGGAGTTGGACTACCTGTGCAACCTCTGTAAGGTCCAGGTATCTCCTTATGCTACCAGCAGTGACACTGACCCTAGCCAAATGTCAGTCAGGTTTTATGGCCTCACACTGGAGGTGCTGACTGTTAACCCAACTGTTGAAAATCACCGATCCACGCATCACATTACATTATATTATTTTTGATTGATTTAAATAAACACAGGAAATAGCATTCACGGGTTTACGTTTTCTTCTTTTTTCTGTTATTGATTAAGAACCTCTGACACCTCCACAAAAAGAACAGTTTGCACACATTATTACATCTCTGGGTATAACTGGACCGTATTCATAGAAGCTGATCAATTGCACTGGCAGTCAAAATTTTACTGCTTGCTTTTACTGTTGTTATACTTTAGTTTCACAAAAAGTAAAATCTGCAGTTCGCATATATCTACATTAAATGCACAATGGATGTCAGATATGATTGGTTACTGTGTCCCTTCCTGGTCATGAATCATTTATATGAACTTTGATTATTATTCCTTTGTGCTGTTCATGAGGGATTCACTACTTCCCATATAAAATGAATGAGGGCCTGTGTCTAGGTGGCTGCCTGTGATCTGACTATGTGTTCACCACTCTGTCCTTTTCTGCTCTCACTGTTTTGGAAAAGGAATTATACTGATAATGATACTAAACTAGCATGAAGCACAAACTTAAGACTGTTTTAGGAGTAATTATTTGCATCATTACAATATTAGACTGTATTTAAAAGATGGACATAGTCTCTGGTTCTACAAAGTGAAGCTAACCATTGATATGCCTCCCCATCACCGCCCCACCACCAAACCAGTCATGCTGAACGATGTTAGAGGCAGCATAACGTTCTCCATGGCTTCTCCAGACCCTTTTACATCTGTCACATGTGCTCAGGGTGAACCTGCTCTCATCTGTGAAAAGCACAGGGCACCAGTGGCAGACCTGCCAATCCTGGTATTCTATGGTAAATGCCAATCAGGCTCCACGGTGCCGGGCAGTGAGCACAGGGTACACTAGAGGACGTTGGGCCCTTAGGTCACCCTCATTAAGTCTGTTTCTGATTGTTTGGTCAGAGACATTCACACCAGTGGCTGCTGTACATCACTTTGCAGTTCTGGCGGTGCTTATTCTCCTTCCACAAAGGAGCAGATACCGGTCCTACTGATGGGTTAAAGACCATTCTGGAGGAGTTGGACTACCTGTGCAACCTCTGTAGGATCCAGATATCACCTCATGATACCTCATGACACTGAACCTATCCAAATGCAAAACTAGAAAAGATGAGGAGGGGAAAAATGCTAATCTGACTTGTAGGCTAGTACATCAGACTCATTACTTCTAGTTGATTTCAGTCAACCGGTGCAGGAAGGATAGCCTGGCAGGAAGTTCCTGCAAAAATAATTTGATAAAAATGGTTGAGCCAGGCTTGGTTTATTTGCAGTTGCTAGTTGCTAATAACTAATATGCAAGCAAATATTCTTGATGTATTACTCTGCAGCATGAGCAAAATGTACGCAAAAGGTCAAATTATTTTCACTTAACTCCTGCTTAGGATGCCGAAGATATGTTTAAGTCAAAGCAGCTGCACGGCTATAAACTGTAGGTCTTATTGCCTCACTGTCACAATTCATTAATCACCAACTAAAATTGTTGATAATTTTTCTATTGACTGTTGATTAATCAACAAATCATTTTCACGCTACTTGATTATGAATGAAGTTGGTAAATGCTGCATAAACAATGTCTATAATTGGACTGACACGGTCTTTGTTGCCATAAATCAGTTGTGCACACCAGCCCGTGGCACTGAAAACCAGAAGTTCCTCTTTGTATTTAAGAATAGTGAAATAAACCAGATTTCTTTGGAATAAATTTATGGTCTTGTGGGCTGAGCTTTTGAAGTTGTGCATTTCACACAGTTTTTTGGTCTTTGGCCTTTTGAGTGCCAGTAGGATCTTTCTATAAAAAAAGCAATAAGGCAGAACATTTTTATCTATACCTTCCAGCCTATCTTAGTTATTTCCTCTGTGCTGAATATTAGAAAGACACCACATGTGATACGGTGCTTGCTGCTTTGCTACCTCAACTTTGATCAGGATAACAACTCAGACAAGAAAATGTCATTTATCAGAGCGTGCTTACTCCTTTAATGAGCATAAATGTCACCCTTCAACTATCAGTCATGTTCCAATTGAGTTACAGCACTAACAAATGTGCTGTAATTACAGTGTATTGAATTATCAGCGCTTTCATAGAAGGAGATATGTGCTGCATGTTAGGAACCCAAACAGATAAAGCACAAGACAAAAGTATGTTAATGATGGAAAAAAGTTTCTCATTTTTGGTGTGTGTGTGAAATCAGAGCATTAACCAACTGATTGCTTGTCTTCCCCTATAAGTGCATATTATTCAGCCCAACAAAATGCATATCAGGAAAATTGCAGCCTGGCCAGCTTATTTGCTTCAAGTGCTGCTGCTGAGGTACTCTGAGAGCAAAATGAAAGAAAATGGCTTGTGCTCGTAGTTTGAAATAACACAGAAAAAGAAGGAGGAAAAAGTCTTGTACTCTCTCGGTCTAAATGCAGGCCTGTTTTATTGTGAATTAAACTGAAGTGGAACACAAGAGGAGGAAGAGTTTGAAATGCGGAGAGCAGAAGAGGAAGGGCAGGGAGAAGGGAGAGATAAGGGTTGAGAGGCTTAGAGACAGGAAGAGAGCAGAATGAGGAGGAAGCATGGAGGCAGAGAAAGTAGAGGGGGGATGCTGAATCAGAGAGGGAAGAGAGAGATGCTGTGATAAGTACTGCAGAGAGGAAGTGGGGCTGTCAAGATAAAGACAGACTCAGACAGAGGGAGAAGGAGATTAGAGGCGGGCTTCGACATTTCGAAGAACGGCAAGGAGAGAAGGGGAGCAAATAAAAAGATGAAGAAAAAGAACGACGGAAAGGAGGGAAGACAGGCGGGGGGGAAAAGAGAGGGAGAGGCCAAGGAAGTGTCTTCAGGGTGCCAGGCAGGAGGAAGTGCCAGCCGCCGTAACCACGGCAGTGGCACTGGTCGCTATGGGAACCAGCAGAGCTGGAAAAAAAGAAACAGTTCGGTCAACAAGGCCAAACTGACTCTGTCCTTCCTTTTTCTCAAGGAAGGAAACACAAGATGAAATTATCTGAAGCGGCATTCACTGTTTGTAACCTTTTGGTATTTTACGTACAGTCAGATGATCTGTTTCTCCACTTCGAATCCCACTCGTGAGCGAAATGCATTAGCAATGTGAGGGGGGAAAAAATAGCATGTGGGACAAACAACCTGCAGCACATGTCCACACTTACGGGATGATTGCTGTGACATTTTAAGGACAGATGGCAGAAGCCACTGCTGTAGCTGTAGGTTACTGAGTAGAGTGGTAGAGGATCAGCTCATTCCACTACTTACTAAAGCTGTAGCACTTTGGCTACATTAGGTTCTATTGTTAAAATCCTCCCAGCCTGCATCCATCCTGCGACACTGTCGCTCGACCTGGAAGTGGAGGAGTTGTGGTGCAGCTATGCACTTTGTCTGTGGAGATTCTCAGTCATCCAGGTCATGGTAGTCTCAAGAGCGTGGAAAAAAAAAAAAGGCGTCTGTGCTAGTCGCCTCTTTTTTCAAGCTCTTGAGACAGGTATGCACATTCTATTAGAAGGCACTTGTAACAGAAACCTTAGAAAACCTCAGAGAATTAATATATGTTCTGTATTAACAGAGGTTACTCGATGTCAGGTTGCATCAGATGCAGCTGTTACTAGACTGGGGCTGGATCTACTTTTTCATGCATTAATACTTTCATATAGCGTTACATAACACTAATACTTGTTGTATAGTGTTGTGTAACAATGACACATTCTGCATCCGCAAGTCCAGTAGGGTCTGCTTGGTTCTGTGTGACAAAATACTCTTCTGGCAACCCTTCATTGAGCTGATGGACAACTTTTTTTCTTTTCTTTTTTTTTTGCAGTTATGCAGCTAACATCATATCAGAAGTGGTGCCAGTTGTAGATAATTAGAAAAATATTAAGGACACATCCCCCACTCTCCCCGCCATGTCTTACACTGATGTCTGCGTGTAAATGAGATACGCCAGAGGCTTTGACAAAACGTCAGCATTTGACACCCCGGGAATGAGAGTCATCCAGACCTCAAGGTTGTAAACCACTGATCACCAGACTCATTTCCCATTTGGCAGAAAGCTTCATTCTGTATGTTTTCCATGTATAAATGGTCCTGTAACATATATTTCCATTTTCTTACCATTTCTTGGGTTTTACAACTCTGCTGAGAAGGGCACCGTAATGAGGGCTAGACTACAAGTAAGTTAAACTAACTGGCTGCCAGTGGTGCCTTCATATTTAAATTACATACGTAAGATAGGCATCAGTGGTAGCGGGCAATGTACAGAGCAACAAAACTAAGAAGCACAGCAATCCATGCTTATAGGAGGCTGACTAATAGAAATGATGACTAAAGACTGAATGGGGCATAGGATAGGTCAAACGTTAATTGCATATGTACAAAAGTGGACAGTAATTGAACTGAGTGCTTTCAGAAAACATCACAGGGAATCAGTTCTACACAAAGATACCATACACTGTCCATTAATTACCAATTACGTACTTGTGACAGCGACATTAACCTAAATCAATTATGCCAGTCCGGTGAATAGACCTGTAAGAGGAAAAGGTGACAGTAGAATCAATTATTGGGCAGATTTAATTAGAAAAAGAGCATGTAAGGTGTCATATTACACGTCATCATGTTACATTATGGACTCATATGAAACAGCTCACAGGCTGGTCTGAGAACTGTGGCGAACAGCATGAATGCGTTGCTAAGGCACGTGAACGTCCTCCAGTTGAACGGAAAACGAAGTGAGCCCCCAGCGGGACTCCAGAACACACCTTCTGTCTGCGAGGCCGACGGATCAGTTAGCTCTGTTTAACTTATGTATGTGTGCGAGAGGAGAAGAGACCAAGAAGCAGAGGAGAGCGGAAAGAGATAGAATGAAGGGCGCCTGCATGCTGTGACTTGTCCTGTTCGGATTCAGACAGCAGTCAGGGACCCTGTGGCCTCCCAGCAGCACAGCGTGACACAGCTACTAACTTTCTGCAAACACACACGCATGCACGCACATGCAAACACACACACACACACACACGTCCCCTATCCAGCACGGTTTCTTGTAGCCGGAAGTAGGACAGCCAAAAGAAGAGAGCAGAAAGTAAAAAGCAGAGGAAAAACAGGACAAATGAAACAGATAAACAGAAAGACACACACAGACACGCACGCGCAGCCAGATTTGATAGAGGCAGTACATTGCGTGATCTGTTCTCCAGTGTGCTCGTGGTGCCGGTGGAGTGTTTTTTGGAAACTAGGTCATTGTTCCTCCCACTCAGCCTGTCTGATCCGGCACGTAGCCTGGCTTTTTTTTTTTTCTTTCTTTTTTTTTTTTTTTTTTTTTTTTTTAAACCAACTAAGCACCTCACTTGTCTCGTCCTTTCTGGGTGTAGGGGAAGTGGAGAAGTGGGATTGTTAAAAGTCAAGCACTTTTTAAATGTGGCTGCACGCATGTATGCACAAACATGGAGACGCATACAGGAACAAATACTAACACGTCGAGTGAAAAGCGTGCACACATGCTCGCAGATGGCCAAAGAGCCTGACTACATTAGAAGGAGGGTTCTCCTGTGGTATGTCCAATATGTCCAGCAGTGCTCTCCTCTCCTCCTCCTCTGCTAATGGCTCCGCACTGACAGATGAGCTTAGAGGCTTTTAAATATTCAGCCTCTGCATATTGACCGGGCTCAGATTGAATTATACAGTCATTTATTCATCACTCATTTCACACGAGAAGGTGTGACGCACTGCCCTCGTACCAATCTGAGAGACATGCATATGCACACACATGGACACAGACAGACACACACACACACGCACACACACAGTGGGTAGAGCAGACAGGAAGGGCACAGAGACTGAGGCTCTGCTATCCAGGATGAGTAATCATAGCTAACTGTGCCAGCAGAGAAGCAGCGCGAGAAGCGGGATGGGGAGGAGGGTAGATGGGTAAGAAAGGAGTGGGGAAGAGGGAGAAAGAGGGGATGTGAAGAGCGGCAGGAGAGGGGAAAGAAGCCCAGAACTGAATGGAGGAAATGAGGGAGAATGGTGAAAGAGTGAAGGAGGGAGCTGGACAGGAATGGAGGGAGTATAAAAAAAACATCACTCCAGCAGATGGGGTGGGGTGGTGGTGGGGTTGAGTTCAGTCGATCCACTACCCAGCCAACACTGATCTGCACTATACTTTGAAAGGTTGAGTCAACTTATGTGTCAGACGACGACTCAAAAGGCTGAACTGCCTCAGCACCTTTCACCCAAATCGATAACATTCTGGGAGCAGAAGAATATCCAGTTTAGAGCGTCATTTCACACAGAAAAAGTCAGTAAAGCTTCCCTGCTATTCCAAGTCACATGTCTTCATTTTAATGATTTTGTAACACTCACCCAGATCAACTCATTTTAAGAGTCATTGTGACCATTAGAGCCACCAAGAGATAGTCGTGCATTGTTTTCATGGACAGTTTCCTATAACCCTGTTTCAGTAACCTGGTCATTGTGCCTATCGTCACTTCCAGCACGACGGACTGAATACATTTTCCATGCCACTTTATGATGTGTCTGTGTGCTTACTTTCCAACAGATTCCCACGTCATTGTAATACTTTTTTTTTGTTTTGTTTTGTTTTAATCAAGGTGTTTAAAGCAAATGCACTATATTGCCAAAAGTATTTGCTTGTCTGCCTTCACACACATATGAACTTGAGTAACATCCCATTTTTAATCCATGGGGTTTAATATGATGTTGCCCACCCTTTGCAGTGTTTGACTTTCCACAAGGTTTAGGAGTGTTTATGGGAATTTTTGGTAATTTGAGAGGTCAGACACCGATGTTGGATGAGGAGGCCTGGCTCACAGTCTCCATTTTAATTCATCCCAAAGGTCTTCTAGTGTGTTGAGGTCAGGACTCTGTGCAGGCCAGTCAAGACTTGCTCATCTATGTCTTTATGGACCTTGCTTTGTGCAGTCGCGTGCAATCATGTTGGAAAAGGAAGGGGCCATCCTCAAACTGTTCCCACAAAGTTGTGAGCATGAAATTGTCCAAAATGTCTTGTTATGCTGAAGCATTAAGAGTTCCTTTAACTGGAACTAAGGGGCCGAGCCCAACTCCTGAAAAATAACCCCACACCATAATCCCCTCTCCGCCAAATTTTAATCTTGGGACAATTCAGTCAGATAAGTACCGTTCTCCTGGCAGCCATCAAACCCAGACTCACCCATCAGATTGCCAGATGGAGAAACGTGATTCATCCCTCCAGAGAACACGTCTCCACTGCTCTAGAGTCCAGTGGCGGCGTGCTTTACACCACTACATCCAACGCTTTACATTGTGCTCGGTGATGTAAGGTTTTGATGCAGCTGCTCGGCCATGGAAACCCATTTCAGTCTGCAGTGACTGACCCTGCAGAAAGTTGGTGACCTCTGTGTCATTCCCAATTGCTTAAAATCCCACTAACAGTTGACTGTGGAATATTTAGTAGTGAGGAAATTTCATAGATGGACTCGTTGCACAGGTGGCATCCTATCACGGTACCACACTGGAATTCACTGAGCTCCTGAGAGCGACCCATTCTTTCACAAATGAGAAGAGTTGAAGCAGTCTGCACGCCTAGGTGCTTGGTTTATATACCTGTGGCCATGGAAGTAACTAGAACACCTGAATCCAATGATTTGGATGGCAAAATAGTGTATATGTTATAACCAATTAAAACTGATCACTGGGATGGCTGTCAAACCATACTCAAAAGCTAAAATCAGTTGATCCTTTTTTTGTAGACTTTATATTATGATTCCACAAATATAAAAAATAGCTTTTCAAGGCTCGGGGAATACATGACCTTAAAGATTAATAATGACTGAGATGTTAATAAAATCACCCTTGTAGTTGGAGGTGTTCTGACAAGTTTTATATAGATGTCTCTTTTATGAAGATCAATCAATCAATCAGTTTATTTATATAGCACATTAAAACAACAGCTGTTGACCAAAGTGCTTCACAGGGCATAAAAACAAATAAAACAACAAATAAAATATTATAAAAACAAAAAGAACATAAAACAAAAATAAAAACACAATAAAACCCATAAAGAATCTTTCCATCTTTAAGATGGTGTATAACGGAAGGCTTTTTGCACTACCTTGGTTTCCCACTGGGAATCACTGGCAGTGCCATGTTCATCTCCTCTAAACCTGCCTGAAAAACCTCAAGGAAATATAGTATTTTCAGTGGTGAGCTTGTAGGCATAGCAAAATAGCCCAGCCAGTGTGCCGGTTGAGTGATGATGTATCAACGCTTCAAGCCTTTCATGTGTTGGCTGAGGCTCATCTCTTCAGCATGTTGCACCAACGTGCTCCTTGTTTTCTTGAATAAGCATGAGTCAGAAAAAGTCACCCAGTTGTCATTCTACCACCGCACAGCTTTTTAAAAAATGGCTCTATTAATGTGCAGCCCATCTTTAATCTAAACTTTTAAAAAGTCACAGTGTACACTTCAGCCCTTGGACTCAGGATGTCCCAGACATTAATATTTGAACACTTTCAAACTTTAACACCTCAGAGATGAATCACTGTCTGGCCAGCTAAAATGTCACTGTGGTCACTGAGCTAAGGATTATAAGTTTTTGGTAGCAAATAAGTCAAATCCTGCAACAACACTTTAGTCAACAAGATTGTGTTGTTGCTGGTGTCATCTCAGACACTTTGTTGTCTACAGTTTTGTCCGTTTTCAGTCTCTTCTTATCTAAGCAGGTGCTGTACCTCCAGTCTGACACTCATGACATCATGCTCACCAATCTGGATAACACTGTTTGTTTTTGTCTTGTTTCTGAAAATTGGCCAGTAACAGCAGCAAGCCGATGAATTTGTGCAGGTTGTTTTTTTCTGATTGTCCTGTCATGAACTTTAAAATTTATCATTCTGACTGAGGCCTGTAGAGTCTGAGATGTAGCTCTTTGGTTTTTTTTTGCAGTTTCTCTGAGCATTGTCTGACCTTGGGGTAAATTTGCTCAGATGTCCACTCCTGGGAAGATTGCGACATTGTGTTAACCCACACCTGAATGCTCCAGACCAGCAAACTTTCAAAACTCCTGCTTTTATAGTGGACACACTTACTGATGATCAGTTAATCAAGTGCATATGATTAGCAGCACATAGCTGCTACTTACCCTCTTAATTCCTGTGGAAGTAGTAAAGGTATGCTTTCATGTTTACATATACGTTATTCGCTGGGCTGCACTTGATCGCCTGATCAGACCAAAAGTCAGGGATTGTGGGAAATATGTGGGTTTACAGTAACACTTACAAGTGCATTCAGTACCAGGCAAAAGTTTGGATACACTCACCATGTCCAAACATTTGGCTGGTACTGTATATTCATTCATTAGCTCATTTTTTTTTTTTCTTCATGGGCTTGTAGTAGACATATCAGTGTCTACACTGTAGGCGACACAGATGCACCTCTGATATTTTGTTCCACCTATGTAAATGGCTAATGCAGCACAGATCTGCACAGTATAAACACTGATTCAGTAAGGAAAGTTCATAACAAACTAACTTACAAAACATTAATTTCAATTAAAAAAAAAAAACTTTAGCAATTAACTAAATTAATTGACCTTACAGTGGCACCATCATAAAAGCATTGCAGATGTGTGAATGGAAATGTAACCTTGAGTTACAAAAGTTAAACATCAAGATGGGAATTAGCTTTCCTCACTTGAAACAGTTGCCTTTGAATATAGAGCTCTTCTGTAATGATAATGCCCTTGGATACTCAAGATGGGTGCCAAATTAAAGGAGAAAAAAAACATATGGTGTAAGTTACACTACCTTATGTCCCACCACAATAGCTTCAGTGCCCCCTGACAAGTCTCTGAAATCTGCTGGAGGGATGGAACCTCCGTCAGGAAAGGTGATCACTCTGAACAACTTTATATCGATTCACAGTGATCCTTCCCACCGAGGGAAGAAGTGGAAACAAACCATGCCAGTAAAGTGCCAGCATAACAGAGCCACCAGAGGCCTGCAATAGATGTGTACAGGGTTCAAGATTTTTTTTTCTTTAATTTTGTCACTTGTCTGAACAAAACACTTGTGTTGGTATTTAAATGAGATTTGTAAACCAGAGAATAGTATTAAATTGTGAGGATTTTATCCAGGCTAGATACAGCTTGATATAGCCTTAAGGCCTGGAAAACTAAATTGAATCAGCCTTGTTCTTTTTCATCTGGTTGCAATAATGTTTAACCTGTAACTAAAAATATTTGTTGGACACATTGTTTTTAATTATTTAAAAACTATAGCAGCAGCTGGTTTATTTTGGGTTAAAAAAAAACAAATGCATTTTTAACTATATCACTGCGTACATTTTAGAAGTTCAGTTGTTACTAATAGAAAAGAGCCAGAAGTATATGAATCAGTCTAGCTCTTCAGCTTGGCCCCCATCATGCTGCGGTGTGCTGTGCGCCATCCCATGGTATAGGCTGATGAAGTGCCTGTATGGTGGTCTCTCTATTCTAACCTAGACCCGCACCAACCAGTCTCCATCCCACTTTGTCCTGCCCCCACTGAGCTGGGTGATAAAAGAGCTCCGTGTCTCTGGGCTCCAGAGAGGGAACAGATTCATTACCTGACCAGTGCTGCTGACTGGGACACAATTGACTCTGACGGCTCTGTAATACTCTGACATGGAGAGAAGCAGATAGATGACTGACTTGAGAAAGAGGGGGCTGATAAAAGAGGGAAGAAAAGGTCGCAAAAGATGGATAGAAAAGTGAAAGGGGGGTTACAGATGAAAAGGGGGCAGATAGATGAGGGGATATAGAAGGAGAATGTGGGGTACAGATACATAAGAGGGGAGAAGGGCGAAAACAGGAGGACTTACAGAAAGTAAAAGACTAACCAAAGATATGTTTTCATCTAGCTGTCAAGCTGATTTTACGCAGACCTTTGAAATGCCAGAAAATGAATGTGAATGAATGTGTGAATTATCACATTAGCTAGTTTGAAGCGCGCCTTTGAGTGGCCGTTCAGTGTACTATTGAGCAACTTGTTGTTGTCTTTTAGTTTGTGCTAATGCTGGCCATATTTCATGCTTTCATTGGAAAATTAAAATAAAGACATGCACCTGTCACCAGTCTGCACTGCCAACTAAAATCTCAGTAGGAGCCTTGGATGGAAGAGTCAGAATGGATTAGACATTCAAAGCTCAGAGGTGCATACTTCCAGAAATACCTAGAAAATACCAAGTGCCAGGTTCATATTATTGTTTGTAGAACAATGCATTTTTTAGCAGTGTTGATCAAAAAATATTCTGCCGCAAACTTTTCTGTTGGTCTAGGGGCAGTACTTGATGTCATGTGCAAGTGGCAACCTCTGGGGCTGAAATGTCTTCTGATGGTTTCCAAAGCAAGTCTCCACCCCAATCACCATGTTAAAATCCCCAACAGCAAAAATAAACACTATTGCATTCTGGTACTAGAGACTCTTCTGATCTCTGTTGCTAATTTCCGTCCATTCACAGCAGTTGTATAGGGGGTGGCGGAGTCTTCATATAACTCGACTGTTAAAATTGTAAGGTTTAAATTTAAGCATGATTAAGGGTAATTCTTAGAGTGATAGGTGGAGAAGCCATGTGATGGAAGGCTTCCACTTTGGCAGCGTCAGGATTTCATCTCTGCCTTTGACGGATCATGTGGTGGCCTGACCCCAGGCAACTGGGAAGTGGCGGGAATGAGAATTAGCATCTCCAAGTCTGAGACGATGGTTTTCAGCCAGTTGGGAGTTGAAGTATTGTAGAAGGATCTTAGTCACATGTCTGCTTGTTTACATGGCACCATGCTGTACTGATCTGTTGTGGTGGAGAGAGCTGATTTACCGGTCGAGCTACGTTCCTACCCTCACAAATTGGTGGGGAAGGGTGGCAGGGCTTTCCCTTAGAGATAAGGTGAGGAGTTCGGTCATTTGGGAGGGACTAAGAGTAGAGCTGCTGCTCTTTCACATCAAAATGACCGCCTCCTGGGTGCCTCCTATGTGAGGTGTTTCAGAAAAGTCTACCAGAAGGAGGCCCAAGGAAGACCTAAGGCATGCTGGAAACTTCTAATGTCCCACTGGATGAGCTGAAGGTGGTCACTGGAGAGAGGGAGCGCTGGGCTTTTCTGCTTATACTGCTGCCCCACGACCCAGACGCAAATAAGCTGCAGAAGATGGATGGATGGATGAATGGATGGATGGATGGGTGGAGTTTAGATTTGATAACCTTAGATTTAGTTACTTTAACTGTGCTGTTATTTGAGCAGTAGGATCTTATTTCAAGCTGTAGTGTTGTTTGTCTTTTTTCTTAAGCTGATTCGTTTCTTCAGATGAAGTTAGAGTTTTCATCTGCTTCATAGATTAAGTTGTTTTGAAGAACATGTGCTTTTCCTTAAGCTACTGTCTTAACTGAATTATAGCATAGTTTGTTTGTTTTTTGCTAATATTTTGCGCTTATCTGAGTAGATTATTGCAGCTGCACAGCAGTTATTTTAAAGCTCAGGCACGATGTAAAATCATATCTAATTGTGCTGTGAAACCTTTAGTAATCTGACTAATAGAATTTATTTGATTTCAGGGAATTGAAACAAATTTAACAGCGAAGTGTTGATCCAAATGTATGAAACATTTAGTTAATATGGAATATTTTAGACATTTTAGTGTTTAAATGAAAATCCCTGTGACAATGGCATCAGTAGCTGCTTCCATTAGTCTGATAATGATCAGAGATTTAGTTGAATATAATACTGTGTCCAGAGTCTGAGCAGGATTTTATGAGTGGGAAATGCATCTTTAGGCTGTTACACCCTGTCTGCACTGAAGGCTTAGCATGCGCTATACAATAGCAGAGCACACAGCAGTAGATTCAGTGCTTTTCCTTTTTCTTCAAAGAGTGTGCTCAGGTGCAATATCAAGTGTAGGTCCTCTACATTTTGGCAGCACTCAGAGCAGCATACACAATCATTCTTACACTTACAAAACTGAAGAAAATAGACTTGAAGCATAAAAATAGGCTTTGGGCTACATTTATAAGTGCATATGGTGCAAGTAAAGTGTGAGTCATGCAACTTATCTAGACTGGACTGTTAAATATAGGCACTAGATATGACTGCAAAAACTGTCTGATGTTACTTTATGGTGTTTCCATCAGTTTTGCTAGCTCTTAATAACATTTTAAGAGCAGGTGCAAGTACACATAAAAACATCTGTTTCATCAGTAGTGGAACCTAACCAAGTTTTAGTATAGTGTTAAAATAATTAAGCATAACAAAAAAATATTTATTAAACCCACAACAGGAGCAGGACAAGAGATTGGCCGCAGTCAGGATAATGACTGATAGCTGCATAGAAACAAACAAAACTAGTGATGTACACAAACAAACAAAGCTACATCTCTACACTGTGGATTACTGGAAAAGGATATAAAAGGATATGAAGAAAAACTGTGCAGTAGATACCACACACACACACACACACACACTCACTAATCTGTCAAGGCAACAAAGAGAGGCAAGCCAGGGCCGCATTTGCATGACAAACTGGCCCCGCTAGTTTGATTGAAGAGAAAACAATTTTAGGAGACAGGCTGACTGTGTGGTATGGTGCCTGCCACCTCTGGGTGGGCCTCAGGACCCATAATCGGAGTGTGTGCACATGTAGGTGGCTGGTTGATTTGTTTGCGAGCGTGGCTGTGTGAGACATGAGGTGGTAGTTAGGGGATATGGGATTTAGTTAGATGGCAGGAAAACAGAGTAACAGAATTCATCAGGTGCTGCAGCTGTGTGTGTGTGTGTGTGTGTGTGTGTGTGTGTGTGTGTGTGTGTGTGTGTGTGTGTGTGTGTGTGTGTGTGTGTGTGTGTGTGTGTGTGTCTTTGTGTGTTTGTGCGTGTCTGTGAGTGCATGTAAAAGAGGATTCATCTGTGTTCCTTTACAAATACAGGAGAAATGTGTGTATCTCTGCCTATATGTAATGCTTGGATATATGTATGGTTGTGTATATATAATCAGCCGTTTATCATCATCATCATCATCACAAATTTCATGGCAATTTTGGGGCTTTTCTTTCTTTTTTAATCAAGCTCAAATATACCCCACTAATATTTGGTCCCTTAGTAAGTTGCACATTGACCAGACGCATTGGTAGCCATCAACAAGCTTCTGGCATAATTCTGGCTGACCACTCTTCTTGGCACAACTGGTAAAGTTAATTTAAATCGGTCGGTTTCCTGGCTTGGACCAGTCCACAAATTTTCAGTAGGTTTGAGGTCACGGCTTTGGGAAGGCCATTCCAGGAGCTTAATGTTAGCCTGCTTTATCCATTCCAAAATGTGTGTATTTGGGCTCATTGTGCCGTTGGAATACCCAACTGTGTCCAAGCTTCAGCCATCTAGCTGTTGATTTGAAGTGAAGTTGAAGAATTTGAAGATAGTCCTTCTTCATTATTCCATCCATTTTGTGCAAGGTACCACTGTCAGTGGATCAGCCCCAGAGCATGATGCTACTACCACCATGCATGACCACTGGTACAGCATTCTTAGGTTTGAAAGTCTCAACTTTACTTCTCCAAACATTCCATTTCATGGTAGTCTTGAACCTTGGTGGTTCCTGGGCTGCTCCTGAACATCCTAACCAAGTTCCTGTCATCTGAAGGTGACAGTTTGGGTCTTATTCCAGACCTTGGCAAAGTGGTGACAGATCTTAACTTATGAATAGTTGTTTGAACGGATGATCTTGGAATCTGCAGTTGTTTAGAAATGGCTTAAAGAGACCTTCCCAACTTGTGCAAATCTACAGTTGTCCTTCTTAGATCTTCACTGAGTTCCTTGGACATCCATTGTTCTGATCAATCCAATGAGTGCTGTCAAACAAATCCTTTTTATGCTGGCAAAGAGAAACAATTAGTTGTAGTTATTAGGCCTTGGACTTCAGCACCACTTATTAAAAGATTTAAGTGAGTGTATGTATCTATTTGAGCCTGTGTGTTTACATGAAAAACTCAAAATAAATTCAAACTCTTGCATCCAATTCTTGTTTTTAAACTAATTAAAGATGTATGCTGTAAAATCATTCGACCATGGAAAAAGAACAGTTATCATGACAGTCATGCCCATGATGAGCGTCTGTAAACTTCTGACCACAACTGTATACTTTACTGTGCTTTTTGTCTTTTCTTTTTCCACAATTGATTGAAAAAAAAAAACATACAAAAAAAGTGTGTGTGTGTGTGTGAGAGAGAGAGAGAGAGACAGAGAGAGAGAGATTCTCTGTTCTACCTTAATCCCCAGATTGCCAGAGCTGAAGGTTCAGACATATGCTGGCCTTGTTGCGACAGTCACTCTAATCTAATCCTATCATCATTCTAAAACCTTGTCTGGGTGAAAACACACACACACATACACATTAATTCTCAATCTCTTATGACTAGCTTTTATGTCCACATACAGTAGGCGCACCCACAGACTTACACACCCACTGCTGCACTCACACACACACGTGCTCAGGTAACCAGTTGCACAGATGCCTGACATGGCTCGCAGTAGCTCTCTGTACACAAAAGGCTTTGGAGTATGACAGATGTAGGCTGACTGTGATTTCTCTGGCTTGCTGTACAGACTGTGGGTGCTTACAGGGTTTTTGTCAGCCACAGTGTGTGTGTCTGTGTGTGTGTGTGCTGTCAGTTTTTTCATCTTGTCTACAGAGAAAGCCTTTCAGCCACATTCTCACCACAGATATGCTGCTATTTAGATCAATCTAGCAGTTAGGGTTAAGGTTACCTTACTGTTTCCTGCATGTCCTGGATTAAGGGCACTGCTGTATCAAAGTAGGCATTATATTTTCTATGTTGTAAGTGAACGAAGGTTAGAATTGTAGAATTTTCTAACCTTTATATCGATATCCCCAATTCCGAAAAAAGTTGGGACGTTGTGTAAAATGTAAATAAAAACAGAATACAAAGTCTTGAAAACCCATACTTTATTTACAGTAGCACACAGAAAACGTATCAAAGGGTTTTGAACTGAGTGCTGATAACAAGCCCTGATTTCCATGACAGAGTCCTGTTTGTTTTTAATGCAGTGCTGCCTGAGGGCCCAACAATCGCAGACATCCAAGACTGATTTTCAGCTTTGTCCTTTGCGCACAGAGATTTCTCCAGATTCTCAGAATCTTTTGAGGATGTTATGTACCGTAGATGATGAGATATTCAAAGCCTTGGAAGTTTATGGGGAAGAACATTCTTCTTAAATTGTTACACAATTTATAGACAGTTTTTGGCAGATTGGTGAAGCTCTGCCCACTCCTTAGAAACTCTGCCTTACTAAGATGCTCTTTAAATACCCAATCATGTTACTGACCTTTTGCCAATAAACCTAATTAGTTGCACAAATTTCTTCCAGCTGTTTTTCTTTTAAGTTCCACTTACTTTTCCTGCCTTTTGCCCCCTCAGTCCCAACTTTCATAAGATGTGTTGCTTCAATCAAATTCAAAATCAGCTAATAAAATATTTTGACCCAGTGCAGCAATTCTTCTCAATAGCGACCTAAGGACAGAGAACCTGATTCTGAAAATTAGTGCCAAACCAGACCAAAGTGAGGAGAAAATTCCCAGGTAGCAAAGACTGTGTGGCACATTGAGCCTTGACTGACAGCATCAACTCAGGGTGAGTCTGCTTCCCACAGATCAACCTCATTTGAGTCAGATGTCAGGTGTGTTGTGACATCTGGCCCAACCAACATAACCTATGTCAATCCCACATCGTGACTTGTGGGCCCACCCAACACCTGCCATTTTTTGCACTTCTCAGATGTGATGATAGTTTTCATAATGATGTTATTTATCATGGTTGTAGCCATTAGTGAATCAATTAAGGTGGACATTAGCCTTGCATGAAAACATGTAATTTTCTTTTCTCTAGCTGAGTCCTGTCTGGCAGCACAGTGGTGGTGCAAGCACAGAAGGCACCAGGAAAATGAAGCAGAGCTGTTTTGCAGAAATTTGAACCAAGCTCAACTTTTGCAGCACTTAAGGGTGATATCATCTGGAGAGTTATTTGTCTAATCAATTATCCACCATGTATCCTGGTGGAAAATTTTAGTAATGTGCACTGTGTATTTCACAAGTGTCACTGAGAAAAGTAATACATTTCAACCTGATAACTTTCCATATATCTTATTATACCTGTAAATAACTTGGCTCTAAGACTGCAGGCTTGCTTGTAGTTCTTAAAAGTTTCCAAAAGTAGAATGGGAGGCAGAGCCTTCAACTTTCAGGCTCCTCTATTGTGGAACGAGCTCCCAGTTGGGATTCAGTAGAATTCACTTTTAAGATCAGACTCAAACCTTCCTTTTGATAAAGCTTGTAGTCAAAACTGGATCAGGTGACCCTGAACCATACCTCAGTTGTACTGGAGTCTCAGGCTGCTTTGAAACTTCCCATGATCCACTGAGCATTTTTTCTCTACTCCCCTCTTTTCACGTATGATGCATTAACATCTCACTACCTCATGTCATTAGTTTATGTCTGCTCTCTCCCCCAGTTTGTTTTGTTCTGTATCTGTGCTCTTCTTTTTTCCCCCTCACCCCCAACCGGTGGCAGCAGATGGCTGCTCCTTTCTGAGCCTGGTTCTGCTGCAGATCTCGTCCTATTAAAAGGGAATTCTGCCATGCCATAGGTATTAAAGGTACTGCACTGCAGTGCTTTGAATCATATTTATCTAATAGACTCCAATTTGTTCATGTAAATGGGGAGTCGTCTTCACTCACTAAGGTTAATTATGTAGTTCCACATGGTTCTGTGCTAGGACCAATTTTATTTACATTATACATGCTTCCCTTAGGCAGTATTATTAGAAAGCATTGCATCAATTTTCATTGTTATGCAGATGATACTCAGCTTTAGCTATCCATGAAGCCAGATGACACACATCAATTAGTTAAACTGCAGGAATGTCTTAAAGACATAAAGGCCTGGATGAACTCTTAATTTCCTGCTTCTAAATTCAGATAAAACTGAAGCCCTTGTGCTTAATATTTGCTATTATCAATTCAATTCCACTGTTGCCACGTACTCATAGGGGATCATCTGATTTTTGAAAACAAGATTATTTAAAAAAAATAAATAAAAATAATTCAAGCACGACAGGTGAAACTTTTGAGTTGAGGTTTGCCCACCATCTCTTATTCATTTACCTATTTGCGAGGTGTGCAAGGTTTCACAATGTCAGGCTTGTCTTTTTTACCCTACCCACACAACCACTTTTAACAAACAAAAGAGTGCCTTTGAGGGAGGACCTGGCCAGAAATATGTGATGTTATCCCCAGCAGTACAATTCATCGCAGCAAGTGTCCAAAGGCACAGAATTCTTGGAAAGAGACTGAGGAAGTGATGTGAAGAGGCAACAACCTGTCACGTGACCTAGTTTGTTTGACGCATACTGATGCTTCCTCAGAATGTTTTTGTTTTTACTCACTGGCTTCTACTTCTGCTCTTTTGGACTCTTCCTTATTGATTTGTCATTCAGTATGAAACTGTTTACCTGAAGTAATCCTGTTGTGCAGAGACGAGTCAATCAATCTGCTTGTGATTGGAATTGTCCATTTTTTGGGCTAATCATGTGACTACTGACTGCAGATATATCTGACCCTTGTGTCACATTTGTTGGTGCCACAGCTTTGCATGTGTGTTGTCTTGCATGTGAGTACTGCCTCTGTGAAACAAAATATGTATTAGATCCAAAAGCCAGTAATCTGCTAATTTGGTAAAATAACTTAATTACTATTAATTAGTTCCAACTCTGCTCAGTTGCAGTGTTCTTTTTTTATTTAATTTTTTTTTTTTGGAAGAAAGAGACTCAACACATCACCAACTAGCATTTTTGGAGGTGTCATGACAGAGTGACACAGACACATAAATCATAGATAAAGCAGTGTAAACAGCGGTGAATTTTCTGTTGGATTTTCTTTATAAAAAAAGCTTTGTGCACTAGCCTCGAACTTTTGAGTTCTAAGTGATGGTGACAGAGATGATAAAAAGTTATTAATTAGTGTTTAATTAGGAACATTTCAATTTTCCATGAAAGAAAAGTTCTTAGAAATTTTTGAAAAAGCACATCAGACATTTATGAAATCTGAATCATGGCCAAAAAAATTAAATTGCAATGATTGCTTGATTTTTTTTTTTTTTTTAACTTAACCATTTTTGTTGTCATAGAGTGGATTGCAGGAAAGTGGACCCAAATGCAAACAAACTAAACAACAGGTGAACTTTTCATCAAGCTGATGTTCAAAATCCAAAAACAGAGTCCAAGAACCTAAAGAGCAGAATAAAAGAAAGCAAACCAGAAAGCCACATAATCATTAAGATACACAGAAGGGAAAACACTGAGGAGCTAAACAGGCAGAAGAGCAATATGACGAGGCTGAGGCTATACACAAGGTAACGAGGGAAGTGGAAACAGGAGGGTAATGAGACACGGCGGAAATAATTAAGGTAATGACACACAAGTGTCATGGCAGGAGGTGTGGCAGCCATGGTTTAGGTCCCAAACGCAGTACTCAGGAGACTGACGTAACTCAAATCCTTTATTATTGCACTCATAAACAAAACCCGTGAGGCAGAACCAGAACAGGTAATCCAGGAACTTAAGGCTGAGGCAGACACAGGAACAGACGAGCAGACAACACAAAGACCAGGACTAGGACACATGAACTTGACAGCTAAAAACACACACACAAACATGGGAACACAGGGACAACCACAAGGACAAAGGGAATCAGGAACTCAATACAGATACTAATTAAAATCTAAGAAAACTCAGAACATAGAAGAAATACAACAATAACAGAACCTCAGGGAAGCAAAAACACAAAACTCTGGGCAAAAGGCTCAGGACCGTGACAACAAGAAGTAAAACTCAAGACAAGACACTAGAGATAAGCTAGCAAAGTAAAACAGGAAGTAACTAAGCACAGAGATGAGAGACACACCGCAGCGTGACACAAGAATACTGATGGAGGCTAGGGGAATAAACCAAAATACAAAGAAACAGATATAAATTACAGAAACTAGATTTCAAGAATGGCTAAAAAAAAGGGTAAAGATTCAAAGAACCAAACAAAGAACAAAATCATAAAGAAACCAACCAGGAAACACATAAATGAAGATAGAGAATTCCAAAGAAAAGCAAAACCCTGGAAGGTATGCAAGAAAACAGGAATTGAAACTTTGCTAGCAATAAATGAAAAACTAGAAATATCAAGAAGCACAAACCTTTGCCAAGGCAGCTTGCTCTGTGGGCAGTATTTACTTTGAAGGGAACAGTATTTTATATTTTTTTGTACATTCATTTTGTTTTCTTTGTTCTTTTTAAACTTTAAGACGTTTGTAGTGCAACAAAAATCAGATAAGGGCAGCATGATAGATGTTTACTTTGATTACAAAAACATCATGTAGGAGTAGGTAATGGGTAAAAGGTATTGATTTGTAAATAACTGGATATGAATAACTTGAGCTTATTATATAATATTATACTACAGTATATTCCTAACTTGGCAGCTCATTCTCTTTCTCTTGACAATACTTTAAGCTATAACACAGCCTGAGGTTGACATGAAAGAAAGGCAGATGTGAAATGTAAAATTGTGGTCAGAGGTCACCTTTGACCTCTGACCTCACTGTCATATTTATGATCCCCTTGTACAGTATCATTTCCTAAATGTTGCCAATACAAACAAAGGCAGCAGAGTTTTAAGCGCAGTTTTAAAGATAAAAGACATTTAATGAAAGTTTGACCTTATTTGACCTTGAAGAAGAGGTCAGAGGTCCAAAGTAACATGATATTCAGAATCCCCATATATCATTCCCTATATGCTGTCTATATAAACAATAGCAGTAAGAAACATAGTTTTAAATGGCTCTATAGACTGACCTTCAGCTCAATCTATTGACCTTGAAGGAGAGGTCAGAGGTCAAATGTGACATTTTTTAAATCTTTATTTGGTACTTTCTGTATATTGATAAAACACGCCACACTTGTAAGAATCATAGTTTCTAAGTTATGAGGCTTTTTGAACAATAAATCATTGTTAACCTTGAAGACCTCGATGGATGTAAGCCAGTTTTAATTGGATTGTTAACGTGACCCCACTCTACACTCCTTTATCAGAATTCATTTAAAACTATCTGAGCTATCATGTTTACAGGCAGAATGACACGCATGCACACACTACCAAAAACATGACCTCTTTGGTTTGAGGTAATAATTAAACTCATCCCAGAATCCAAATAATAGCAAATACTAAACTCAAAATTCATGGCCAAAACCCAGGGGTCATGACATTTGTAGTACTAAATTAGAGACACATGCACATGGTGCCAGGGCTCATTGTGGTTAAATCAACATGTTAGTCCATAATAAACGAATCAAAACAAATCTGATTTCCCTCTAATCTGAACTATCCTGCTGTTATCTCTGTGCTGCTTGTTATATTTAGCATTTAGTGCACAATAGGACAGCTGATCTTTGCGCAACAAACCTTTATTTGGGGAGTGCAATAATAATAATAATAAAAAAAAAAAAAAGACCTTTGATTTCCAAGAGCATCAAAATGGAAAGGGAAAAAAAAACATTAATGCCCCAATGAACTTCCTGTGATGACAGAAGCCAGGTTTAGGAAGGATTATGGACTGCCTGAGAGTGTGGGATCACACCAGCTTCCAGTCCACTGGCAAGTGGCAAAACCTTGTGACCTGACTTCTACTCCGTGTGTGTGTGTGTGTGTGTGTGTGTGTGTGTGTGTGTGTGTGTGTGTGTGTGTGTGTGTGTGTGTCTGTGTGTGTGTGTTGCGGTGGTGTGTCTCATTAGCTCTTGGTTAAGGCAGGGAGTCCTAACAGTGACAGATTTATTAAATATCTCAGGGCCTACAGTGGACATGGCAGGGAGGGAAACCCCCACTGCTCATGTAATTAATGTGGCCACTCAGTTCTCATGTTTGGAGTCTCTGTGTGTGAGAGAGTCTGTATGCTGGTAAAGTGAAAGGCTGGTATGCTTTTCACTTTATCAGCATGAGTATATTTGTTAATGAGTATGTGTGTGACTGGATGGTTGTTTTCCTTGTGGTGTGTATGGACAAGGGGGGTGGGGGTGCTTTTCTGGGACTGTGACTGAAGCGAAGTTCCCGCTGAGACAGAGAAAGCAAGAGAGAGATAAATGAGAGATGTGGATGATGATGAAGAGAGGAGGAGGAGGAGAAGGAGGGTGTGAGATAAAAATGTTTGAAGACTCAAAAACAATCCTGTCATGATTAATTACTGAAGTTGTTCTTCGTGTTGGATTTTTTCACACTGACGGGGAAGTCTGGCCTGCAAAATCAACTGAAGGAGAAAGAGAAAACCTCAAGAAGTCTACAGGAGAAACTTATCTAGGTGTTCAGGAACTTAGAAACTTCACTGTAACTGCTGGAATTCAGCTCTGATGTAGTTTGTGATCCATCTAAAAACACAGAACAAAAAAACAAACAAACCCTCATTTAGTAATAGTGTCTGTGATCTACTGTTGGATAGAGTTTGCGGTGATGAATGTCACTTGTTGGATGAACAAAAAAACTTGCACCTGTTTCATCTTGCATGTAGCTTCAATTGCGCAATAAACATGAACCGGACTGTCAGTAAGACATGGACTTGTACACTTATTTATTCATAGAATTATCCAACCATCCAGTCATCCTGAAGCAGAACAGTACATAAAGTCATGCAGATGCATATGTGGAATTTCAGTTAATGTTCACATCAAACAGCATAATATGGAAACACCTTGAAATGAATGGACCACAACCACAAAGGACCACGTCAAGTTCCACTCTTAAAGCTCTTTTCCACTAGTTTTGCGACTCGACTCTAATCAGTCATTTTGCATTATAATCAAGTACTGCCTCATTGTAGGTGGGGTATTATAGGAAGGTAGCCCAAATGATGTCATTTGTATGCGACACAAACACAAGCGGTCCCTCCTTCTAGCTCCCTCTGGATTCTGTCAACCACCAAGCACAAAAACGTGTGTTGGTTAGTGTGTAGCCATTTCCCTCATTGCCAGGTTTCAAAAATGGCAGATTTCCTTCTTGTGAAGGAGTTGGACTCATTCTAATCTACTAATGTCACTCCCTGGCCAATCTTGAAGTCTGTTGATGTCACATTTTTGTCTTGACTCAAGCTCGGTCAGAACCCCAGCTGAATAAATACTTTTAAAAAAAAAAAGTACCTGGTACCAGGTGCTACCACCTAATGTAAAAATCTAAAACCGAGCAGTCGAGCCGAGTAGGGACTAGTGGAAAAGAGGCATATGTCTCGCCAAAGCTGGACAACTGGAAAAGCATAGCGTGGTCTATTCAATCTCCATTTCAACTGCATAGATCCACTTCCTGCATATAGATTCACAATGTTGCAAAGCCAACTCAACTTTCATGAACAGTGAGTTTAGTTTCATGAACATTGTGTTTAGTTGACTTCTGTGATCTCACTAGGCACCAGATCACCATTGAAATGTTTCCTATATTTTCCTTTATCCAGATAAAAATCTCATTGAAATTAAAAATCTCTTTTCCATAGAGACCTGGTCAAGAGGGCAGCAGAAGTGGCAACAAATAAATAACAATATATCAAATAAAGAAATATGACTGATATTTAGTACAGGCAAGTGAACACAAACATCCAAATCATGCAGAATAGTATTTTTGTCCAAAAATTGTTCACCAATAAGCTTTTTTTTGCTCAAATTTAGATATCAGCCTGTAGTTATTCACAAATGAAGGATCGCCTCCTTTTAACAAAGGGAGAACATGGGCAGATTTCCATATAACCGGGATCTCATTGTTCAAGGGGCTAAGATTAAAAATATAAGTTAGTCGTGGTATTGCTATAAAATCTATAGCCAGCTTAAGACGATGAAGATCAAGTTGATCTGGTCCTGCTGCAGCTTTAAAGCCCTGTGGACCTCCATGACAGAGAGAGAAGAAAAGTTGAAAGGTTGAACCACAGATTCAATTTGAGTGGTTGTTCACTAAATATTAGACTGTGAGATTGCCAGTTGGAAAAAAAAAAGGCTGAAGAAGTTATTTGATAAATCATATTAGTGTGGACCCAAGAAATGTTCCCAGTGTTTTATGAAATCCACAACAGGACTCAAAATGTGCCTACTCGTAGGAGGTCAAATTTAATGTGTAGCACTATCTTCATGCTATAGCACTATTTTGCTAACTGTGGTTCACTTACAGACTTACACACTTACAGTGCACAGGTCAGTTGTGCTGTTCCAGTTGATAAACTGAACTGCACTGTCATTTTGGTGATAAAGGTCAGACACCAAATTTCCTACAGCTATCACTGTTAGCATTGTTTTTGATCATTTATAACTGGGATATAAAACAAATTTTAGCTAATGGGCCCCAAGTGAAATGGGCTAGACCAGTGAATTGATTCCATTTTACCATACAAAAAAGTGTAAGGAAGTACATATACATCCTGAAAACACTTAATTAAGCATCCACTTACAAAACAGGTGATGAACAGTCAGAGAAGTGCATTTTCAAACTATTTGTTGCTTCCTGCTGAACAATGCAATGAAAATGCCAAAGCTTATGCAGAATTCACACACTGCAAGCCATCTAGTGGGGCTGATTGGCCCTCTGGTCTATGGCGGTACCATTTTGTCTTGAGTTTGCTCCGTTGACTAATCAAAGAACTAAAACTGGATTATTAATCATTTAAAACTGCTTAGCCAAGACAGCAATTGGACACACAGTCCTATTAGAACTGCTTCAACTTTGAGGAAACTGTCCAAACAGAAGAACTGTCAGACAGCATGAGGCAGCTGAGAGTCAGAGGTCATCGCAGCATTGCCACTATCTCTCTGTTTAACTTTCCATCTTGTTATTGCTTAATTAAAAGAGGATTTGTGGGTCTTTTTTTACTAGCCACCTATCCAGAAATCAGATTAAGAGTACTGGCTGAATGTCAGCACTGAATGTACTGAGTAGCTTTTTGTGCTTTCAAATCTTAACAATTGTCCTTATTTCTTATGTAAGTGCTGATGTACAGTTAAAATCCTGTGTGACACAGAGTTTACCCGACAGCTTTTTATTTCTCATAGTTTGATGAATTTGGAGATTTCTGTGTTTTCTATTTGTAAAATCTGAAAATGTGCCATTGACAGCACGGAAAACAATTTCAGAAAGGAGACGTGGAGATCAGTGAAAGCAAGTTAAACACAAAATAGGGAATATGAAACATGGAATTTTTTCAGACACGAGAGCTCGATTAGCTGCTTGGAAAATAGTGAATGACAGGGATTGGATGGTAGTGGAAGCAGACAGACACAGGCAGCTCTCCCACCTGCACACACAGACTGTCTCGCCAATAAACCAATCACTCTCTGAGGAAGCAGCCTCTCACTGGGTGTCACTGGGCAGACAACAAGCAGACACACTCACACTCGCAAAAATCAGAGAACTAAATCGCAGTACAAATCACTTTCCAGACCACTGCCAAAAAATCTCCAGCTCTGTGTTACCAACCGTCTGGCTCGTGTCGGTCTTTGCTTCCTGCTCAGCTCTTAGATATATCTGACATGTTTCTGCAGATACAGATCATGACAGTCACACATGATTTAAGCATTAAAGAAATACGTGCACCAACCGGAACAGCGACTGAAATTTATCCTGCCTGAAAACCAGACCTGAAAGACATCGTGCCAGCCGCACCCAAAAGCCTAAACAATACCAGGTCAATACAGGGCCAACCCAACACATGGTGAGAGTTCTAATGAAAATGAGCTTCAGGTGCAATGTCCTGTGTAGTGAGTCACAGTGACAGCCAATGCAGACACTTCATGAGATCCTGATAAAAAGAAAAGTGTATCAGAGAAAGATTTTGTTTTTTTGCCCTCTATTGCTTAGATAGCAGCTTCTACAATGTTTTCTGTGACAATGGAACAAAGTACAGAGTACCAGCATGAGCACAGAGCACATTGTTTCTTGCACAAACCATGGTGAAGTGAAAATGGAATTATTTTTTAGTCCTTTCCACCAAACAGATCTTCAGACCTTCAGGTCTGGAGTGTGACATCAGATGATTCACAAAGACAATACCGTACAATACTGTGCAAAGTTTAAGGCACTAAAAGTAAAGAGAGGGCACTTTCAAAACTAATGCAATCAATTTTATGTACTGTCAGCTTTTCAGTGTATTTGTTCCAAGTGTCTTGGCAAACTCACCACAGTTCCTCTGTGGATTCAGTCTGTCTCATTGTCTTCTGCCTCTTCATGTTTTCCTACCATGACTCCATGATCAGGGCTCTGTTGGGCCCTGACCATCTGTTGCAGGACTCTGTTTTTCTTAGGGCTGAAGATTTGACTGTTTTAGGCCTGTTTTTTATTCTGCAGAATAAATGTGGGACAGATTTGACACCTCTTTAATTGTACTTAATCTAAATATCTGAAGCCCCTAAAACCATACCATTCACACAGTCTGCTGCTCATCCACTCACTCTTTCAGAACTGCATTCATATGGATTTGTTGTTGTAACTTTAAAGTATGTCCCTAATACCTTATCATCAGACGGCGAACTCCGATTGGTCAAGATCCAATGTGTAGTGCACCATGGTGCCGTGTCTCTAGTTCAAGTCTAAGCAAGAGAGTATAAACCATATTCCAAACCTGATAATTATTATCTCAGAGTGAAATTAATGTAAGATGTAAAAACTGTGCTCTACCAGATGGGTAGGCTGGCTTTCACACCATGAAATCAAAGTAAAATGAGTTCAATCTCAGTTCTAATGCAGCTTCATTATTAATTCTATTTTAAGTAGCAGAAGTAAAAACCATCAGTAAAAGTAACTGTCTTGGGAATGATGATACATTAATATGCTTGACTATCTGTAACCAGTGCTTTGTTTGTTTTAAATTGTGTTGATAGACCAACTAACCAGAGTTATGATCAATAATTTACGCCAGGCTTTTTCCTGTATATTGTCCTCATGTGTGATGTGCGTTTGGTGCAGGAAGAAATAGTAAAAACGGGATCTTCGCTAGCAGAAAGTGCTTGTGAACAAACAAACAAAAAAAATTCACAACATCAATATTAATATTGGTGGAAAAGTGCGCCACATCAACCAATCCAAAAATTGATTGTGGCACTTTGTTGCTGAGGAACAGGTGAAAGTTGTGAGGGTGACGAGGGCAGAAGAGAGACAGCGATATTGATGGTGAGTTTTAAAATTTGAGAGATTTTAGCCCTAACCCCCTACCCTAATCCTACCCTTTTGTATAGTGTAGTGTGTTTTGTGTGTTGTGTAGTCATATCCAGGCAGATGTAGCCAGAAAGCCACCAAAGGCAGACTCCTGTGTAAACGCTGTCTCCAGTTGTACGACAGGAGGAAAGACACACCTGGAAGTATCAGGCCTGTGAGGGGCCCCTCAGTCTGTGGTGGACAGGACCTGTTTTTTTTTTTTTTTGGAGTGGCACAAATAATTTGTGTAGCATCTGATTGTTCTGTAAAAAAGTTGTACAAAGAATTGAAGTTTAATGCAAATAGCTGTATATAACTTTGTTGTTTGCTAAATTTGTACATGAGTTTTTAAAGATAACTTATATTTGTTATAAGTTATAAAAATTTAAAAAGTTATAAAAATTGTTTGTTAAAAATGTTTGTGGTTTTCATAGTAAAAAAAAAAAATTTTATACTCGGACTTTATGTTTTTTTGTTGGATTTTAGGTCCAGTGTGTTAAAAATAAAAAAATAACGTGAGGTGGCAAAAAAAATGATACCAATCAAGGCAAAGTAAACAGTTTTTAAGGTCAAATATAAAGGTAGTATAACCTAGACACCACATAGGGCAAAATTAAAAGAAAAAAAATTAATCTGATATTCAGTACATAGTTATGGAGGGCCAAGAACTACATCATCTGGTAGATTCTGGATTTGCAAGGATATTTTTGACCTATCACAGCTGAAAAAGGACACATCATCCTCATTTGTTGCAGTAAGAAGCAGATCACTATTGTCCATGGACATTTAATATTTGGTCAGGATATGATCCGGATACGTGGCTAGATAACACATCTTTTCAATTCCCCTATTATCGCCCACCCGACAAATCATGTATTTTCTGATTATAAGAGATATGACTTTTACCAAAAATGAAAATGACCATAAAATGAAAATTATTTTACTTGGGAAATTATGGGCATAGACAAAAAAGACCGATGTTTTACCTTGGTGATTGAGTGTTTGGAGAGTGACATGTTTGTGAGACGGACAACGTTCAAATCAGCTAAAACGTCTGCAGGGGGCGGGGTTTGTGGTGCCCGGCACCACTTCTTGTTTAAACTGAAAACTGACCAACTCTGTTCTCATTCTGCCTTAATTGTGCAACCAGGGCTTCTTTTCATCAAATTTGAACTGCAACAAACTGTGTTAACAGTCTGTTATCTGACTCTACTGTTGCTCTTCTCTTCTTTGGCTTTATGCAATAAGAATTAAGGTGGCACAGTGGTGCAGTGGTTAGCACCATCATCTCTCAAGCAAGAAGGTACTGGGTTTGATTCCAGCTGGCTGGGGCATTTCTGGAAAGTTGACTCCAGGTTGAGAGTAGGGTTGCGTGATTGGCTCCATAGTCCAATCAACCTATTGTCCCCTTTTGACATTGCTGATGGCCAGTGGCTACTGGGCACAATGTGTATCTGACACACACACACACACACACACACACACACACACACACACACACACACACACACACACACACACACACACACACACACAAACAGTGCATGGGTGAGACAGAAAACCCCACACCAGAATTTGAGTTCTCACTTTGAGCATGAAGAAATGTTTACATGTTGACACTGATGGATTTAGCCAACTGTAATTAAGTCACCCACGTGCTGGCTCTTTACTTATTTACTTTAGACCTGTAGTATATATGGTCCATTTTTTTTAATGTGTAAAATATCTCACCTTTTATGAAGCTTCATAGATCTATAGCACAGCATCCACTAGATGCCAACAATGAGAGAAGCCTTGTAACCTGTGTGCTTTCTCTCACTGTGTCTTTGACTCTCAGTTTCTCTCATATTACCTACACTCAGAGAAAATATACATGGACCAAGTGGTGTGAAGTAGATCTGGTTGAATGACCCTGAGAGGGTGTTGCCTAACAGCATTTTGATCAACAGTATATTATTTTCAGGGACTTTAATGAATCACAGTGACAAATCACTAGATCGCAGAATCCATAAAATATTATAGCCCAGGCGTTCCAGGGACAATGACTTCTACACTCCGGTGCCATAATTTGCCAGATTGTTGCTTTTTTTTTACTTTGTCTCACCATGGTGCCAGCATTGCTAGAGTTGAGACTAGTAAAGAATTGTGCTTATGGCAGACAAACTAGGATTAACAAGACCCTGTGCACATACTGTGCAAAAGTCTTGAGTCACCTCGTTGAGTCATTTCTTTATATTGTGCTTCCAAATAGTCAGACTTTCTTGTCATTTTTAGCTTGCCTGTTCCATCCAAAACAGCTGAACAGTGGCACCCGCTCCGTGGTGCTCCTGTTTAAAGTGGTCTTGAGCAATAGTCCTCCAGGCTTTCTGAAGGTTTTTTCAAAGTTTTTCTTTGGACATTGCCTAGTTTTTCATGCATTGTCAGTCCAGCTTTTGTATCTGACCATTTCCAGATGATTTATTTTTTTTAACCACTTAATGCTTACCTATGAATCATTCAAGCAAAAAAGAGTACCTGACTTAAGGGATGAGCCAGTATTGTGTCTACACATACCAGACAACTTTGGGCACTTTGTTACTAACAGCCTGTTGCAAAAGCACATCATTTCTTCCCATTTCTTAACATGACAAAGATAACACAGTTTGACAAGCATACATTTCTTTTGCACCAACAAGGCAACCCCCAAAGTGCTGTTAGCTGAAAACTTGGCATGTGTCCTTAAAAATTTTGAGGAAACTGGACAAGAAGTGGCAGCCCTGAAAAACTGTCTACGGCAGCTGAACAGTGTCTGAAAGTCATGTCCTTAAGAAATAGAAATGCGTCCACTGTTTGCTGAAGCCTCCTCTGGAATGTTCTCAGTGGAAGGGTGGCAATCAAGGAGCCATTTTTTTTTTTTTTTTATAAATTTTATTTTAAATTTTCAAGATTAGAACATACAGACAAACAAACAGAACCCAGATGCACAAGTTATACATAAAACATTCCAGTTGACAAATGGTGTACCCACACAGCAAATGTATATAAAGTCACATACATGAGAGTACAGACACCCATTGAGGGGCAACCGAGGGGAGAGTCCACGACAAAGTATGTTCAGCTTAATCTAGTCTGTGAAAAGTGTTCCAGGAAGGGATTCCAGTAGTATGAAAAAGTGTCTTTAGAGCCTTTACGAAGTCTTTCCATCTGTATTATGGACATCATGTCCGTCACCCAAAGGCGAAATGAAGGGGAAGCAGAGGACCTCCAGTCCCTCAGGATTAGTCTCTTGGCAACAATCAGTCCCAGTTCCAGTGGTTGCCGCATTGTAGCGGGTATAGTCCCCTGCGCTCGAGGGCATCCAAAAATTATAAGTTCTGGTTCAGGTTGTATGGGAGTCTTGTATGCTTTGGAGTACCAGTCAAGCACTTTAGACCAAAGACCCTTTAATGAAGGACAAGACCAAAAAGCATGAGACAGTGTGCCTTCAGAGATGTTACACCTGTCACATATGGGGGAGACAGAGGGATAAATCTTATGCAATCTGACCTTTGAGTAGTGTAACCGATGCGTGATTTTAAACTGAATTAGCTGATGTCTGCTGTTTATTGAACACGAGCGAATTTTGGAGAGGCATCTGTTCCATAAGGGTTCAGGGATCGTTATCCCTAGCTCGTTTCCCCAGGCCTCCCTGATTTTTGAGGTGTGTGCTACAGTGTGGTCACTAAGTAGATGTACAATTCTTGTAATGAGATGTCTAGAGTCAGGGGAACTCACAAGTATGTCAAGAACACCGTGCTCCCGTGGAAAGGTGTCAAAGTTCTCAATTTTTGACTTAATGTAATGCCTGACCTGCAGATATCGAAAGAAGTGTGAATGGGGCAGATTGTATTTTTCTTTCAATAGGCTGAATGATGCAAACTTATTGCCAATATACATGTCCTTAATCGACACTAGCCCCTTTTCCCTCCAATCATGATAAGCTTTGTCCTGCCAAGGAGGCAAGAAACTGTGGTTAAAGCAAAACGGCGTCTGTGCTGATGTATTTGGTAATGCAAAGAAGGTCCTGATCTGATTTAGGATTCTTACTTCGTGTCTTAACACAAAGCTCAAATTTCGATAGGCTTCTGGTTTTTCGAGGCGGGCAAACAGCATAGCTGGTAGGGAGGAGTTATTCACCAGATTGGATTCCATCTTGAGCCACAGAGGGAAATTCATCCCTGGGTTACCCGGGAGGCCCTGTTGCCAATACATTAGTGCTCTGATATTGGCAGCCCAGTAATAGTGTTTAAATACAGGTAGGCCCAGACCTCCCTCCTCCCTCGGCCTCTGTAAATGCACTCTAGAAATCCTAGCATTTTTCCCATTCCATATATAGGATTGAATGATCGAATCCAGGTCCTTGTAGAAAGTCGCTGTAAGATAAATAGGAAGATTTTGACATAAATACAAGAACCTAGGTAGGGAGATCATTTTGATCGAATTAATGCGTCCAATCATTGACAGAGGCAAAGTCTTCCAGTACTCAATATTTTGCTTTAATCCTGATATAAACTCTGCGAAGTTTAGTTTGAATATAAGTTTGGGGTCTTTGGGTATAGTAAGACCGAGATAGGTAAGATGGCTCTCAACCACTTTAAATGGGACTTTTTGTAAGAATCCAGATGGGAACGTGTTGGAAAGAGGCATCAACTCACTCTTTGACCAATTGATTGTATACCCGGAAATTTTACTGAAGGATGTAATCAGACTGAGGAGGAGGGGGACAGATTTTACAGTGTCGTGCAAATATAATATCACATCATCGGCGTATAAACTAATGAGTGTCTCAACACCACCGACTCGGAGGCCTTCTATGTGCGGGTGCGCCCTGATTGCTGCAGCAAGTGGTTCCAATGCAATAGCAAAAAGTGCTGGTGACAGCGGGCAGCCCTGCTGAACTGAGCGCTGTAGGCGAAATGGAGCTGACCGGTCATTATTTGTCAGGATGGAGCACAGGGGTTCTTGATATATCAGTTTCACCCAGGAGATGAAAGTCTCGCCAAACCCAAACCTGCGCAATGATTCAAACATGAACGGCCATTCTACCTGGTCAAAGGCTTTGTGTGCGTCAAGGGCCAGAATAGAGGCATTAGTATTTTTATGATCGAAGTATACAGTGTTAAGTAGTCGTCTTACGTTAAAAAAAGATAACCTGCCAGGGATAAACCCTGTTTGATCCGGATGAATGATAGATGCTAAACATTTATTCAATCTAGTGGCCAAAATTTTTGTGATTATCTTGCGATCAACATTTTGCAATGCAATTGGCCTAAAGCTGGCCGGGTCGGTTTTGTCCCTCCCCTTTTTAGGAAAAAGAGAAATGTTAGCCTCATAAAGAGTTCTGGGCAGTTTTCCATCCTTTTTTGAAGCAGACATCATTCTAAACAAGAGTGGTGCAAGGAGGTCGCAAAATTTCTTATAGAAATCCGAACCAAAGCCGTCAGGCCCGGCTACTTTGCCTGATGGGAGGGATTTTATAGCTTCTGTGACCTCCTGAAGCGTCAAGTCGGACTCCAGATAGTCCCTGTCAGACTTATTCAGTTTAGGCAACGGGAGGGAATCGAAAAAATCATTAAAATCGGATTGTGTTGCATTATTCTCGGAGGAATACAGGTTAGCATAGAACTCTCTGAATCTACGATTTATGTCGGCAGGGTTGGTTAAGAGCACGCCGGATTTTGACTTAATGCTATAAATTGATCTCGCGGCTTGGGCACCCTTGAGCTGTAGTGCTAACAATTTGCCGGGCTTATCTCCAAGCTCAAAATTCTTCTGTCGTAGTTTCCAAAGCAAATTGCTAACCTGGCTGCTCATAATTTCGTTATATTCATATCTAAGTTTAAGTATTTCCTTATAGTCGCCAGGTGATTCAGAGATTTGGTACTTTCTTTCCAGGTTGGAGAGGGCGCAATTGATTTCAAATAGGCGTTTATCTCTTTCTTTTTTAAGGGCTGAAGTGTAGGAAATTATTTCGCCGCGCAGAACAGTCTTTAATGCTTCCCACAAGATGGGGTCTGATACTTCACCATTATCGTTTATTTCTATAAAGTCCTTTAGTTTGGAGGTTATGTTTTTAACAAAGTTATCATCGTTAAGAAGGTTTGCATTAAGTCGCCAGGAATAACCCTCCCTAGGGAGGGACAGATTTAGTGATATGGCTAGGGGGCAATGATCAGAAATCAGTATGTTATGATATTTAGAGTCGGCGATTTGAGAAATAAGATTGTTACTTATTAGAAAATAATCAATCCTGCTATAGGATTTATGCACATGTGAGTAAAATGAGTACTCTCTACTCGTAGGATGTTGAGCCCTCCAAATATCAACCATATTCCTTGCTTTGAGAAGATTATTTAGAAGTTTGGTAGACGCCGTTTCTGATGCTGGTCGTTTAGATGATCTGTCAAGAAAGGGGTCAAGATAACAGTTTAAGTCCCCTGCTATTATTACTTTTGAATGGCTATCATCGGGAAGCAGGTCAAAAACTTTTCTAAAAAAATTAGGATCATCTGAATTTGGGCCATAAACATTAAGGAGAGTTAATGGTTCCGAGTTTATGGTGCCAGTTACCATCACGAATCTGCCCATAGGGTCACTGACCACAGATGATGTCTGAAATGGGATATTCTTTCTCAATAATATGGCCACACCACGAGCATGAGAGGTGAACGGCGACTGGTATATCTGAGACACCCAACTACACTTTAGTCTATGTTGTGCATCTTTTCTAATATGGGTCTCTTGTAGGAAAACAATGTCTGCAGTTAAGGACTTCAGGTGTTTAAAAATTTTCCCCCTCTTCATTGCACTGCCCAAACCTTTTACATTCCATGAAATCAGTTGCAGATTTCTCCCCTCTGTCCGCCCCCCACCACGAACATCAGTCATTGAACGCATATATTGTCGGAACTGGCAGTTTTGATGCTATGCGATACAGACAAATAACACATGCGCATCTGGGTAGAACGAAACAAACAATTAACACACACCTCGAGCCCCCCCCCCCCCTCCCACATCCCGGCGGCTGCGGAACGCGACGCACATCCCCCCCCCCCTAAGCAAAACAGGAGCTGCCGGACAGATAGCGGACCGTACACAGTCCAGTCGCGACGACCCCCACCACAACAAACATTAAACTGGCATAAGAACTAAACAACTCTACCAGATAATCTTAAAATGTATTTTCTGAAAGAACAGACCCAGGTTATTCAGCATGCGTTCAGGGCGTCCGTACGCTATTAAAAATATAGTTCGTCAGAAAAACCACTGCATGACGGAGGCGGCTAACACCGGAGGGCCAGCACACCTTAAGACAGAAGAGAGGAAAAAGAAAGAAAGAACGCCACTTGGCTCACTATTCCCTTTCAGTCGTGCCGCCCATCCTCCGCAGGCGAGCCGCCTCCGCCTGAGCCGGGTCGCTGAAAACCTCAGGGGGGTTGCCATCAAGCCATTGCACCTGCAGCCGAGCCGGGTACCGCAGCTGGAACTTGATTCCGTTCCCTCTCAGGGCTTGCATCACGTTTCGAAAGGCGCGGCGCTGGCTCATTACTTCGCTGGTGTAGTCAGGAAAAATCAGAACTTTGTTCCCCTTATATTCCAACGGCTGCGTCCTGGCCAGGCGTAGAATTTGCTCTTTCATCTGAAAGTGATGTATTCGGGCGATGATGGTACGCGGTTTCTCACCCGCCGCCGGCTTGGGCCACAGAGAGCGGTGTGCGCGGTCGACCTTCAGTGGATGCGGGAAATGTTGTTTGCCCAGTAATTCGGGAATGAGCTTAGAGACAAACTCGGTTGGTCTCCCCTCTTCTGAGTTTTCTTTTACGCCAACGATTTTGATGTTGTGCCTGCGGGAACGCGCCTCCAAGTCCAGCAGTTTGGTTTGCTGCTGAGTTACAAGCTTTGTAAGCTCCGCACATTTCGTTTCAAGTTCCCCCAGACGCTCCTCGTGTGCGTTGATTGCTGATTCTTGGCCGGCCATGCGGTTCTGTAAGTCAGTCTGTGCAGCCAAGACAGACTGAAGCCTGGCTTCAAGGGCGTCGAAACGCTCATCAAGTTTCTCCAGGATTGAGGCTGACATATTTTTACATATTTCCTGGCACATTACGAGCATCTGGGTTTTGTCACCCGAAGCGCAGTCCCCAGTTTCGTTCACGGTCCCGCTGGCGAGGCCACTGCTAGCATTAGCCTCATTAGCACTAGCGCCGCCGATGTATCCGTCCATGGTCTTATTTTTCCCGGAATTTGTGGATTTTTTCAAAGGCGACATGATGCCCGGTTGCTAGTCGGGGGTGCAGGACCAGCGATGCTGGCTCCTAGATGTTTTTATCGTGGAATTTAAATATTTGTTTAAAGTTGTGGTGGAGAGCGCAAACCAACACGTCTACATCCTACAGCTGCGCACTAGCGCCCCCCAAGGAGCCATTTTTAAGGAAGGGGAGCAGGGCGCAGGGAGAAAAGGCTGAGGAATGCCAAATGACACAAGAACTGGACTGAAAATCAGTGGCAACAGGTCTGATGGATGAGTTCAGATTTGAAAATTTTGGATCAAATTGTCAGTATATATGGAGGAGGTCAGGAGAGAGGTAGAACAGTGAGTGTCTGCAGACATTTGTAAAACACGGCTCTGTCATGGTTTGGAGCTGCATTTCAGCCAGTGGTGTTGGAGATCTTGTCAAAATTGATGAAATAATAAAATGTAGAAAAGTACGGTCAGATTTTGAGCCACCACTGACCTGGAAAGCATCGGATTAACAGCAGCTTCATTTTTCAGCATGCCAATGATCCCAAACATGCTGCCAATAAGGTAAAAATATACCTGGTTAGAAAAACACAAAATATAATTGCACATTTCAATAAATTGCTGTAGCTATTTTCCATTTTCCAACAAAATATAAAGAAATGAAGAGTGACTCAAGATTTTGGCACAGTACTTTAACTTTCTGAAATCATCAATCAAGCTTTTGCACAGACTTTGTCCCACTTGTTTGCTAGTGTGATCTGGCCCTTAGGGTTATGCTTTTATTCAAGGTTACAGAAACATTGAGCATTCCTATCTACTACCATAATCATCATACCTTTGCTTCCCACCTACTAACAGTAAATGACAGTGCTTCCTTTATTGGCAGTAAGTGTTTATACTCGATGTAAGTCATGTGGTTTAGCATCATTGAATATGAATTTAATTTAATTTCCCTCAACCACGTTAGCACCAGATCAGCACAGAGGGCTCTAGCAAAAAAACACTGATTTGTTTGGTAAAATCTTAAGGTTTTGTGAAACACATCCATAAAATATGCAGTCATACACTCTCTCTAGATTATTTACAGTTCCAAACCCAGTGTTATGTTATGTTCTGATAAGCCTCCATACTCCTTCAACCCTTGAAAGCAAGTCTTTAAATGCTGGTGTATTACAAGAATGCAAGAGCAATAAATGCTTCCATCCAATCATGTATGGAAATAGAGGGAATTCTGGAGTTGCTCATCATCCTATCAAGGGTTGAGTCCAAAAAAAAGATTGTACATATTGGATATTCTTAAATTATTCAGTCTCTGCATTTGAACATATTTCCGTCTTAAATCAGACGTTACAGAATCTTCAGGTTATGGCCCAGCATGGTGGCATCTGTCATTATTCCTCACATATGGAGATATAGATCAAATAAGCATCATTTCTGCTGCTAATACCACCCTGTCAGACATTTTATCCACCACGAATGAGATACCGCTGCTGACTTGATGCAGTGTTAATGTTGTTGTGCAGCCTTGCCTTTGGTTTTAGCACCTCAGCAGTGAACGCAGCGGTTACAAGCTGTTGTGGGGTGATCTGTTGACTCCCCATAGTCCTGCTTGCTACTACTGTAAGGAGAGGTTGGGGGTGGGGGGGCTTTGCTAGCAACACAAGCTGTGAGCAGGGACGCTTGCTGGCCTGGTACAAGCTGTTAACTCACTGGTCCTGCTACAGAGCTGTAGGATGGCAGCGAGGCAGACTGTGGTGAACGCTGGCTGGGCTGGTACAAGCTGTCACGGGCTGTGCTGTTTACAAGCTGTATGGTGAACACTGGAGCTAACAAAGCGATATGGTATGATCAGATATATGTGTATAAAGCCTAACCAGTGCGAGCAGGAGTCGACTGGAAGCAGCTGTGTTAGTGTAGGCAGTGTTAGCGCGCCGGTCGTGCTAACCTGTTTGTCACTATGTTCTGCCAGGGTGGTAGCAGGTCTGGGGTGCTGCAACATGTTCCCACTGCCATCCATCTGTCAGCCCTTGCTCCCAGCGCAGCATCTCTCACCTAATGTAATGTTTTCATTATATTGCTCAATATGGACGCTATAGCATTTTATGTGGGGTAGCCACGCAGGCAGAAAGGAGGAGCGTTTGAAGTGTTTGGATCGCTGCAACTTGTTCATATGAGCGTCCATCTGTTCCAGACCTGCTGCCCTCACAGTCAGAGCTTATGTTGTGACATTCTCAGATGTATGTCAGGGATGATATATGAAACCGATAACATCTCTGTGGAGATGGATTGTTTTTCTAGAGATTTCTTGACATGGAAGTGAAAATGGCCTGGGAAAAAAATGGAACTGGGAGTTTATTCGGGGCCTGACAGTACTGGAAAATCTCACAATGAGTCAGTCAAGTCAAACAGAGAAAAAAGGAACAGAAATAGAATCAGAGATTCTAATTACAAATATGACAAGTAAATGTGGCCGAATGCAGGTAATTTTTGGGATGCCATTGCAACAGTTGCTTTCTGGAAAACAAACTCCAATGGAACGACCGTGAAGTATGTGTACTTAATAGAGAAAGAATAATTATCTGTGGCTGTAGCTCAGGAGGTAGAGCAGGTCATCTACTAATCGGAAGGTTGGTGGTTCGATCCCTGACTGCTCCAGTCTGCATGCCAAAGTATCCTTGGGCAAGATACTGAATCCCGAGTTGCTCCTGATTCATTGGAATGTGATTGTGTGTGAATGTTAGATAAACAGCACTCAGCTGTAGAAAGTGCTTTTATGAATCTGTGTGAATGAGATGTGTATAAAGCACTTTGAGTGCTTGTGTAGAGTAGAAAAGTGCTATATAACAACCAGTCCATTTACCATTCATTTGCTTTGGCCAGTGAACAAGATGGAGTATATGAAGAAGTCAGTGCCAATCAGAATAAACAGAGTAAAAGTATTTTTATCAAAACTTCAAGCAGCCAGATTATTACCAGATTCTGAAATTATTTCTTAAATTGTCTGTTATAAACACCCATCACATTACAGGTTCCCACACAATGATCTGATTATTGCCAAAAATAAATTGCGTTGTTTTAGCAGAATGGATGTAAACATCCACTGCTTAGCAACAAATAGGAGATAGACACAGTGAGAGGTTTGCTGGTGAACATGGTGTAACATTTAGCCACAAAAATAGAGCTACAAGAGGATGATTATTGAATATACACTATATTGCCAAAAGTATTCACTCAGCCATCTAAATCATTGGATTCATGTATTCTAATCACTTCCATGGCCACATGTGTATAAACCAAGCACCTGGGAATGCAGACGGCTTCTACAAACATTTGTGAAAGAATGGGTCGCTCTCAGGAGCTCAGTGAATTCCAGTGTGGTACCGTGATAGGATGCCGCCTGTGTAACAAGTCCAGTTGTGAAATTTTGCTCAATACTAAGTATTCCACAGTGAACTGTTAGTGGTATTATAAAAAAGTGGAAGTGATTGGGAACAACAGCAACTCAGCCACAAAGTGGTAGGCCACGTAAAATCACAGAGCAGGGTCAGCAGATGCTGAGGTGCATAGTGCGCAGAGGTCACCAACTTTGTGCAGTCAGTCACTACAGACCTCCAAACTTCATGTGGCCTTCAGATTAGCTCATGAACAGTGCATAGAGAGCTTCATGGAATGGGTTTCCATGGCTGAGCAGCTGCATCCAAGCCTTATATCACCAAACTCAATGCAAAGAGTCAGATGCAGTGGTGTAAAGCACACCACCGCTGGACTCTAGAGCAGTGGAGACATGTTCTCTGGAGGGATGAATCATGCTTCTCTGCAATCTCTACGTGTCTGGGTTTGGTGGTTGCCAGGAGAATGGTATTTAAGTGACTGCATTGTGCCAAGATTAAAGTTTGGTGGGGGGGGGGGGATTATGGTGTGGGGTTGTTTTTCAGGAGTTGGGCTCAGCCCCCCTGTGAAAGGAACTCTTAATGCTTCAGCATACCAAGACATTTAGGACAATTTCATGCTCCCAACTTTGTGGGAACAGTTTGGGGACGGCCCTGTCCTGTTCCAACATGAGTGTGCACCAGTGCACAAAGCAAGGACCATAAAGACATGGATGAGTGAGTTTGTGTGGAAGAACTTGACTGGCCTGCACAGAGTCCTGACCTCAACCAGATGTGATGATGAGGGGTGGATCTGACTGTGAAACTGCTCAGTAATTGGGTTGTCAATTACATTTTGTTAGCCAATGAGTACATCTGGATAATCCTCCTTTTTTGAGACTTAGAATGACCTAAATTTCCAAAATGGACTTAATGATTTATTCAGTATGACCCAGGTGATTGACTGAGCCAATAAACTCAACAGGAAAATGTTTACAAAGGTCAAGTACGAGGCCATTCTCCCATTAAGGCCTCAGTCACACAACCTTAGAGAGTGGTCAGTGACCACTTGGAAACCTCCAGTTGCAAGAGAAAAATGTGTATCCCCTGATGGGTTGGCAAGTGGTTGCTGGCTGCTGCTGAGTGAAATTGGTCATTGACAGGGTGCTGCACCAAAAACTTCCTTGTAATTGCTTTGGTCAGTAGCAGATTGACATGGTTGTAGATTTTATGGAAGACACCAACTTGTCTGTAAACACTGAAAAAGTCCCATACAAACTGGAAATGGAGAATGCTTGCCCTTAAAGTAAAATTTGTCACTGCTGCACATTTCAAAACTGTTCCCAGTTTGCGTCACACTTTTCAGTTTCACCACCGCTTGGCGAGTAGTTTGCGAGACAAGCTAGCATCTTCCGTGCGATCTGGTGGCGACTGCAGCACCCTGCAAGCAACTAAAGCAATTCCAAAGAGGTTTTCTTTGCAGGCAGTTTAATGCTGGTGATTGGCAGCAACCACACACCAACTGGTCACAGAATCCACACTTTTCCCTTGTGACTGGTGGCTACCAGGGAATCACTGACCTGTCTCTAGGCTTGTGTGACTGGAGCTTAGCAATTGATTTCACAACTGGCAACAATCTCCAGTAACCACTTGCAACTGTTCAGTGAATACACATTTTTCCCTCATGATTGCTGGTTCCCCTTCAGTCATCGACAGGTCTCGAGGCCTGTATGACCGAGGCCTAACTTCTATAGGACCAGAAGTGCTTTTGCAAATTCTTTAAAAAGAATGCAGGTTTAAGGCACTTCTGCTTTGCCTTCACTTACATCCATCTTTTACATTGATTATGCTCCATGTGAATGATAATGTCGAACACTTCCTGGTGGACATATGAAAATAAGAAGCAACTGTTCAGTGACCTCCAGTAGGCCATTATCCATTATTACAGGTTTTGTTCAGTCAGGTTTAGATTTTTAAAGGACTAACAAAATGTTTTTAACAAGACTAAAAGGGTAAAGTCATGCTAATATCTCTTTCATCGCCTTGTTACAGCAGTGAGCCATGAGCTATGCAGTGACACTGCCATCATACTCATGCGTTATAGGTTTAATGTTTACCATTTGCTCATTAAAGCTAAATACAAATACACATTTACAATCACTATATGTAAACACTCTACAGGTTGCTGTGAATTGCCTGCAATGTGAAAAAGCAAATACTTGTATTTTATAATATATAATTTACAATGTATAATAAATACACTCTGTTGCAAACCCAAAAGGAAAGTGAAAAAGCCAGACCACTGAAGCACTGCTGCCCAACACTGAATATTTCTGTTTATAACTGTGTGTAAATGTACACATCAGCATGTCATTGAAACCACACTGCAGAGCTATTTGAAAATCTGATTGCACGTGTGTTATATGTATGCTTTTGTATACAGATGTGTGTTTGTGCCTGTAACTGTGGATACACTCCTAACAGCAGGAGGCTGTAACGTGTAGCATCCACACTCTGTAATCACCACTGTTTATGACTGCATAAAATGACACTCTCTCCCTCTTTCTTGCTCCCTTCCCTCACTTTTACACACACACACACACAAATTTTTCGGCCGCCGTCTCACTGGCTGTGTGATTATTGTCGTCTGGTTCGGGGCTCTTATCGGTGTTGTGACGGAAGTGGCTGTCGGGGGTGCACGCAAACACACCTTCACCCTCCCCAGCTCTCTCCGTCACTTTTCCTTCTCTTTTCCCCATCTTTCTTTTCCTCTCTCAGCTGCGCTGCGTCCTTTCCCTAGGGGCGGTAGAGCGGCGGCATTGTGGTGTTGCGTCTGCGCTTGCCTTGCCGAGCCGTGTGCCAGTTCAGGAGATTGGCATTAAAGCCAGACATGAGCTCATCGGCCCAGCTGGGCAGACAGCCCATTACAATGCTCAGCAGGGCCCTACCGCAGGGGTGAAAAGAGCTCAATACCTGCTGATTATCTACTCTTCCTCTCTGTCTGTGTCTCTGCATCCCTCCCTCACTGGCTTTTGCTTTCACTTTGTTTCTTCTTCTTCTTTTTTCTTTTACTCCTCTTTTCTTTATGCTTTCCCTTTTTTGTTATTTCTCTACTTTTTCCTTTTCTCACTTTCTGCTCTCTTTTATTCTTCTCTTCTACTCCTCATTTTTTAATCTCCCCTTCTCTTTTTTTATTTTCTTTTATATTCCATTATTTTACCTCTCCTTGTTTTTCTTTTTCTCTCACCCCCCTTTCTTCTTCTTCTTTCTTTAGTTTTCCTCTTCTTCCCTTCCCCTCTTATCTTCTTTCCTCTTTTCTTTAACTTTATCTTCCCTTTATTTTCCCAGTTCTTTTCTATCCTCTCGTGTTTAACTCATTTTCTTTCTTTCTCATAAATTTGCTTCTTCTTTGCTTCCTTTTTATCTTGCCTTCTCTTCTCTTCTCTTTTCCTTTCCTTTCCTCTTCTATTCTTATCTCTTCCATCTCTCCTTTAATCCTATACTCTCCTTTTCTCATCTGTTCACTCACCTTCTCTTGCTTCTTCTTCACCTCCTCTCTTCGTTCATTCCCTTTCTTGGTCTCATTATACTCCACCTCAGGCTCTGTCTCGCTCTTCTTAAACTGTCTTATTCAATCTGTCGCTCCCCTGTTCAGACCCAAACTGATACACATACAAACACAGACACACACAGCATCTTTCTGTCTGCTCTATCTTCCTCCTTTCTCTTCTTCTTGCTATCTGTCTCTGACACACACACACACACACACACACACACACACACACACACACACACACAACTTTTCAGTGCAGGCTGTGGTGTCATTGCAGTGGAGCCTGCGGCAGTAAGAGAGGTAGGGAGGGGTATTCTTTGAAATGACAGGGGTGTAAGTGAGTTGTGTGTGCGTGGAAATGACAGGGGTGGGAAGCCAGACAGCTGGTGCACCTGTGTGGACAGGATATGACACGGCACTGCAGCCAGACAAGGGCAGGAAGCACCAAATATGATGTGGCATGCCAGACGTTTTTATTGAACGCAACTCTGTACTCTGCAATCTGACTGTCTGGAGTGGCCTTTCTGTTACTTAGCGCTCCGCTGAAGACGCCGAGCTACAGTCAGTGCCTAAGCAAGCACTCTCTTTCATTCCCTCTCTCTCTCTCTCTCTCTCTCTCTCTCTCTCGCCCCCCTCGCTCTCCAGCTTTGTCAGCTGGTGAGATGCATTGCGGTTAATTCATGAATCCCATTCAGCCTTGTTACTAAGGCTGAGTCATATCCATCTTTTGTTCTGACATTTGGAAAGACATTCAGTAATACCGACTCCACACAGAAGTCACGGGGTGTTTCGAGTTATTAGTCTGACTGAAAATGTTATGTTAGAGTCAAAATGGATCCTCGTCATGCGCAAATACTTTCATCACACAAGTCCCATGACAGAGACTGCGCCCACAGGAAGAATTTCTTCTTTTTTTTTTTTTTTCTTTTTCTTTTTTTGGATAAACAGGCATTAGTGATGCAGGAAAGAAACCGCTCTTCTGGAGCTCTCCTTCTGCGCTGTGTTGGTTTACAGAGTCACAGGTTATCCCATATGGTTCACAGCCTGTCAGTTTCTCCTCTTTCTCTGAGTTTTGGGGGATTTATGTGGCCACGTGTATGAATATTTCATTCAATAATCTGCTTCAACTGTATTAACCATTTCTGCTATTTTGGGAATGCTTTCTTCCTGTTATTTTTTTTGGTCTGTTTTGCAATCAGTATGACATCTTTTGTACTACATGCAACTCTAGCCACCTGTTATCATGTGAATTTTCAGTTGGAGAACTTTCTAGCATGTTTTTAACATTATAAAATGATCCATTTTAACCCAAAACATGACCTTTTTTTTTTTTTTCTAAGCATAACAAATTCGAGCACAGCGTTAGTTCAGGGAGGGTGTGAGGTCAGCCGAGGCTGACCTCACACCAATAGTTCAGCTGATCTTAGCACTAGCTCAGCTGATACCCTCCTATGCTGCGGCGGTGGACTGTGGTTTCTGGGCTCAGTTGCAGGAGGGATCAGTGCCTGATGAGGAGGGTGGCACACCTGTCGGGCATGACTAATTAACCTCTCCTCTGACAGTAGGCGCAGGACCGGAGACGAGTGTGGCAAGACGCTCGGCAGTGAGCCTGAGGGGGAGCGCTCCACAGCCAGGCAAAAAGAGCGTAAAAGATTGTGTATAAAGAAGCATGTAAAATTGTGTGTCGGCCGTCCTTACTGGGGCAGGGCAACTGTTACATATACATTTAACTGGCTGTCTCATATAGGGCGCACCATTCAAGAGGCTTTACCCCGCCCGCAGTTGTTTTGCATATGCAAGGATTTTGTTGTTGTTGTTGTTTGTTAAAGAGCTCTTGCTTCTCCTGTAAGTCTACCAGCTGTTGATCTCAACAAACCAGCTCCTAATATTTGCATACCAGCAGTGCATTAGTTGGCATTTTAACATTTGCACTACATTTGGATGAAAGCCCCAGCTACTTTCACACCTGTAATTTTGTCCAGTAATTCATCCCGAGGACAGGATAATAAAAGCTGAGTTAGTGCTTTTAAGTCCTGGTCCTTTTAGGAATCAAGCTGACTTATTGTAAACAGACCAAGAGGTGATCACATGGACAGATGGGTCATTTAGGCAGTTTTGGTGCGGTGTTGGTGGAAGTTTATAGATCCTTTACTAAACATACAAATATGCCACATTTTAAAATAGTCAGTTATAAGTAAAAGTTCAGTTGAAAATATGTAAAAGTACACAAGTGTAATCAGGAATATACACAATTTCAAAATTAAGACCCGTTTGACTGTAATAATATTGCATAATACATCATAGATTATCATTACATAGGTGTGAATACAAAGGTGAACTTTTTGTTGTGGAAATTTTGTAGCTTTTAAGGTTTCCTTGCATGTGGCCCTTTACTTTATTGACCCTAATGTAGTGAAAAATGCCCAATTAGCCCAATTACCTGATCAGTTCATATCTTTAAATATCTTCAACAAATCAGTGAATTAATTAATCATTTCTACTCTATTGGATATACTTCAGAGATTTAAAGTGATATACTATTTTAAACACTGATATAGCGACAAATACCTGTTTGCTAATTGCCAAGCAGAGAAACATGCTCCCTCTACACAGCGTACTGTTGTCCAAAATATTACTTTTTATATGCCCATTATTTTTTTTATTTGACAGCTTTGAAATAACAGGACCAACCCAAAAGATAAAATGAGTGTTGAGTACAGAGGTGTGTGTGTGTGTGTGTGTAGCTTTCTGCATAAATAAGCTCTTTTCATACAGGAAAAAAAAATCTTTCTATTTAGTCTTAAAGCATAACTGTGTTTTCTTCTTCAAAAAGCGCTCTGTGAACACTTTAGTCTCTCTCTATAAAATGAGCTGTAGAACGGGACTCTTTCATTTTCCCTGTGCTCCCTCGTTGCATCTGATGAAGGCGAGGCATAATTGATTCAAAGCTTAAACCCGTGCCCGGGAGACAGCTTTGGTTTCACAAGTAATGGAGCGACAGAGAAGAGGCACGAGGAGAACTGAAGCAGACACCAGGGAAGCAAAGCAAGTTTTTCCACTCCATGTTTGGGATGGTCCAGAGAAACTGGGGTTTTTCCGAGATGGACCACAAGATGGCGCTATGAAGTAGCTTGCTGCTCAGCACCGCACTGACAGGGATGGAGAAGTTGCCCTGGATGTCATGTTTTTAAAGAGAGGAAGGATGGAGCTCCCTTCCTCTGAGGCCTTTGTTGTGCTGCTTTTTGGCCCGATCACATCACTGATTCATTCATGGTCTCCTCACAAACATCCAAACTTTGAATCATCTGCACCATCTTTTATATTATTACAGTCATCTGTCAGCCTGTCTTTTTAGCATCAAAATCCTAGGAATATGACAGGCAGGGAATCATCTGTATATCCAAACATACATTTGCATGAGATGAGCTTCCCGTGGCTTCAGATGAACCTGTTGTCATCCAGAATGTTGGGTTTGTGCAGACACATGGTGGTGGTGTTTCCTTACCTGCCTGCACTGTATTAAAAAGTACACATTCTCAGATCTTTAAAGGGCCATCACATTAACATGTCATACAACAGTAACACTACTAACACTGCAGTGAACTCCTGAATAAGCATGTGTAAGCAGGACCCCCCCCCATGTTCCTAAAATAGATCCACATACACGTGCCGAGCATGATAAATTTATCAACCTAACGGTAGTATTCCTCAAATACACAATGAGACGGATGTTTCCCAAGAGACCCGCAGAGAGCCTGTGTGTGTGTGTGTGTGCAAGTGTGTGTGCAGACTATAGGCAGTTGGGGGTGGGGGGCTGGTAGACATGAGTGCATTTGGTATTCAGCTGTGCCTAGTATTTATCTGTCTGCTGGCTGTCTAGTCTGGTCTGGCCTGTTAGTGGTGTCACCCTGCGTGCTCCCCAGGGGACTAAATTGACGCTCCAGACAGACTGTGCATGTGTGCGCATGCGTTTTGTGGCGGCGGTAGTGAGATAGATGTGGGGTGCAAGAGTGTGAATCGATGTGCGTCTGCCTGTGGATGAGAGCTTGTCTGGTATGCGTCTGCGTGACAGTGACCTCAGATCAAGACATAAAAAAAAAATAAATAAAAAATGCTCCTCAGCATGTCGATTGATATTGCTGCTTTAGCTGACAACACAGCAGAGCCTCAATTTGTTGCTTCAATAAAATTATGACAGCTGCCAGGCGTTTGTAAATTGTTTCAGGGTCATGCGGTCTGTTCTTTTTTTTCCCTCTCTCCTTCCAAAGGTGTCAGTCCACTCATGGAGGAGTGTGGAAGCCGCTGTCAAGGAAAATATTTTTGCATGATTGGATATAAAACTTGGCTAGTGATGCGGCGCTTAATGCAAAACATCTGTTGGAGGTCTTTGCTTTTCCCATTTACTTATTTTCCTTCACAGAGGTCCATTTCATTTTATTGCCTTTGGTTACTGATGTCTTCAGAGTGAAAACGGTCAGACCGCACCCCCTCTGAGCAGGCATTTCACATTTTTCACTCTGAGCATACACAATATGTGATGTGATTTTCCTCCCATGGCATTTCTATGATTTGCTGCAGAAATGGCGTGCAAGAGAGCAGGACTCTGATCAGAGGAGCTCTTCCTATGTTTTTCCCTTTTTGTTCAATTTTCTTTTTTGGAGTGCCACCTGGAAGAACTTTATTCCTCATGTAAAATAGTCCCTGGACCAAAAGGAGGCCCTGCTGCAAGCCTGCCATTATACCTTCACTGCATCCTCGCTGACTTGATAGCATCATATAAATGCCATGGCCTGCTCAGTACTCCAGTAATCTTCTCTGGACTTTCAAATATTTACTTGTTGCCAATTCATGATTTCCATGGGCATGAACTTACAAGGTTCCATTTATACTACAACAGGGTACATGTCAGTCTGCTACTTTGACCCCCCCCCCCCCCCCCCCCCCCCCCCCCCCCCACACACACACACACACACACACACACACACACACATACATACATACACACAGGGCAGAAAAATGAAGCCAGTGTTGGAGTAGCAAAAACTGCAGTTCCTCTAATACCCATTTGAGGCGGCCTCCAAAAATGAGTCAACCCCCATAGACTCCTGTGTTAAAATGCCCAACTTCAACCATGAAAATATAATTTTACTGGAATACTGTGTAGACTTAAAATTAGGGGTGTGGCCAGTGTGATGGACAGCTATTTGGTGGGTCTCAACAGCTAATTCAAGTCACTGAATTGGGCCTCTTGACTCTTGGTGCCTTTTGGAATATAAACAGCTGTGCGGCACAAACCAGCTAAGCCTTAGTGATCACTTCACTGACATGGCGGTGGCCAAAATGTGAGTCCAGAAATCTTTTATACACAGCGTATGGTTCCAGGCAGCATTAGAGTGACTACAAGACAAAGAGTTCTTCTCTTGCTTCTAGCAGAACAGCGAAACTTTTAAAAAAGAATGAAAAATGCTACCATATGTGTGTCCTTATAGGTCTACTGTTTAATAATAAATAAGAAAAAAAAATTACTTGCACAGCCTCAATGATGTGTTCCAGCATCTTTGAACCACCTTCCATTCTCCTTATCTGCAGCCATAAATTCAGCACAACCTAAGAAATGGCTAACCTGATATTTTTATTATCCTTTGCACAAAACTTGCAAGCTCTATGATGACCTTGCACGGTCCCTGAACCCTAGCTTGGGAACCTCCTGGTCTAGAGTGGCATTCAGAGCCTCTCTAAGATGTGAAGAACCTAGTTTATTTATAGACTCTGTGTGTGTGTATGTGTGTTGGATGGAAGAGCTGCACTGTTGGTTAGATTAAGAGGGGATGTGTTGGAGTGGAGGTGGGGGGTTTTGCCTCTCCGCTGCACATGTGGCCCTGAACCACAAGACTAGCATGGGGGGTCACCTCAAGGTTAGACCCTTCAAAGAGCCGTCTCCATTGGCTGCGGCCGGCTATAACAAGGGAGTGAAACTTGAAGCGCTTTCCCCACCCTCCCCAAATAACACACCAGACCGACCAGGTCCAGCCCTCCCCTCTCTCCCGCTACCTCCTCTCCCCTGCTCTGCTCTCCCACAGCCATTGTCAACCACGACCCTGCCGTCTGCTAGATTTCTAAGTCAGGTCAGTCACCCCTTTCAGCCCCACTAATGTGTAGCCAGCCCCCTGAAACCTAGAGACACACGTGCATACACACATAGACTAACAAAGTATAACCCCTGTCCCATCCTCTGCCCATTGCTGCCTTCAAGTGCTCCTCTTACAATTATGTTCCATACTAAAATGTGTGAATGTAAAAGCATTTTGTGATACCTTTAGGGAGGAATTATGTTCGTTAATTTTAAACTTTCCTTGATTTACTATGGATTCTACTTGTAGGTTGTCTGACTACGTACCATTTTGTTGCGTCTTTTGATTCTTTTTGGTTGGCTGAAGTCAGAGTAGTGATATTTCTGTCCGCTCCTGAAGGCAGCGCCTCCTCCGTCCCCCCCCCCCCTTTGCTGTCCGGCCCCTGAAGCCCACTGATTGGCCGGAGCGGCGTTCTGTCAGTTTATGGGCGTGGCTTGAAGGCGCCGTGTCTGCTCTGCTCTAGTAGGGTAAAGACAGCTGCACTCAGCGACGGAGGAAGGAACGGAAAAACTACAATGCGTTAGCCACGGGCAGTGGCTCGTCCCCAGCTCTCCTACTGATTCTCTCACCGAGCCGCTCCAAGACAATTATGGCATGAGAATAGTCGTGGGATAATAAAAGCGAAACTGTCGGGAGTTACTTATAGCGGCAGACTCTGCTGCCGCTGCCTGGAAGTTTTTTGTTGTTTTCCCGTCGGGGGGCCCCGACGGTGGCGGCGGCGGCGGCGGCGGCTCTCTCCCCGGAGCGGTGTCCCGGTCTGCCCAGCCCCATGCAAAACCTAACGGCCCCTGGCGGCCCCGACAACTCCAATGTCACCTGCTCCTGCAACTGCACCGCTTCCCAACCACAGGGAATGGAGATATGTGAGTAACATTAGCTGCGTCTCTTACTAGGTCTCCTGACCTTAAAAACCTACCGACAGACTTTAGTGCCTAATCCGTTTTATCTGCACTCTCCAGTGTGGCAACAGAAGGACAACAAATCAGACTTAGTATTCATCCAGCACGGTTAAAACAGTTCTGCTGTTAACTCGCTATGGGCCGCTCTAAATACCTTAGAGAAAACCTATAATTCTTCTGGATGGACTTTCAGCATGTCTGCACTGTCTAACCAGAAACTTTATGGTGACCTTAGAGCAGTTAGTGGTATTTATAATCTCTTTTATTGTCTTAATTTGACTTAAAGTGTCTCTCTACCACACCGTATGGAGTTTTTAGTGGTTATGTCAGGCTTTGGCTTAAGTTTGAGCTCTTATGGTGACTATAATTATTACATGGGCGTGCTGTAATACTCAACAGTGAGCTTATTGTGAAATGTCAATAAAGTAATACTTACAGCTTAGTGATTAAAATGCATTAAATAATCTACTGCGTTTTCCAGAACTACTACTTCTCACCTGAAGTTGGTAGTACTACTACATGGCCCTATGGGGCTGCCTGGCTGTGCTCTGAGAGCTCACCACAGAGGGTTAAATAGTTTGCCTGTCAGCACAGACAGGAAACGCTTGAATGGTATGTTATGTCTGTCTGCCTTCTGAGCAGCCCAAAGAGAAACTATCATTATCAGCTCTGCTCTAATGCTGCTGCCTGCTAGATCCACTGCAGATGTTCCTTTTTATGACTGAGCATTCAGAAAGGGGGGAGAAAAAAAAGAAGCACAGCAGGCAGACAAGTAGAGACCGCAGAGGACAGCCAGACACACAGTGAGTGTATGCATGCAGTGTGACAGATCTCCAGACAGACAGATAGAGGAAGACAAATAAACAAGAGACGGGCACACAGCAGACAGGCGGGTAGATTCATAACCAGGCAAGTACCGACAGAGATATAAACAGAGATGTGGAAAGCCAGACAGGCAGATATATTGTCAGACAGACATGCAGACACACAGACAAGCTACAGACGAACGGGCAGTGGGACAGATGGACAGACAGAGTTACACTGATGTGTAATTTCCATTGGGGTCGAGGCCAGGGCCGGGCAACATGAGGTGAACACAGGATATTAGATTCAGATTTGGCAGCAGAGTGTGGTTGTGCTGACGCCACACTGCAACCAAGAAGTAAGAGTGTGTGTGTGTGTGTGTGTGTGTGTGTGTGTGTGTGTGTGTGTGCGTGTGTGTGTGTGTGTGCGCGCGTGTGTGTGTGTGTGCGCGCGCGTGTGTACGTGCAGCATGCACTTATCTGGCAGACGGACTGGTGTTCCACCATTCGTTTTTCTGTGGCATCATGGTACTGCTAGCCAGGAAAAAGCACATAGTCAGGCATGAAGTGGTGCATGCAGAGATCGACTGGTACAGCACGGAGCCTAATTAGATAATCTGGGAGGACTGTCTCAGACTGAACAGTACAGCACCAAAAAAAAAAAAGTGAAATGGTTGCACTGATTGACACTTGCGGAGTATTAAACTAGCAAACAAACTGCGTTGTGTGTTCATAGTCACGTTACTTTGTTTGGAACTCTGAATAAATGCTGGCCTGGTATTTTCAGCGTGTTTCTCCTCATCTAAATGTCTCACTAGTCGGAGGGAGCTCCATTCACAAGTGGTTTGAAATAGCTGTGTCCTACTGTAGTGGCCGTCTGGTTTGAAAAGAGCTCTTGTTTGTCGGCTGTGTTGTCATGCAGACTCGGCAAGGCTGAATAATGCAGCTCATGCTTTGATGATTTCTCTGGCTGCAGAAAAGAGCTACAGTCTGCCTCTTTTCTTTTTTTTCTCCCTTTTTTTTTTTTTTTTTTTTTTTTAAAGCGGAGCAGGCGTCTCACTGGTGTGTTTCCTCTTTCATTCAGACGAGAAGGAAAATTGAAAGGGACTTGGAACATAGAGGGATCACAGCACAGACAGTGTGTCATGGCCAGGAACCGAACCTCAGCCTACACACTGGGATTCACATGTAGGATTTGAAAGGCAGAGACCTCTTAACAAGTGTTAGTCTCTAGCTGTTGCTGTGCTTGGATTCATTTTGCAGTGCAGTTATCTTGTATAGTAGGTGTGGTATTTTTAAAGTCCTGTGTTCAAACAACTGCACCAGTCGCTGTGCATCCTTTAGCTTTAACCTACAGTTAGCAGCCTGACAGAAGAGGCAGAGAGATAAAAGCTTTAACCGGATAGCGGCTCACCTTCTCTTGTGGAGGTGTCCTCCCTGCAGGGTGACACTGCAGACATGTGTCCTGCAAACATTTTCCCCTCTTAAGTCATTTAATCTGGTATTGACTCTTACTGCTATCAGGCCTGTCTTTCTTAAGCTAGTAATGCTATATGCCAGCTGCTCATATCCCTTATACCTCATGCAAATGCAGTTTCTTTAAAACTAGACTGCAGATGAGCTGCTGCATAGTTGTATAATTCAATTAGGTACTGTAGGCTTTTCATGTTTTTCATACCTGAGTGATGTCATTGCTCACAATGAGGACACTGTCAGCACTGGGCTTTCTTATGTTTGGACTGAAAAGACAATTGTGCATGCATTTGTAAATTGTACCAGTTGGACTGTGTGGATTAGCTGTCCTCTTGCCTGGTTTATACAGTACATGATGGCTATATTATCTGCATATCTGTGGGAAAATTAAACTCAAAATACAAGTGAGTGGAGGCGGCAAGAGTCTGTACTCACAAGTGTACCAAAGTATACAGAAGGACAAGTACAGAACTAGCATGTGCGCATTACCGGCATATCGATATTTTATTTTTAAGTCAGTGTTATCGTGGCAACTGTTGTCATGCATGACATCCATTCTTTCTCCAGACACCTTACCCTTCTTTTGGTTTGGGCTTCTTTCTCCAGATGTTTTGCAGTCTGAACCCAACATAAAATTATCCAAGAGAAAATAAACTGTTAATATTGGATCTGGCATTGTACTTTTTATTTGTTTTGGTAAATCCCTCTAGGACCAGATACTAAAGCCTGCCATCGGCTGTCTGGTGGTTGTTCACCTCATTTACTTCAGGTCAACCTGAACATTCCTGATTTCAGGTTGAATGTTTTGAGAAATGCGAGTTTATTAGTTGAAGATATCAGTCCTGTTGACTGATCTCAGCAATAAATAAGATGGCATTTACTGACGTCTGTGGCTGATAGTAACCTGTTGTGCCACAACAATTTTGCACTGGTTAAATGCGGGAAAAAGAAAATACTGTGAAGAGCTGACTATAAAACAGGTCCTTTAATCTTTTTTTTCTTTTTTTTTTTTTTTAGAAGAAATATCTTATTTATCTGGCACAGAGGAGAAAGTAAATGACAACAGAAATGAACCAAAGCTGAAAAACAAAACTTCCCAAAGAGTTAATCCATAATAATTCTTCCATATCAGATGGTTTAGATACAAAGTTGCTGCATGTGCTTGAATGCTTTATAGAAAAAACATGTCTCATATTATACTCCTTCAAGTAGGCAGCATTTTGTCATTGTTATTAAAACTCTGGTGTTACAACTGACAAATTATAAATGCTTCCTTCCCCTGACTATGAATAAAATGACTTAAATGTGTTTCTGCTGCAAAATCATGAGAGAACCCTTGTGAGGAATATTCATCCTCCTGGTTCTTAAGAAGCACACACTACAGACACACGCGCACATAGGCAAGCACATTCACCTCTCTGGGGAGCATCCTGGGTCCCTGTATTGGAGACTTAAGTGACTGTCTGAGCTGTGTGTATGTAACAGTTAGCCTGCAGCGGGGGCAAGCCAGTCAGACGGATGTAAACGGCCTGATCTGTAATCCTGTGTGTGAGTGGTGTTAGTGTGTAGGTGGCAGCGGGGTCATCTGTCAACTACCTCAGGCCAAACACGCACACGGCTACTTGTTGACTCTCCCTCAAACGCATACACAAAAATGTACACATAGGCACACGTGCGCACACACACACATTTACACCCAGATGTATGCGCGCGCACACACACACACACACAGACACAGACAGGCACTCTCAAGCTCAGCCAATATTTACCCTGCAGTCTCCAGCCAGACAGCCAATCCAATCTCTCACTAAGCTCTTTGTTGTTTGTTTGGGGTTTGGTTTTGTGCCTCTTTTTTGTTTGGTTTGTTTGTGGAGGTGTTGTTGATTTGGAATTAGCTTGGTTTTTATTTAGTTTTATTATTAATGAATTCTAATAATGAGTCTTTTTTAAAGGGACTTCAAACTCTTGAGTCTGAATAGAAATTCGGGGACCTTGGGGAGGGGAGTGGCAAAGACAACCAAACAACAGCATTTAAAGAAAAAAGAAATCTCCTTTTTTTTCCTCCCAGACAGATTTATTTTGCGATCACTGCTCTTGTAATTAATTTCACAGGGAATTTCTGCACTTGGTTACTGTCTCTCAATGGAGCCTTATTTAGTCTGCCACCTCTCCTGAGCTGAGGAGTATAGCAGCAGTGGTGCTCAACTTGCAGGCGTTAAGAAAGAGTGCCTTGTTTTTTGTAAAGAGGGGGTGCCCAGATCCAGTTTTTACACCACAGAGTTGACCTCCAGACACACTCTGCAGGCCTGAGTAACATTAGCTCACCTTCTGGCAGACTGCACTGTAAAAATATCAGTCTAGGTGTGTTTATACACTGATTTTTATATAAAATGTATATTTTTTTTAAAGCAAAATTGGCATCTATTCTCTGGTCTGGAGCATTTCACTTGAAAGGATTTGCAGCTCTTCTTTGGACTTTGTGATAGTCAGATCAGTTTCTTTTCCTTTAAAAAAAATGTAATGTGCATTTATCCTTATTTTCTTAGACATTGTTCTGGAGAATAAGCAGTATAATAGATTAGCAGACAGTAAAGTTATACTTGTTCTAATACTCCTATCGGTTTTTCCAGCACTTTGTTGAAACTTTATGTAACCTCTTAACAGCTACCAGGTCACTCACCTGGTGTCAGGGTTACAATTGGATTTAGTTTTAACCAGATAAACAGCTTATTGGAAATGAGAAGTTATTTCAAATGATGTACATGCATTATTTTGTTATGCATGTTAAGGTTTTTCACAGGGGTGTCCCAGACAGGTTAAAATTTTGAAGAGGTGCATGTTAGTAGATCCTAAGTGTGCCTTTGCTTCTTACCCTAGATGGGCTGCTGATGACCTCGTGGATGTTAAAAAGTTTTAGAAGCAAGCAAGTCCCCATTTCAGGTTGTTTGCACTGATTGCTGTTGCAGCACAGTATTTTGCAAACATGACGTGAATATTCAAATGGGTAATTTAAAAAAAAAAAAAAACGAAGATATTTTTGCAGTGTAGTACAGCGGTATGGAAAGAAGCTTTGTCACTGATGTGTGACTTCTCTTGTTTGTTTGGGCTAAGTGTCTCTGTTTCCATGTTAGAGCGGCTCTTGCTAGAGTCCAGGATATAAGCTGTTTAATATGTCATGTTGGCGCAGCAGGGGTAAGGCTCGCTGCGCCTTTTTTAGGGTATGTTTTCTTCAGTTTTCTGGCCTTAAATAAGCTTGACCACCGTTCAGTGCTTCCCCCTCAGCAACATTCTTATTTTGTGGCTGTGTAACCCAGAGGTTTTGGAATCACATTGACAACCCTCACAGCTCCAAACTGTGGAAAATGCAGCCCGGAGCTGCAGCTCGTCTCACTTCAGCTGAGGAGGTCAAGTTGAGGAGGCAACTTCCCCAGTCCAAAGCTGGTGAAAAGGTCAATCCTTGACTTCCTCATTCCACTTGTCCCGGCAGCACCTTCACTGCTCCATTCACAACTTCGTCACTGGCTGCTGGGACGCCCTTTGTGTCTAGTTTCTGCACCCCCAGCACACAGACAGACACACACACGCACACCCCAGACCTCCTCCCCTAGTTCCCAAAATGCCCTTGGGACTAGGGCAGATTTGTAGTCGTAGTGTGTTTGAAGACAGGCCATCCATCAAGTGTGTGTGTGTGTGTGTGTGTGTGTGTGTGTGTGTGTGTGTGTGTGTGAGAGAGATGGTGGTGGGTGGGGGTGGTTAGTAGTCTGCTGTCTCTGTCAGCATGTATTTACACACAGTTCGACTGTCTGAGATGCTAAAAAGCTCAGTAAATGAATCAGCCCTGCTCTCCGCTGCGTGTCTCATGACTCCAGGTCTGCGGACATGAACGGGGACCTATTGCAGTCAAATGAGACACTGCACTCCAGACACACACACTGGCAGACAGTAGCCCCCTTTTTCCCCTCATGCTGCAGATTTGTTTTTCCCAGCATTGAGACAGATGAGATGGTCGGCATGTTTATTACCCTTTGTGAACCCCCTGTCTCACTGTATGTCTCGTCTCCTTACATGAAACAAAGTGGCAATTACCTCCTTTTGAAATTGCAAACCCTGTTTCACATGAAATAAAAACAAAAAAAAAAATCAAGCTGAAATGCTGTGCCGCCCGCTGTTTGTCAGATTTTGGGTAATCCGTTTGTTTATGTGAGCAGGAACACCCAGACAGTGGAGTAATGACATGTCTCTTCAAGTGGTTTGCTGGGTTTTCCTTGGATTCTGAAGAGGTTTACATGGTGAAGTTTCCACAAGGGTGGCACTGGTGTGGGGGTGGTTTAGAGGCCTTTACAGTTACTCCTGTGTGGGGACTTTAGTGCTTTAGGCAGCATTTAAAAAAAATCCTGCTTCAAAATGGATACACACGATCAACCATTTTTATGGCCACAAAGAAAATCTAGTTTTTGCATAGCTCCCTGATATTTAAATAGTCTGTAACAGAAGAGAAGACCTCCATGGGACTTATGCTGTTTCAGCTATTATAAAAATAAAAGGGCTGAGAGCTGCGTTTTGCAGTATGTTCTTTTAAATGTAGTCAGTGTATTTGAAACTTTAATCTGTGATGAGAAACCAGGATTTTGTCTATTTTCCACAGGTGCTGTGGAGCACTGCTTCATATGTAGGGGGAAAAAAGTTATATAAAGTCTTTGCTGTGTGGAGATGCAGAATTACACAGTATAGTTTATATCAGTGTAGTAATTCAATCTCCCTTTGTTCTGCAACTTAGTTTGACCTCAGAGATTAACTGATCTAAAAGAAACTAACTGAATGAGGCAGCAGTAGAGTTAAAAATGACTGTTTTTTATCAATGGAGTCTGGTGGAGTATAACTGCATTACTTGCTTGTTAGAAAGCGCTGTCTGAAGGCTGGTAAAGCAGTGAAAATGTTCTAAATATAGCATACACTTAAACCCATATTGATTCTCTTAGGTGTCTAAAGTTTGTGTTGCAGCTGACTGTGTCAACACCCACTATGTATTAGTTTTATGCGTTGGTTGGTGCGCCTGTCTGCTCGGGGGTGCCATCTACTGTAGGTCTAAAATGGATTTATTACGTTTCTGAAGTCTGTTTGAGTCTGTTACTCAAAGTGCTTGCAACATCTCACCTGTTGCTTTTATAAAAACTACAAAAATGTATAGCCTGTATGTTGCCATTTATCCTAAAAACATCGAGAGATGATTTTTGGGGTCTGTATCATAGAATTAAATTGGTTACTGTGGGTCTGACCATAACCAGCAGTGATGATTTTAGGCCTTTCTAACCTGATGTTAGGAAAATGTATACCTAGTGATCAGATTGATACAGTTAAGAATCCCAAGCTGTCCACAAACAGATGTCAGGAAAGTCACATGGAAACACATCTGTCAAAATGTGAGCTCCTTGTGTGTACTTGGAGATGCACCTTACTCAGTTTTGTTTTTTAAGTAACAGCTGAACGGTAAGTAAACACAGCTCAGACTGTGTCCTGCCACAGCAAGACACCGGTTGTGAGAGTGAACAGGTCCATTCTGTGACCATAAGTAGGACTTTTCGTTGCTTTTAATTGCCTGAATACGACTGTTGTTACATGTAGTAATTGACAAGCGGTGGCGTGTTGCCTAGCACCACCGGGATTCCTCTCGGTGCGATATACACCTCTGTTTGGCCTTAATCTGAAGAAATAAAGGAAGTGGCCTGACTCTGTTTTTAGGATAATCCATTATTGTCTTATTTTAAAATATTGTATAATTATTAGGGTAGTTAGAGGAACGGAGAGGCAGTTGGTGCGGAGTTCTGTGTGCACCCGTGTGGACTATTATCCCTATGCTGGTCGATTTGTTGTTTTTATGATCTCATTTTTAAATTACTTGTTTTTTTTTTTGTTTGTTTTTTAATGAGTCTCTAAATCTTGGGTATATATATTTTTTCCTGTTGAGACACCATTACTGGTATGGACCAGTTTGACTATAGAGTCCTGTTTTTGAGGCAGAAGTAAATGAAAGGTTTTTTTTTTTTTTTTTTTTTTTAAGCATCTTCCTGACCAGCATGTTCACAGAAGTCATCAGTGTTCACTCATACACTCCTGTGCTCTCTCAGCTTCACTGTCAGTACCATGCCCCACAGGGCTGCCCTGTCAAAGGGGGGGTAAATCCACAGCCTGTGCCAGCTGGACCACTGGCTGCGCCCCAACAAGGCTCGCCTATGGATCTGACCTTATCACAGGAAATTATAAAGATTATAGGAGACTCAGAGAAGCAGAAGAAGAGATGAAGATAAAGATAAACTCTGTAGTCGTATATTATGCCCTGCATCAGTGTGATTGAATGTGACTGTTATTCTGTATGTATGTTGTTAGTAGTGGATATATCCATAGACAAGACAGCACTTTGCTAAACCTCACACAGTTGTACATTCCTGTAGCTCAAGAATCTGTTCTGAGCAAGTGATGTCTGTGGGGTGTTTCATTTCTTTCTTTCTTTCTTTCTTTTGTTTTTTTTTTAAACATTTTAACCCAGTTTAACCTCCCAGCCGGGAGTTAAGTGGTACAGGATGTGTGTGGGAGACAGAAAAAGAAGCCTCTGGTTGCCCAGATCCTTCTCTTCATCCTCCTCTCCTCCCTCACTGCTCCTCTGCTCCTCATTAGCCATTCAGAGGGCCGTCTGATTTTTGGTCCCTTTTTTCTCTCAGTCCAGACATACAAGTCAGACAGCGGTGTCTGATACCTACCACCCCCGCCTCCTCGTCTTCTTCCACCTCCTCCTCCTCTTCTCCCCTCGGCAGCCACCAGCTGACCCCAATCAGGCGCAGGGCCTGTTCTATTGTCTGGCTGGGGAGAGGGGGACACTTGCCCGCTCGCTCACACAGTCACAGACTCAGACAGGGGGTCAGAGGGAGATGGACTGTCTAGTCTAGCCTGGCTTACCTCTCTGACACCCAACCCCCAGCCATAACAGCATTTCTCAGTTGCTCTCTCTCGCTCATCATTTCCTCCCCTCCCTCTATGCAGACTCGCTGGAGGTCCCAGATGTATCTGATGCTTGTCATGTAAAGTGTTTTTGACTGGCATTGTCTTGAAAAACTAAGTTTTCTTAGCAGCGTCATCTGTTTCCGTTTGCAATCTAGTCTCCAAGCTTTCATAGATTTATAGGCTGTATATTGGTTTTCCTCGAGGAAAGGGGCAGATTTTTTTTTTTTTTTATTCCTATACGCAGTCTCACTGCCAGAAAGACACTCTGGAACTCCAAACGCAGATGAATTTGCCACTGAAAATAGTCCCCTACAAATTCCTGTTTGAGCTTCAAGGAAAGACGGTGTGCTTTTAGTGTTTTTATTTATTAATGACTGGCTTTACAGATAGGGAAGGGCAAGAAAAAATACAGAACAACATGCTATGCAGACCAGGTGCCGACTACACCTCTGTGCTGGATCACATAGCTCTGTAAGTGCCCACAGCTTACCTATTAATATCAGAGCACTTCCACTGACAGAACAGACATTTGTGAGCATTATCCTTCAGTGCTGATTTGTAAAGATGCTCCTATCAAACTTAAACTGATGTGAAAATAACTAGTTGGTGTTCATGCCGAAGCTGGTTGTCATGGAAATAATAGATCAGCCGAGGAGATAAATATATCATGTAGACTAACTGAAAGTATTGCACTCAGATTTTAAGGGGCCATTTGTGTTCACATTTTGAATTTTGCACACTGACCACACAAATCTATTTCTTTGTGTGTGTGGGTTGGAGGGGGGTTTATAGGTTTAATTTAGACACATGGCATACTTTCTGTCTTCTTCATGCTTGGCATATAGTTGGAAGCTAGCATGTTTCCTGGCTTGCAGTGCTAATGATGATTAGGGTTGCTGCTCTGTGCAGCATGGAGATCCTGTGTGTGTGAATTATTAATATAGGTCATAGTCACAGCATCCGGCTTGGCCCAGCCCAGTGCCGTCCCAGCACTATCACAGTACACGGCTCCTGCTTTCCCTACAGCCCGCCCCATCTGTCTGCCAGATTAACCTGGCTGATCACCTACACCAAGGTCTGCACCGGGCAAGGATTCATAAAGGGTCCCTGCCAAGAGTTCTCCATGTCATCTTGAGACTCAGCTTTTGTCTTTTAAATGAAATCCTAAGAAGCTACACCTTCTAATGTCTTGAATTGGAAACTGTGTGCTTTTGTAACTGTAATAACCATTCTTCCCATAAACTCGTAGTCCCCGACCAGTTTGAGCACCTCAGGCTGCTCATTTACAGCTATTATATTTTCACAAGACAAGAATCCTAATGGGAAGAGTTTATGGTTCCTCATAAGAAACTTGCTTCCCATGATAAATTGCATCTGTATGTGTGTGTGAGCTGGTGGGTGGAACTGTTGCTTTGCCCCCAGTTGATATGGCTGTTGGACTGTTGCTGGAGTAAAGAGTGTGTATATTGTGCATTAGTCTGCAGACAGACAGGCATGTCCTCGTTGTAGGAATGTACAGAAAGTCATACTGCATTTCCATTTGGTGATGGATTGCAATGAATCAGTTTGAATCCAGTAAAGGTCTTTTTTTTTTTCTTCCTCCTTTTTTTTCACTTTTTCTAAAAAGGTTTTTACCTGGAGTATACTGCACATTCTTAAAAAGAAACACCTCACTCAGAAACTTCAAAGCTGTCTAAAGACTTGGGCGATGCAGAAAGTCATAGTTACACTCCGTCTTTGTGTCGCCCAAGAGTTTTACCTCGACGAGTCAGGAGCTTCTTTTCATTTTGCAATATTCGCCTTGAGCTGAACTCCCCGAGTGGTGCTTCAACACAGAGACAGAGAAAGAGTAGAGAAAGAAAGAAGAGGGTGGTGTGGGCGGGAAGAAAGAAAGAACGCAAGACAGAAGTGAAAAGAGGGAAGAAGAAGAAAAAGAGACAGGGGAATGGGGGGGGGGGCTGTCAAGTCTGTATTGCTCTGCTATGTTCTGTATGACTCTAGAAAGTGAATTTTATTTCATAAAGCACACAAGAGGAGCACTTTATTCCATTTGCTATGCCTGACCTCGGCTGGATCAGTCCATTCTCTCATCAGTGGAGCCACACACAAAAACACACATGGAGGCAGTTGGACTCAAGCGGCTTGATTTTTGAAAAAAAGAAGAATGCTATCTTAACATAAAAATGGAAAATGGCCTGCTCCTGTATATTCAACAGAGTGCTTTACAATATGTTTCTCATTAAGCTGTCCACAAATACACACTCATTGGCAGTGGAGCTGACACGCAGGGTACCCTCGGGAGCATTTTAGCACACGGAGGGGCCGGGGATCGAACCTCGCAAATGGTTTATAACCGAACGTACCAAAAGCTGCGTGTGAGATCAAAGGGTCAGCCGAGCCGCATCCAAGAACCTCGTCATTTGTAAGTCACTTGTAACTCTGTACCTGCCCGTCACAATGTAACAATACATACATTTGAATAATTGAGTGTTGCAGGCATCTAATTTTTACTAATGTTTAAATAGACAAAAATGTATTTTTTTTGTTTTAAATGGCTGAGATTATACACATACAGGAGCAATCTCACACATTTAGGGGCACAACTTGACATGTAGGAGATGAAATTTGTCACTCTCACCTGTCTCAAATAGCCACCTGTTGTACTCTATACCATTAAACCTATCAGAGATCACAGGGATTCTGTAGGTTATCAAATATGGAGAGAGCTTTCCAGTTTGTGAGTGTAGTTAAATACTGTGTAGGTGTGGGGTAAACTATTACTCCTTATCACTGCATGCAGTGCATGTTAGCTGTGAATGTTTAACTTGAATGGCTGTTAACTTATACCAGCATGAAACCCAGATCCAAAATGGAACCAGCTGGCTGACCCGAACCCAAGATCTGCCCAGTTTTTGAAAGCGTCCATGTCTGAGATGACTGTCACCTTAATGCAGCCGAATGGAGAGCAACATCCTTTTCCAGGATTAGTGACCCGATCACAGTGGATAATCTGCAGAATACACTATGTCTTTAAGAAAAAAATACTCCCACAGAAGGCTTTTCACTGATGCTTGAGATAGATGGAGGCCAGGGCATTGATATAGGCATGGAAGTGAAACTGGTGGGTCCTTGTAGTTTCTTTATTCAAGCTGTAGCTTTTCTGTGATTGCAAACTAATCTTTAAATGCAGCTGATTTCACTCATGCGCTGCAGCCCAGAACCTTTCTAGACCCTACGGGGGTGCACGTGAGGGCGAATTGCCCAACGCAGCCACCACCAGCTGGTATTTAACCTGTAGTTTTCTGCACAGACACATTTTAACCCAAGCCTTAATCTTTTTCTAAACTTAACCAAGTAGTTTTCTTCTAAATCTTAACCAGCAATTGAAAATGGATTCAAATCAGCAAGAGAAAATCAGGCCTAAACCAGTTTTTCTTGTACTTCGGTGTGCTACATGAGAAATTAGATTCCTTTCACTGCCACTGAAACAGAAGCAAACCCGGATGTGATGCTGTGACGTCTGGACCACTTGATCTACGCAGTAAATCTCTTCGATACAAGTCGAGTGAAGCTGTCGAGGTATGGCTGCAGCATCAGGGGTTGGTCTTTTGCCCAGAGGACTGCTGTTTTATTTCCTTTTAGTAAGACACGAGCTGCTCTCCACACTTAACTGTCTTCCCCTCTGTTTGAATCTCTTCAATCCCCTACTCTCCCCACCTCACCCCCACCCCCGCGGCCTTGGGTCTATTTATACCTCCATTCCCCCCTACGACAAGACTAAAACATCATGCCCATCTCCAAAACACCACCACCACCATTAGTTAGAGAATGGCACTACCCTGCACCCTCCCCACAAAGCGCTTCGCCTGCCTGCTTCTACTTCTTCTGCAGCGTCTTTTCTTTTTTTGTAGTTTCCTCTGTTGTCGGCAGCTGTTGCTCAGCAGCGCACCGAAGTTCACCCTGCGGTCACGGCCAAGTGTTCCAGTGAGGGTGGAGGAAAAAAAAACTTTTTTGATAGGACTTTTTTTTCCGCCCCAAACTTTCATTAATCTTGCATTTTTCTCCGTGTATCCCCCTCCCACCCCTTCACTTCCCTCTCAGTCTCTAGCTTCTCTTTATTCCTGTCTTACTTTCACTGTCTTTATCTTTCATTTTGGTCTCTTTCTCTCTCTTCCTTCCTCTTTTCTCTTTTCTGTCTCTCGCTCCTGCCTAATCCTGCCTGCCAGGCATTGCTTCATGGTTGTTAAGCATCTCAACCCAAAGGGGGGGGATAAAAAAAAAAAAAAAAAAGAAATCGGAGCAAAGGAGGGAGGAGGCGCTAGTCATCTGGTGAAGCCTATTGAGCAACTTAAGCGTGGTTGTTTTGCTCTGTTGGCTTGGCACAATGAGACCGCATGTGGAAGACATGTTTACACCCCTTCATCTGTGAGTTGGAGGGAGTGGGAAAGGAGGAAAAAGTGGGAGGGAAGGTAGGACACAGAGGAGGTGGGATACAAGAGAGGGAGGTAGAAATGATGACAAAAGTGTGTGTGTGTGTGTGTGTATATGTAGAAAGAGAGAGAGAGAGAATAGAACAAGAAGAGGTGGGATACAGAGAGGAGGCTGGAAGAGACAGAAGAGGAGGAGAGCGATAACTGATGAAAAGAAAAGCATAGATGGATTAGAAGAGAAGACAGAAACACATGGGTAAATACAGGCTTGAGGAGAGTAAGAGGAGGGTGACAGAAAGAAGAGAAGAGACAGACATAATGAGAGAAAGAGGAGAAACAAAAATAGAGAGTCAGAGAGACAGTCCATCTCAGCAGAGAGACAGCCAGTATGACAGTGAGTCATAGCAGAATAAAATGCCACGCAAGCATATGCTGCTGTCGAGGAGCCATCTTTTTCCAAAATGGAAACCAGTTATGATTTGCAGGCGGAGATGGGGGGAAAATAGTGCAGATTAAAGTGAGTTATTACAAACAGACGGAGTGTAATTACACATGAGAGGAGGAGGCCGTTTGCCTTTTGAAGAGGACACTTTTTTTTTTTTTTTAGCAGGTCTTTTCAGGGTTTTTTTTTTGCTTTTTAAAGTTTAGATAATTTTGTCTCTTGGTGAGGTATGAAATAGGCTCACACACAGATTACTTATCAGTGTGTGAACTTTGGAAACATTGTCAAAGAACACCTTTTGTTTTCCATGTGGTTTTGAGTAGGAATATTTGTTTGTTTGTTTGTTTGTTTTTTCATTTATTTTTTAAGCTAATTGAGAAACTGATTGTGGATAATAAGTGTGAAAACCATTAACTGAAAGCTCAAGAAATGCCCAGCAATTGTGGTTTAAAAAAAAAAACATTGTGGACTAACGTATGTGAACATATACTTGAACAAAAAGCTTTTAAAAGGTTTAATTTGCAGTGTTTTTAGCTGTTGAAAATTATAGCAAATATAGCAAATGTTTGCTGATCGACTCATTGATTCAACCTTACTTTGACCAAATAGAGACGCTTTGCCTTTCATGATAATAAATAATACAGGTGCTGGTTCAGTTCCAGCCTGAGACACCTTTTGGGGTCGTCAGAAGGGCATCCACTGTAAATCTCTGCCAAATCAGACATGTAGTGTGGTGACCTATTATGACAAGCAAGCAGCCTGAAAGTAGTACAAATTTTTTTATTTTTTTTTAAATCTTTGTTCAGTTAATCCAGAAAACTTAAAGGGCTTGTTTCAAGTATTTTATTCTTGGACTGTTTTAAAGTAACGCTGCATGATTTGTAGTTATAAATAATCATTATTTTGTTAATACTTACCCTTGGTGCAGTTCCTCAGTTTGTCTTTTGTCAGAAAAAAGCCATTTTAACTTCAAGACTGCGTTCTCTCGATTGGCTGCCCCTGCAAAGCAAAACTGTGCTTTTTGCTCACAACCAGAGCTTTTTGCATGAAATGACCGTAATAGGGATGTCCCCTCTCTGTGACATTATGCAGATCAAAGAATAGAGGGGGAAAAAAATGAGCGTTTAGAGCAGTCCCAACATTTTGGCTCACTGGGATTACATATATATTCGTAGACCTCATTATTTAAAAGCTTAGCCATATTTAAGATGAGTGTCCACCATTGTAACAGAATGTGTATGACAGAAAATAAGGAAAAGCAAAAAAGGGGAAAATATGCTATTGATGCAGCCGTAATATCTTCCGTCTTTATGATAACAGCCTCTGGAACATTTGGCATGCTGAAACAGGAAATCGGGCCCCTAAGGAAATAGTTTTCCTAGTTTAACTATGGAGAGCTGGACTAGCCTGTGCAGAGCTTTGACTTTATCAACTATCTTTGGTATGAAATGCAGATATCTGTGTCAGACATCACTAATACCCACCTGATGGAAGCGAATCCTAGCAGCCAGACTGAAATTTTTTGGGAAAACCTGAAACCAGAAGTGCGGAGTGTTACAGCAGCATGTTTATGGAACGACAGCTCCATCAATCACTAATGGGTGTGAAAATGAGCTGTCTACATACTTTTGACGATGTAGCATTGAAACCAAGGGTTGCTTTTGAGGAGCAACCATGTGTAGTACACGTACACAATCATACTGCACATACCATTTGGACCCAGTATGTTTGTGTAGCCCCAGCAGACAATGCAGCTGCAATCTGGATGTGCCCCATGTCTCTCAGGGCTTCCTGAGTTCCACCCACAGCATCCCCTGCTGTCTCTTTTGGCTGATCGCAGCAGCCACAGAGTTTGGAGCCCATATGCCTATGTCTGGGAGGTGTCTGCTATCCATACTCATAAGTTACATGTTATATCTACCTCCCCTGTGCGGTGGCAGGAGGGGATGTCTGCTTTATCAAATGAGCACGTGCCGGGAAGCACAGACAGAGCGAGAGGGACAAACAGACTGACAAAAGCCCACTCGTTTCTTCCTCCTCCACCCCTCTCTCATCTCTTCTGTTTTGTTCTGTTTTTCCCCCCCTCCGCTCCGCTGTTTTGTTGTTCAGTCTCAGAGACGCCACGCTTTGTTGTTTGTCTGCCTTTAACATCTGTCTGCCTTTACCGCATTCTCCCCGCACCTCTGTCACTTCCTCTGCTCTCGTCTGTCCTCTTCTGCTTCTTATCTCCGCTCCTGTCTCCTCTCTGTGTCCAATCTCTCTGTCTTATTTTGTCTTTATCCTTCTCTGATTGTCTCTGACTCTCTGCCTCCATGCCACTCTCACAGCTATCTACTAGTACTTCTGTCTCTCCCTCGTTTGGTTCACCTAGACCTCGGGATGATTGTTACCTTTTCTTGCCTTTAGCATCGGCCAACCTGTGATGTTGACCTGCACATAAATGAACACTGCAGAATAATTTTCATAACCCCCCTGCTAAGTTGACAAAGATCTATGTGTCTGGATGGCTGGCTGAGTTGCCTTTGGCTAATAAGAGTCAGCAGGGTGAAAAGAGAGAGAGAGAGAGTGTGTGTGTGTGTGTGTGTGTGTGTGTGTGTGTGTGTGTGTGTGTGTGTGTGTGTGTGTGTGTGTGTGTGTGTGTGTGTGTGTGTGTGTGTGTGTGTGTGTGTGCGCGCGAACTCCATTTATGTTGGAGCTAGGTTTTTTTTTTTTTTTTAAATTATCGAGCTTTGAGATCTTTTCAGTTTAGTGCCTCGACATTCTATATTCTTCTTTTTGACAACAAATCCAGTGAAAACATTCCAGCCCACTGTGTGCCTGTCAATACTTTTAGACTTCCCTACCTTTTTTCTGGTGCTTACTCCCAAGCTCATTAGTTCCTCCATACTATATACCTTAATTGAAGAAAGACTCGTTAATCCTAAAGTCATGGTCAGTGCATTTTTTTTAGCAAAGGTTACTTAATCAAGAGGGAAAAGTGCTTACTGTTTCCACAAGCAAATTAATACATATTTGGTGCATCGATGAGTATTTCTGGCATCCAGAAGGCAGAGTTTGAAATAAGATATCAGGTCTCATGAATTATCAATAAACAAACCATTTATTCATAGGTTTAAAACTGGATTCTTTCTAATTGAGCCAAATATAACAGTTTGTATTAAGACCAATTGTTTTTAGTCCTCACGTGTTTATTTGATGATCCCAGCTCTAAATTTAAAACTGAACTTCATTCTTTGTGAATTCTGACACACATTGTTGAATCGTCTGCATACATAGAAATCTTGGCTTTATTTAAGACAAGTAGCAGCAGTGGCCCAAGGCGGCTTCCTTTGGGTGCTCCATATTTTGCGGAGCATTTGGCATCTGAGTAGCTCGCATTATAAAGGAGGCAAAAAAAAGGAACAGCTTGTGTCTTGTGTGTGAGTGCTGATTCATGGCATTGAAGGAACGTGTCAGCCCGCAGTGCAGCTTCTTGATGAGTTTGGATTTGTTTTTTGGGCAAGAATGGAGCTCTATTCCATAGAGGAATAAGATCTGTCACTCTTTGGAGGACCCCCACAGTACTTAGAACATAGTTGCAGATCATCCATTGTTAATTTGAGTCTTTTCATGGTTTGCTTGAAGAATGTCTAGTCTGTTATTGTTTAAAGAGGATATGTGAAGCAGCAGTACATCATATCCGTGTCACAACTATACATCTGTTTGCCAGTTTGTCCTTGGGTTCTGTGTGTAATTGTCTGAGTCTTATTGCCCAGTTTCCTTCTCTGATATTACTGTCACAACAGCCCACTACCATGTGTCTGTTTCCTCTGACTGTTGTTAAGGATGACTACAATGACATGTATGTTAGCAGTGGCCATTGTTGCCAATCATGTTCAGAGCTGTGCTTCCAGGTTGAAGCACATTACCACACCCTCCTCCCCCTTACCCTCCTAATATTCTCCAGGTTGCTACGGCCTGTTGGTTAACCCTGTCTGGTGAACCACCATCAGCCTCCCTGTAACTATTATCCTTCACTGTCATCACAGTGCTTCCATCACTTGCTCCTTTGGCTGGCTGAGGTGCTTCCAGGGCTTTGTGTCCAGCCTGTTGTTGCATGTTCAGACCAATTGCCTTCACTGTCTGTCTTTGGGTCATTTGTTAGCAACATGCCAGCAACGAGCATGCTCAGAAATAGCAGAATAGGCTGCCCGCTGCCTATTTTTAAAGTAATGGTTGTAATTACAATAATCGTCTCAAAGCAAGACAAGCAAAGAGTTCATCTCAAGTGGCAATTGAAGAGCTGTATATATAATTTATATTTTTCTCCCTCTCTCTCTCCTGCACCAGTTGAGTCACAATAGTTGTGCTTACATCACTTTGGACATTGTGTTGACTTTCATTCATTTCCTGAAGCCTTATTGCCTTTTGCAACCACTACTTGCCTGACCTTAAACAAAGCCTTCATACCAGAGTCTTCATGGAGCACCCCACACCATGTGACTGTGTAAACAGATTTTGGTGCACCACAGCACTAGTAACACACACACAATGTATGCAGACATTTCTGCTCTAATCAAAATGTATTTTCCTTAGCTCCCCCCACAGCCATTCACACACTGATCCTAACTGACCTCAGCCAATACACATACGTTGCCTTCAATCCTGACATTAGCCTGACCCTGCAGTCTGGTTCAATCACTCCGAGAGTCAAGTCAGTCTGGCTTTATGGCAGAGGGGGGAGGTGGGGGTGTCTAGACGCTATCCTGTCTGTCTGGCTCTGATAATGTACACACATGGACACGCACACCTGAGCGAATGCAGACCAGCTCTGACTGCGGGCGAGCGTGTGCAAAGTGACATCTCGGCGAGCGGATGAATTCTTTAACACGGTCCTCTTCTCTTCTTTACTGCCGTTCATGAATATTACAGCATCGGAATATTGATAATATTAGGCTATATTGTAATATTTATGATATGTTATCCCAAAGCCCTGCATTTTCCCCCTATCTTTGTTCATGTTATATTCATGCAGATGGAAATGATATGGCTACGTTAGTCCTTTTCAGGAACTAAAGTGGAGAATTATCGCTGCTTCAGCATCAGGTCTCATCATTGTTGTCTGCATCAGCACTAATCAAACTTTAGTTCTCTCCAAGAAATATTTAGCTGTGATACAAAGTAAGAAAAGGAGAAGCCGTGGGGGGTGAGAGCTTTACATTGAAGCCCCTTGATGAACTTTTTCTCTTTTTTTCTTTCTCTGAACTATAAGAGTTTTCAAAAGACCTTGAAGGTTTTTGAAAAGTGACATGGAATTTTTCCTTTAAGAAAAGAAAACAGGCATTTAGCTCAGTGTCTTTGAATGTAATGATGGCCATGAGTGAAACGCTTTTTACGAAAAGTTAACGTACACCGCTAAATGTTCTCAGTGACTTAGTATCATCAGGATTCTTCTTCTGTGCTGTGATTCAGCTGTAAAGATGAGGTTTAATTCTAGGATGTCTTAGCTGCTGAGACACTTAAAGGGAATTTCCATGGAACTGAGAGAGATGAATTCTTTATAAAAGAGGGACTTCTTATATTTCAGTACAGTCTGGCTGTGATTTCTGTGGTTTTGGCCATCATTTCTGTAAGTAAATGTGTTTTATTCTTTACCTTCAAATAAAGATGTTCTTAGATCAGTCCTGTTTGATTATTTGACCACTTGTGCATTGATTTCAGATTCTGTTTTTAAAAAACAAAAAAACAATTATCCTTTAATCTTCGTGATTAAGTGCGATCCCTTGATTGAATTTTTTTTCCCAAGCTCCTGAAATGACAGTTCTTCGAGTCTATCCTCTAACTGTGCACAAGTTGGAGGCTTCCTGCTTTGTAATCCCATTTAGTCTCAGTGGTGCAGCATAGACGGGTTGTCTGATTCCCCTGTGCTGTGTGAGCAAGAGAAGAAGGGAAGGACGGATGGAGAGAAAAAGAGGAGGGAGAGAAGAGAGACAGAGCTGTAATTGTTTGTTCTCTTGTTGCCCTCAGTCCCCATTGCATGTCTGACGCCCCGTCTCTCTTTTTGCATCTCCCTTCTTCTCCGACACAATCTCTTCCTCCTCTCCTTTACTCTTCCTCACAGTCTCCATCTCTTTCCTGACTCCTAGATACCCATCTAATGGGCTTTAGTACCCACAAACACACACATGCACACACACAAACAGGCCCCCCTCTCCTCAGGGTTAAGCAGCACTAAACTAGTTCATTTATTTCCATGGAGAGACTGACTGTAGTGGGGGGCTGTAACTAGGCTGATATCTGCTTCATGCTTTATCACACACACATTCACGCGCCTACTGTGGTGGACTGTTGCTGCCAGGCTGATACCAGCCGTCTAGACGTTACCGTGCACATCTCCCAAGGGAGGTGGAGGGGTGTGCAAGTGCTTGCTTCCTCTCCCTCCTTGTCTCATTCTATCCGTCTCTGTGGCACAGTATGTGTGTGTGTGTGTGTGTGTGTGTGTGTGTGTGTGTGTGTGTGTGTGCACATGTATATGTGTGTGTGTGCCAGCCAGGTCGCTGCCATGGCGCCCCAGAAGCTCCGGGCCTTGTTGATCACGGCACCGTGCCCAAGGGTTACCATAGCAACGGCAGTGGCAGAAGACGGGGTTGTGAGTCGAAGGAGGCGTGTGTGTGTGTGTGCGTGTGTGTGTGTGTGTGTGTGTGGGCCCAATGTGGTGGGCAGCAGGCTGTGAACTCAGCAGGCCTCTAGCTGGGCAGCAGGAGAAAGACGAGCAAGTTAGAGCACAGAGAGCGTCGTTTCTCGCTCTCTCTCTCGCTCTCTGTTTCACACATGTATTATAGCACAAATTCCTAGTTTATGGATATACACACTTGTCAGCACAGACATGAGAACCCACAGCTTGCCTACACTGGGATTTGGGGCCAGCACAATGACACAGCAGTTCTGCAAGCAGTCATTTCGAATGCTGTGCAGCATTTCACAGTGAAGTGCAGTCTTGATTGCCAGGTGCAACTGTGAGACTGTTAATTTTATTTTTCTTTTCTTTTCACGACTGAAAGCTGGGGTTCAGCAGGAAACAGGAAATGACTGCAGAGGAAATGAGCCAGCTACAGGGTTTTGATGAGCTTAGCATGTGCTAAGAACTTGCAGACTTTCTTCACATTTTGCCCAAGTTTAAATTTTAAGAATGCCAGTTTCTTAACAAAGATCCTGATGTCATTTCTGTCTGTTTTCCTCTGTCGCATCAGCTCCCTGAGTTGCACCTGGTCAGGTTGTGTTTTCCTGTGCATTCCATAAACTGCTTCTTTCAGCTCTGGAGTGTGTGTGATGTGTGGCTGCTTATGACAGCTGAAGCTCGCTTCTCTGTGAGAAAGAAGACATTTTCTTTGCTGGTGGGAGTAGTTCTTCTGCTCTGAATTAGCAAACAGGTAGAAAGCCACTCCTGTACGCTCAGGCTCCGCCGTCAGCATACATCCACCTTCAAACCTGAATACATTCTCATGGTTTTTGGACAAAAGACTGCTCCTTTGTGCAGACTAAGCCAGCCGGGCCCGCTTTTCTCACGGAAGCATCTAAGGTCATCTGAGCTCAAATGTTAAGTTTATTGAGCAATAACAATGTTAGAGGCCCCAACTGAGTGTGTGCAGTCTCTGTAGATTGCTATTAGCCTGATTCTCATTTCAAGGCTGAACAGGGTAAGCCTGCACACCCTCATTAGTCGTACAAGTGAACACCCCCCCCCCCCCCAGTAAAGTGTTTAGTTTTGTTGCCAGCAGGAGTGAATCAGCAGTGTACATACTGCTGGTCTATGTTATGTAGACCTGTGCATTGAAATAATCTAATCCAGTATACTGTAAAGAGACAGATGCATGAAATAGCTCTGCTTCTCAGTGGAGTCTGTTCGCACCAGCAGCAATGTTTTTTACTATGATTTAAAATATATATATATTTATATTTGTGGCATGTTTACTCTGGATAATTCACAAGAACAGATTTCATCGGGAGAATAAAGTGAATTGATCCTTTAGGGTTTACATAGTTCACCACTACAGAACTTCAGACAGTGATGGTGACGCAGTCGTCTGCTGTGCATCTGACAGCTTCTTTCATCAGCAGGTCAGCTGAACTGTCTGACCTCCCGCTGCCTCCACCCGCCCACTACACACACACACACACACACACACTCACAGAGGTTACAGGGCTGTCACTGGGTTACTGTGTTTGTGCGCTCTCTCTCTCTAAGTTGTTTACCCTCTCTTTTAGTGTTTGGCTTTTTGCCTGTAGCACAGAATCTGCCAAGTACTGAAATCCTCTATGTTTGGGTTCATGTCAAGTCCAGCTACATCATTCCTTCTCTCCTTCCTCATTTCCCATCACCCCATTACTGTTGGCTCTTAAAATAAAGGTTTCTTTAAAAAAAACAAAAAAAAAACTACTCATTTATGTTCCTCAATGTAAACTATAAAACTGTGACTTTTCCTAGACCACAATGAAGATAATTGTTGTTTTAAGCTCTGCTAGATTTGTGTCGTCTTCTGAGTCACTTCCTGAGTCATGAAAATGGCTGCAGTTTAAAAAAAAAAAAAAACTCTTAAGAAGCCTGTGTTAAGCTGTACATAGTTAATTTTTATACTTTTTGACAGACCGAGCGGTCTGTTCGGTAGAATATAGATTAGTTTTGCTGTATCTGCTGCCCAAAGCATTTTTTACCAGTCCAATTAGATAAAAAGGAGCCCACTTGTCTTCTGGGAGTGAGACTTCATGCAAAATTGGCTTTAAATAACTATTTTTTTTAACACTCTGAAAGTACATTTGAATGTACCGTGTACACATTTTTCATGCTAAACCAATATTTTTGTTTTCCTTTTGTCTGGAAATCTATGGCAAGCACAAACAACAATGCCAAGACAGATGTTTGAAGGGTTTGCTGTGCAACATGGTCACTTTGACATGATTTGAATAAACTCAATGGCCTCTCTCCTTACCACAGCAGGAAAAAGCGTTAGGACGGCTGGCTTGCAATGCAAATGATTCATTCTGCTGAAGGAATAAGGGTGCTGCAGACGCCGGGCTGATATTGTTTTGACAAGTGGATTACTGTTGTAATAACATCAGACTGGTGCTGGTAATGCAGACTGCCAGCACACACTGTTCTCTGGATTGTGAGCGAGCCTGTGCTGTACGCTGTGTTCTGGAGCCTCTGAACTTGGGCGGATACTGGGTTCAGAGAGGATAGGTCTCCCCCTCGCCCCTACTTTTTCCCTCTCTTAGTAAGTCTCTCCTCCTCCCCACACTTCCTTCCTCTCTTCTCAACTTCTCCTCTGGCTTCCTTCCTCCCTGTCGTTCAGAGGAGAGGCCATTAACTACAGCCGCTGTACTTTTATTTTGCTTGAACTGTAAAAACATGAACTTGAGCTGTGAAAACATCCCCGCCTGTGCACTTCAGAAGAAGTACGCCAGCTTTGAGTCAGGCGTCTGCTTTGTGCAGCTTTTACAACAGCAGAAGGCAGAGTATGTGATATTTATCCAGCTGGCTTACAGGAGGGCCTGGTCGACTTGGTTTCCCAGAATGCTGCTCTCTGATTGAAAGCCTCCCTCCATCCCCTCCCTGTGGCTGCTGCGGTGAACACACAGGCCCAGGCTGGTAACTGGATGAAGCTCCAAAATGAACCAGGCAGCCCGACAACTGAACTTTCCAACACACTTCTTTATTTCACAGAGGACTGATGCGCCCAACCTGAGGAATGGGACACCCCACATATTCTATTGTCTTCTGTTTTAGTAACTTAACTATGTGATGGATTTCCATGAAATCTTGTACATACATTCTTTAAATGAGTAACGTACCTTGACAGAAGTTGGATAGATTGGTGCCGACGTTCATGTTCAGGAGGGGCAGCCGTCTGCCTCAACCAGCTGATGGGTGAGGGAAATGAGGAGCAATAAAAGAACACGAACGGGACCATGAAATATCCTGATAAAACAGAAACTACAGAACAAAAGTTAATGACATATAAACTCACAGTTAGTAAGAGCAAAGTGTTCCACTCATCAAAGGAAGTTCCTCAATCACCTGCACCTATAGCAGCGTTTCTAAGACATGATTCAAGGTCCCCTGAACCAGGTGTACAAGTCATTTTTATCAAAAAGGAGAGGTTGAAAAATCTTCAAACTAGTTTACTGTCCCCCCCAACCCAAACTGCCACCCATTCGACTGTTGGGAACTCTAAAAGCCACAAGTAAGCTTGCACTTCTGCTCCAGTGGGAAAATATGAGGTCTTGGAGATGAGATGGGCTGTAAGGTTTAATGATGGTTTGGTTTGTCGTGGCTTGGCGCAGCTTTCCTCCACAATGTTATGTTACCATAACATTGTGGAGGAAGAGTCAAGAGTTCACCTCGACTCTCAGCACTCCCCTCAGTCTTACCTGTTAAATATTTGGTGACTCATATTGTAATGAAGAGCTTATTACCTTAGTTTCAAATGTCTGTGGTGAGAAAGAGGCTCGGTCATCATTTTCCACTAATGTTGTTACTGACTGTGTCATTTCAGTAAATTTGCTTAATTATACTACTAAATCCACGTTTGAGGCCATTTCACCACCTCACTTTTTTTTCTCAAAAGAAAAGTTATGGAGCTTCTCCGTCGCTGTTGCAGTGACTGCCTCTTTGCTCTTTGGCGGTTAATGTCGGTTGGTTTCACTGGTTTAGGTTTCATTCCTTCGCAGCCCCCCCCCCCAACCCAACCCCACCCCCTGTGGTTTTCTCTAGCTGGCCTTGTTCCTCTCACTCCTGCCCCGCCCTGTGGCTGCTGTGGTGAAGCAGAGGCAGGTTTGGGTGGGTTTTACATTTCAGCCCAGCCTTGACTCTAACCCACCCTAATGCAGACAAATAAGCCAGGGAGGATTACTTAGGCTGGGAAGGCTGAGATAGGTTGGGTTTAACTGGCCGTCTTTCATTTCTGGTCATCTTCTTTGTTCCTGATATTTAAAGAATTCATAAGGTATTCTGTTACTGAATTCTCTTCATTTCTTCTTGTTTTTGGATTTTCACACTCTGCTTACTTTTCTTCACCTAATGCCAGCCTTGCCACTTCAAAAGCTGTCCAGGTGAATTGTGGGTAATGTGCTCCAAAAATTGCACAGTGCTTTGTGAAGAAATTGTTGCCCGAATTGAGGCATTGTTGCTCAAATAGCGGAGTGTACATTGAGTCATTGTTCATACGGAGCTACACACACACACACACACACACACAGACAGTGCAGTGAGCAAGAGTGTGAGTCAGAGGTCAGACTGGGTGCCAAGACCAGACAAGGTCAAGATTTCTACTCAGAACAACATGCAACAAAACGGTGTCGGACTGCAGACAGAGGCAGGGAGTGGAGAGAGGGATAAACAGAGGAGAGGAGAGAACAAAGAATGAGAAACGCAGGGAATGGATGATGGTTGGTGAGGGAAGAATGCAAAGAGACTGATGAAAGGCAGGAGGAGTTGGAAGACTGCAAGAAGAGGCATGTAGGCGAGAAAGAGGAGGATGTCGGGATGGGGTTTAGAGGAAAGATGGAGAAAGCGATTGTGGGTGAGCTGAGATACAAGCAGGGCATAAAGAGGAGCAAGAGGGCATGAAACAATGAACAAGAGACGAGAGGCAGACGTGAGTGAAAAGCGGCGATCATTGTGTCTCCCGGTGGTGCCCTGATCTGGGAGGTCATACCACATCAGCTCGGGGGTGTGTGTGTGGCACAGAACACCAGTTATTCAGTGTCTCCACAAAGGAACCAGTGTGTGCTGGGACAGACTCCGCAGTCTCAACACTCATCCTCTTTTTTTTGTGATTTGAAGCTTTCCTCTGTAGATTCCTCAGCCAGCCACACATGTATCCGTATACTGTGTAAACCGCACATACACTCAGACACTCTGAGACACACCGACTTGGAGTTTGACCTGTGCTACCCTCTGCTGGTGAATGTGCGTTAGAACAGACATTCAGCTCAGTTGTGGTTGAAGTCAGCAGTTCTCACCGTGAGTTCTGGAGCCTTTTAATAATTTCACATGATCTCCATCAGCAGAAAGATTTCAAAATCTTTCTGCTGATATGAAATTGGCGGTACGAAATTGTCCTGGATGACCTGTACGGTTAATGTTAATGTCAATTCCAGGATCATAAAACCTGAAGCAGCTCAGTTGAATTCAGCCTGTGTTCATTTTAGAGCTGGGAAAAAAGGGCCTGAAAATATGCTTGTAACTATGTTAATCTTGGATTCATCTGTTTAGTGTGAGAGTGCTCCCCTTGTTTGCAATTTCTATCACTGTAAATGGAAATGGTGGTTTTAGCATCCCTACTACATCTCTCAATGCTCACATAACTGTAAGGAAAATTATTATTTGCAAAGTGCTAATTAGGGGTCTGCAATCAGGCTAAAAGCTCACATGATGTTATTTTGAGTTAGAATCTCTGTCAGCAATCTAAATCTCAGTTGTCCCCACAGACTTAGCTGATCATATGATGAACATCATTTCCTGCATAAAAAGCCTCTCACTACTAAAAGACTGAAGGTCCTGATCACAAATCTCTGCATCCTGCTTTTCATTTAATTCAGAAATTTTTAACATGAAGTGGTGATTCCTGTCTTCATTGTTTTGGTACTTCTTTCACAATGTTGATCCACTTGCCAGCATTGTTTATCCTCCATACTGTTGTCTGTGGAACTTAAAACTTTCAAGATGTGCAATGAGCTGCTTCATAAATTTGTCACAGCCAGTGACGCTTCTGCACATTTCATGTGTGGCAGGAAAGTTGGTGTGTTTAGTGACATGATCTGTATGGATCAAATTTTAAGATCATCCAAAATATATGCTCCTCAGATGTGAACCCGCCTCATAAATGTTCGATGCTAATTCTCCTCTCTCTTCATGTTTTTGCGCAGCTGAACTGGAGTTTGTTCAGATCATCATCATCATCGTGGTGATGACGGTGATGGTGGTGGTGATCATCTGCCTGCTCAACCACTACAAGCTCTCCACCTGGTCCTTCATAACGAGGCAGAGCCAGGCCCGCAGGCATGACCATGCCCTACAGCAGGTCGGTGTGGGGGTGTGGGTGGGTGGTTGAGAGACGGAAAAAAAAAGTGCTAAAAAGAGACTGTTTGTTTGTGTTGGTTGTATTTAGTCGCTCAGGCAGCGCTGTTCTCCCAGCATCCATGCCAGTAACATTTTGATCTAAAGCCGTGCGTGCGTGTGTGTTCATCTGTTCTCACTGAATGTCCCCAGCCATTGTGACAGTACATTTCTGTATTTCGGCAGCAGGACAAACATAGCTTACCAGTATGTTCCCAGTAAAGCTGTGCAGAGCTAAATGAATCCTTTTATCCCAGTCGGAGTTTCTGTCCCAGTTTCAGCGAGGTAATGGCTTTGCTCACGTCTGTTAGGTGAACTTGCTGAATTGGTTTCTTCAGAGCCAGACTCTGTCAGGCCTTGATGTTTAATTCACTACACCGCCGTCTAGACAGCAGCCGCTCTGCCCCAGTACTGACATGTAGACAAACACACAAGCGTATATACGCATTGCAAATTTGCATGCATTGAAATGGGTACAGATCCAGAACATGCTGCATTGTGGATCCATCGACAACTTCAGCTTAATGATTTGTCAGCTTTGTTATGCTGTTACCAATTATTCTAATGTTACCATTCAGCTAATAAGCTCTCCTTTTTGATTTCTCCTGCCGCACTGTGCTCAGTGCCATCCAATCAAAGCGAGATACAAAGCAAAAGATGCAACATCAGAAAGCAACAAGCCCACAGAGCGCAAATTGGAAGAATAGCCGATGGCCTTTGCCCCTAAAAGATGCATGAATAAACAGTATTTATGCATGTTTGTGCTCCTTCTCATGTTCCTTTTTTTTCCCCACTAAATATTGTTGACTGTGTCATCTGAGAAAAGATCCTCCAGTCAAACGTAGATGAAGGGGAAACTGCAGTTATTTGACAGTTGTGTTTATTTGTTGGCGCTTTTATCCTGCCTATTTTTAAGACAGGAGCCTTCTGTCTTTTGTTGTGCTCGCTCCCAAACAGGGCAGAGTTTTGGGTTTGAAGCCATCAGGCGTTTCTCAGTGCTGCTTTTTTATCTTTTGTGTCCTCGTTAAGTTGTTACTTTTTTGGTGTTTTTTTTTTTCTTTCTTTTTGTTGAAAAGTAAGAGTTTGTTTCGTCAGCTTAATGGTGTCACTTAAAAAAAACATTTCAGACACAGCAAACAACAAAGCTGTAGTAACTACAACATTATCAGTAGCAGTAAATCTAACATCTAGAGCCTATCCAGCTGTCATAGGACAAGGCTTTGGACAGGGCTTGTCAAATACAAGTGCTGAGGGAGCGCTCAGCCAGTACTGGATATTTGGGGTGATTTAATAAATATATTTGGCAAAATTTTGTTATATTGGGAGCTGCTCACCTGAACCAACTATGTGATGACACAATTTCTAAATTTTCTCAAATATCCCCATCGCAAACAACCCAAAAAAAAGAACTAAAAGGTCAGCATCGGCTATTGGTCATTTTGTCATTTTAGATATTAGTGTTGACCCAAAATTTCCCAGTCGGTGCATTCTGATTAAATTATTCTTTCTGTAAATGACCTGAAAATCCCACTAAAGTGCAAACAAAACTACTTACAAGCTTCAAACCACTTGAGACCTCTTTAAATCTTTGCCTTCTTCTTTATTTGTGTCTCGATGTGCAGGACGGGTGTCTGTGGCCTTCAGACAGTGGCTCACGGCAAGGTGCCTCAGAGGTAAGACCAGCACACTGGCCCCTGATAGACACTAACATCTTTCTTGTCTTACATGGCAGGAGCCTTGAATTGTGTAATGTATAAAGGACTGACTAGAAACTATAAATACACTCTTGCCAGCCTAGCAACTATAAGGCTACAACCAACACATATGCAACACTTTCTGTAAAAGAAAACAATTACACTGATGGTCTCTCCAAGCGCACACACACAAAAAAATGTGAACATGCGGTGGTGTTGTCACCAAATACAAGACAACCCTACACATTCTCTTGCTGAATTGTCATTGTCAAGTAGCTGTGTAGCCTTAGGGGCCTACATATGTAACCAGAAATCCCCTCTGACCCCTACGCCGTAACCTCTCGAGAAATGTAGCCACACGTCAGGTCGACGCAGCCAGCAAGGATTGCAATCACCGTGTAGGGTTCAGAGGGGCTTTCCAGTTACGTACGTAGGCCTCGCAAAGATCTGACGCAGAAGCATAATTCAGGCCATAAAATCTTCACAACAAATACAAAAATACAACAGAATTTCATACCATTTAGTTTTCTAAATGGTATGAAAAGAACATAGATGATAATAAGAGTACATTTAACAGTTTGGCATTCAGAGCCAGCATTGAGAAAAGTGCAGTCTGCAAAGATGCTAATTAAAAGGAATAAAACAGAGAAAGGAGACCTGAACCCACTCAGGAATGTCTTTTGTCTAATCTACATGCTTTACTTGCATATAAAAGACATCCGTCTCCACTCGGCTCTTCTTTCTTTCTTTCTTTCTTTGTTGGCTTATTTATCAGAACTTGCCCTTGTAGAATTGTTTTGTGGTTCAGTCGGTGCCCAGAGATCCTGACATGTGCGTTTTGGTTGCTGGTAAATATTTGATCGTGCAGAAATTGGAGCTCGTACACTTATGTTGCAGTGGGTATGGCTGGCACTGTACTCCAAAACAAAATCAAAATTGGCATGTTCTCAAAGACTCATGAATACAGAAGCGCAAACAAATGCCCGTATACTCATTGTGACTGGTGATCTGATCTCTTAATGGCGTTCACGGCAGATGGAGGAGCTTACGAATCAGGGTTGGAAGAGACGCACTGGGAGAACGCTGAGTTCAAAGAAGGCTGGAAAATCACATGGTCGTATTGATTAGTTGCAGATAATAGTATATTGAGGCTATGTGAAAGTTTTGGCTGGCAAGTATGCAGGCACTTTGGCAATCTGTGCTGGCTTGTAGGGGCTTATAGCACCAAAATGAACTTGGATTTAAAGTACCCCACCATTTATGTGTGTGAGAGAGAGAGAAAGGGAGGTGAAAACAGCGTCTGTACCCAGAGAGACCCGGAAACGAAGGAAAAGGCAATGGAGAGATGAGCGCAGAGGGATACGCAGCCAGCGAGTGTGGGTGGCTGATAGATGCAGGGATGGGGGCTGAGTGTTTGTGTGGCGGGGTGGGGGGTTGGATGGTTTTTGGTGCGTCATTAATCAGCAACACCTCCCCTGACACTGTCTAGACAGCCGTCTGAGAGCTGCCCTGCTCTGCTGCGCTCTGCTCCCTCTATCAGCAGCACACCTTTCTTCCCCCCCGCCGTCTGTCTATCTGTCTATCTCGGTACTTTCTCTCTCTGTTCTGTTCCTTTCTGCCTTCAGCTCTCTTTCCCTCCTCGCTCTCTTTATCTCCCCGACTCTTTCTTCTCCTCTCCTTTCTGTACTCTTTCTTTCTCTCTCCTTATCTCGGTAGCCTTTCTTTTTAATCCTTTCAGTTCCACTCTTTCCCTCACTCCGTCTCTCCATTTCAATTGCCCTGATCCTAAACCCCCAACACCACCCCCAGCCCCCGTCTGTTGTTCGCTCCACCCAGACTGCCTTGTCAGTGGGGGTTGGCTATTAGAGCCGCAGTCACTAATTGAAATGGGTTCCCTCTGATAATGACTCTACACAGTGGAAATGTGTGGAATTGGATAGAAATGTGAGAAATGAAGAAATGGATCATGCTGTCACAGTCTGAAGAGTTAATTGAGGTGAAGATCTCTGACAAAAGCTGGTGGATGAACCGGTGTGTTGAATGCTGTTCTGTTTGAGCAGGAGATCTTTTCTTCCTTTTTACTGTAATTACACCATAATGTCTGTGAGACAGCAGCGTGTGCTGTTGCTGCACCAGGACCATCATTCATTAGACAGTTTGCAGTGTCATTGGTTAGACTTGATCTAAACGTATGCTCTACACAGTTGGCTACACAGATGATGTACAGATGTTTTCTTATTTTACATCTTCTCTCCTCTGAAATTGCACCGTGTATGGTGAAATGCTTTTTATGCAGACAGCATCATGTGACTTGCCATAAGGCCATATGTGGCTTACAAATCACTGTTAACAAAATATAATAACTATCAAATAAAGGAGCTGTACTGTAAGGATATAACTGCTGAACTCTTAATAGTTATGGCTGTGCGGTTGTACTGAGTTGGCATTTTTATGGAGCTGTGTATTTTAAATTTCTAAAAAAAAAAAATGACTGCTAATTAATCTGCATGAAATAATTATCTTTGTTGAAGTCACTTAACAAATAAAAATGAGAAACATGTGATGGTTCCAGCCTCATTGCTAATTTAATAAATTTTGGTTTTGGACGGCAGTCCAGATGAGAGGCAACTTGACCGTTTTGACCTTTGAACTTGGATCATTAGTTTTTGCTGCTACAGTGTAATTAACTCACAGAGCTGATTAATAGTTAAGAATAATTGATCATGAAAGTGATTTTAAGCATCAGCTCTTGTCAGAATTAATTATTCCAAAACAATCTGATTAAAACACTGAGTTTTATAGCTAAAACAGTGAATCACAGCTCATTGCACCAAAAATCAGTTTTAGTTATTTTTGTCTTATATATGTATAAGAAAGATATTGGTATTAATATTGAGATTGATAACTTAACCATACTGACATCCTTTTGTCTTTCCTCTTCCTTTTCTCCTCTTTCACACTTCCTTCCTTTTTTAAATTTTTTTTTTTATATCACCTTTCCTTCCTTTCTCTCGCTCTCTTTCTCTCAGGTATTATATGCTCCCCAGGCCAGGGATCGCTTCACTGCTCCCTCCTTCATGCAGCGTGACCGCTTCAGCCGTTTCCAGCCCACCTACCCCTACCTGCAGCATCAGATCGACCTGCCGCCCACCATCTCTTTGTCGGATGGGGAGGAGCCCCCACCCTACCAGGGGCCCTGCACCCTCCAACTCCGTGACCCTGAGCAGCAGATGGAGCTCAACCGTGAGTCGGTGAGGGCACCGCCCAACCGGACCATCTACGACAGTGACTTGATCGACATGGGAGGAGGTGGGAGTCTAGGAGGGGGAGGAGGGGCAGGGATTGGGGGTGGCGGCCCAAGGCCGCCCAGCAGTAACTCGGGCATCAGTGCGGCCAACTCCAGCAGCCACGGGCGTATGGAGGGCCCCCCGCCAGCATACAGCGAGGTGATGGGCCACTACCCCGGCTCAGCATTCTTTCTACACCAGCACAGCAATAACCAGAGGGTGGGGAGGTCGGGGGGGCTGGGGAGCAGGACGATCCAGCAGCAGAGCCAATCAGAAAGCACAATTGTACCTGCCAAGGCCAAGGATGGCCAACCAGAGGACTTGGTGTGAAGAAAATGAGAGGGGGAAGGTGGGGCCGCCCATCCCAGACTGAGAACTGCGTCTCTTGTTCACCCCAGACCACCTGTAAGCCGTGGTCTCTCTTATCACTCTCTGTCTCTCATGTCCTCTCTCCACACTCCCATGCACAAACAAATATCAACCTTAGCTACAAGAAAACAAGCAAAGAGAAACCAAGAACTGATTTCATTTAATTCACACGTTAGAAATTCAAACAGCTAGCACTGCTGGGGCAGGATGTATGCACTGTGTGGAGACTTCTTTTTTCTTCATTTTATGGAAGAACCACACTGCTAGCACAGATTGAATCAATTTTCTCTTTTTTGCCCCCTCGGGTGACGGCGCTGTCCCCAGGAACTGAGGAGGAAATTTTTGTTTTGTTTTGTTTTCTTCACATTGTTTTTTTTTTTTTTTTTTGGACCGGGATCTGTGCACAAAGCGAGAACTGAGAATCAAGGACTTTACAGAGAACACAACAAAACAAGAGACTCACAAACCCAAATCTTAGTGCCAAGGTTCATAAGGAAGCAAAACAAAGGGGGGAAAATGACTTGTTTTAACAGTAAGAACACAAAAGAAAAGTTATCTCAAAGTTGCACTATCTTTTTGTTGTAAAAGAGAAGAGGGAAATGATGTTATAACAGTGACGTTTTTAATTTCCTGTTGTTTTTGTTTAGGTTTGTTTGTCTGTTTGTTTTTTGGCCTTTTCATGAATGGACTGATTGACTGAACTTTGGCTCCAAAGTTGTTTTAAACAGCTGTGAGCAAAAAACAACAATAACTAAAAAAAAAAAACCCAACAACAACAAAAAAAAAAAAAAGTATTATAAGCTTATGTCCTTCCTGTTTTGAAAACCGCAAGAAATACTTGTACCCAGCCTAAACATCTCTGTCTGCTTACACCACAGGCACAGTGAGACTTAGTAAGAGAATAACCTGTACTGCTTCACGTCTGTGTTCACTTCAGGGGAAGCTAATCTGCCTCGCGAGCAGCTGCTGGATAGACGGCATATTATAACGAACCACCAGAGGAAGTGAGCAAAGATTAGATTTTAAATGCAGTTTGGTGAGATTTGATCTGATCCAGGCTGATGTTTGTGGGATATCTGGCCCGGCTGGTTTGAGGTCAAGTAAAACACCCCTTAAAAAGAGTCTATCTAGCAGCGTGGTCAGAGCAGATTCTTCTCATTTCGAATCTATCCCGACCTGACACTTCCTCTTCCCCATTTCCTGCATCTGGGCCCCCCCCCCTCACTTCCCCAAATGCTCATCTTGACATGCACAGTGCATTCTGCCAACAGCCACACTGAACTTGAACCCACAACGAAAACACAAAACAAACAAAACGATGAAGAAAAAAAAAAAAAAGAAGGCTCGGCTCTCCGTCTTCACATTTCTAAAGCCACAAAAGATGACACAAAGTGAAGATTCCTGTCTGCGTGTGTCAGCACTGCGATCAGGTTTTTGAACGAAAACTGTCTGTGGTCAAAGTCAAAGGGCTATGGGAGGGTCCTTTTTGTAAAAGAAACAAAAACCTTTTTGAAAATCTAGCCTTTTCTCTGCTCATCGTTGCCTTCTCCTCTGCTCTTGCGCTTTATCTTTCTCTCTTTCTTGTTTGCGCCAGCGCCCCCTGCCCCCTCCTCCCATCCCTGCTTTCTAACGGTGTGTCTGTTAAACACTGTTCATCATCACTCCTTCCATCCATCCATGTGCAGAAAAAGTGCGATCAAATGATGCAGAGTCCGCCAAGCCCTTTAAAGTGGAGACTGGAGTGGAGCCCTCGTTTGGCAGCGTGCTAGTGCAGTCCTCTCCTCACTGTATAAGTGTATACACACGTGTGTTTGTTGGTCAGACTTTTTAACAACACAGAAGAGCACTTAATGTTCCTGCAGGAGTTTTGTGTGTGTGTGTGTGTGTGTGTGTGTGTGTGTGTGTGTGTGTGTGTGTGTGTGTGTGTGTGTGTGTGTGTGTGTGTGTGTGTGTGTAACTAAATGATTTATTAACTGACTTCTTTGAGTTTCAAGATTCAAGGACACATTGCTTCTTTGAAAACGTCCTTATTAACACAACTTCTGTTTAACTTTCACTGGAATACTGTGGAGTGTCTCTCTTAAAAAGCCAGAATGCTCGATGCTTGATTATCACAGTGCAGAGGCGACATCACCGTGAGGCTCAAAGAAAGCGCACACATCCAGCAAACCCCACAGATTCCAGTCCAGCTCCATAAAGAGAGCCCCACCCGTGAGTCTCCGTTCCATACTGCATACTGATCCCAGGCCTCAGCATGTTAGCATGTACGCTAAAAGTGCTTCTTTTTTTTGAGCGGAGTGCAGTCTTTATGGTTCCTCAATGTATAAAAAAAAAGAAGAAGAAAAAGAAATGAAATCTTTGCTTTCTTTTCAAGATCAGAGGACAAGGCTGTTTGAATTGTATGTTTTTTCTCACTCTCAACAAATCCCATGAAAAGTGTCTAAATACTTTTTGACCTCCTTAGCCTATCTGTAGCACTCAGGCCCATTCATTTCCCTTGAAGACACACAGTATTTAAAAAAAAAAGAAAAAAAGATACATTTTGACTCAAGGTTAAATTACTGTCTTTCTTGTTGAACTGGAGTTGAACTAAAATCCATCTGTTGTCATATTATTAAAGTTCCTTACGTGACCATGACAGACTTGTTTTTGTGAGGGAGATGCTGATAAGCGGTGGAAGGCTATAGAGAGGTAGTTAGTGGACCTTTTTTTTTTTCTTTTCTTTTCTTTTAATCCAACTAGTCTTCAGTGTGAGGCTCACAGGAAAGTGGGTTCAGCGATGGCCTGAAACACCTGGACACTGCACGTGATTTGTGTGGTTGACAACTATATTTAACATTTGATGTTCTAGTGGGTACTAGAACACCCACAGGAAGGCTGTACTGAGTCCATATAAACAACAGTGTGTTCCTGGTAATGAAGGAACACGCTGCCCGGTGCGGTTTACTGATGTGTTGTTCAGCAGCAGTCGAGCTCATGGGAATATGATACAACCATGTTTCCAGAAGAGGTGGCATGCTGTGTAAAATGTAAATTTAAAAAAAACATGCAGCCGCTGTAAATCGTTTTGTTTTTGTGTATTTTGAATTTGCTGCCAACATGTTTCTGAGAGGTTGAAGCTTATTGGCAACAGGTCAGTAACATCTTTTTAATTTTGTGATTTTTTTTTTTTTTTTTTTTTTTTAACCAACCTGTTACCACTTAGGACTTCTGAGAGGCTTTCAGGAGTAAAGATGGTGAGCAATACAGTCCTCTGAAAGACTGCAAGTTTCAGCAGTTCTCTGTGCTCGTGGTCTCTCCAGTGAAGGCTCTGCTTATTTCAGCAAGGCAGTGTTTTTCTTGGTTGTGAGCTGTGTTGCTGGGATCAAACTGAAAGATTAGTTCTTTTGATATTTCCTCTTTTAAACTCTATACAGTCTTTAAATTGTTGCATTCAGTTTTTAACATTTCACGCTGCAGCCCAGCTTCTGTTTGTGGCATGCAGGGGTCAGGCTTGGAAGCACGCAGCGCTTGTTATTAGAATCATTGTTGGTTTGAATCTTTTCATGGGATTTGTTGACAAAGAAAAATATGCTGTAACGCCAGACTGAACATCTTTTATCACTCAAAACAGAAAAAACTTTGTCTTGTATGCCGAATTGATGGCATCGTGCCAAACAGCTGAGGTGAATTCTGTTAGAAACACGTGAGCAGGAGAAAGCAAGCGGATCATGTATGGCTGTATCCTCTCCTTCCACACTCATGTCTGATTTTTGCCCTCCAGACTCATTTATAAGGAAGTTTGGGTCCGTTTGTGTTTGTTTGAATGTCCCGGTTATGATCAAATGACTCTAAGGTTTTGTGTGTGTGTGAGTGAGTGTGTGTGTGTGTGTGTGTGTGTGTTTGTTATTACATCGCTGCTGCTATTGCTGTCGCTGCTGCTACTGTTGTTGCTACTGCTGTTGCTACTGCTGCTTCTCATCCTCACCCCAACCCGCCCAAAGTCTTTCTATCAAAGCCCCCATCAACCAAAAGGAGAGAAATCGGGCCGTTTGCAGTCAAAGCCACAAGTATTGAGACATGCCAGGCTTGTGTTCAAACACTTTGACTTCAGATAAGCAGAGGTGTGTTTAGCACTGCAAAGATTGTCCCAACACTTTTGGCCTTTTGACCAAATCTACATTTGTTCCCCTGTTTGGTCTTTCTCTTCTTTTTCTCGGCTTGTTCTTTCTACGCAGTCATAGCTTGTAAATGGAGGATATAAAGATGAATTTTATGTTTTCTACAAGGAGGTTTGCATGTTACTATTATGTGAGTAAATAAGGTGCCTAATGTTCATGTTTGAGCAGACCACGCCTCAGTCAGACTGCTGCTCGGAATCCGTGCAGGTGGCTTCATCGCCGCCTGTCTGGCAGAATAGAGAAGCAGTATGCGAGGACTGCCAAAAGCGATCCTTTGGTTTTTGTTTTTGTTCTGTTTCCTAAAGTCGTGGACAGATAAGCCTGCTCCGACATTTAGCATTCAGGGGCATTCTCAAGCTCTTGTTAATTTAGCGACCCCCATGAGCAACGGTGTGCCTGTTTCCAAACTTGCTGCTCCACCTCGAACAATTTTATTTTATTTTTTTTAAGCTCTGAGTGCGGCAGTTACGAGCGTGCTCACCCGGCCATTGTGCCAGACAGGAACGGTCACTCCCAGAGAAGCCACTGAAGCCATTCCAAGCAGTAATGTGACCAGCGTGTGGAGCAGACATAGGAACCCACTTGCACTCAAAAAGCTCCCACCTTTGTTGTGCCTCACTTCCAACGGTGCTTTTTTCAGTAGTCTGTCTTTCTTTATGTTTGTTTGTAAGGTGCTGTATATAACTTGAATATATTATGCACATATCCTACCCAATGGGTAGAAACCACAAAAAGATGTTGTGAATAATGTAATATAATGTATAGACGATATAAGAATTTTAAGAAGGCAGCATCAAATTTGTAAATGCCTACAGTTAAAAACGTGCTTTGTCTTTTTTTCCTTTTTTTTTATGAGAAAACATGGTTTGCAAAGTATGCTTAGAAAATGGTTGCAACACAAATACAAATTACTACTTAATAATATTTTGCTATAAATAGTAGTCTGTTATGATAAGGATGAGAGAACCTCTGGATTAAGGACGCTGTTGAGAAACAATATTCACTTGTTTATTGGAGTTTTCTGTCACAGTGCCAGCCATTTTTCAGGTATTGGCTGCTGATTTTCTTTTTTCGACCAACTAACAAATGTATAGCTCTATTATACAGATCTTTTAAGAAAACGTATATCACACACAGACACACAGGTCAGTTGGTGGTTTATGGCCCAGCTTCAGCCACTTTGTAAACAGTCTCATTGGGAAGATGACCGCTGCCCGCACACACACACGAGAGCCGTCGAGCACTTCTTCGTGAACCGGGAGAGTGTGCTCCTCCGTACCTCTGAGTTCAGTTCTTTAGACCTGCCAAAGTGTAAAACCTGTTGAGCGCACACGGCTCATCTGCTTATAGGTCTGGCTGGATGTTGGACTCTGGCTATTAAAGCATTTCAGATCTAGTTTTTAATTGCACGGTTGTTGAAGGGGAAAACCATCAGTGGAGGCAAAAAAAAAAAAAATGCATCTAATGGTTAAGTTTGGAAAGTTGCACCAGCGTGACACGAGTGAGGGGGAAAAGCCGTTAAGTTTGTTTTTTCTTCTATTTTTCATGATTATTTTCTACATTACAATGTTATATGTGGCACAGTATATTCAGACAAAAGTCATGTTTAATCTGCAGTCAGTTTATTTACAGTATGTACTGAAAATAACTCCACTGTACAATAACCGCAGCGCATGTTCATTCTTATCTATAGATGATGTACATAGCAACGCGCCATGTTCTCTTCAAAGCACCAAATAAGTGGCAGTTGTGTAGTTTTCATTTGGAAATGGTCTCTATTGTAACTTTGGCTGGAGTGCCGCTCGGCTCTCCTGTTCCTTAATTTTTTTATTTTTTTTTTTTATTTCTTTTCGTTTCCTGCACTAGCTTGAAGAACTAACCGGGGCTCAGACTGATCTTTATTTGACTTCTCCCTTCGCAGTGCGCTCTCTCTCTTTCTCTCTCTCAGAGATGTGTACTCAACTGCTGACAAGACAACAAGTAGCTCTTTTTATCGTTCCAGATTTTAATGATGATAATAATGACGATAACGTCTCAACAGTTTGGTATTCTCTCAGTCTTGAGTTAACATAGGACTGCTTCCATCATGGGTTTGTAACATCATTTTGCTTTATTTACAAAATGATTCTCCCCTCCCCCCTCTGTGCGCAAATCTAGATATATATGGCTGTATTCAGTAACCATACAACGCGTGTGCATATATATATATATATATATATATATATATATATATATATATATATATATATATATATATATATATATATATATATATATATATATATATATATATTATAGCACACACACAAACACAGAGGTAAAATTGTTGTGTATTTTTGCCTCTTTTTATTTAAGCAATTGTGATGTAATAGGTTTTAGGCCTAAGGTCTGTTATTGCAATACTTTTACAGAAAAGAAGAAAAAAAATCAAAAAATGTTGCTCTAAGTGCTGTTGTAGTCAAAGATTTTATGCTTGTACTTATGCTGTAGTCAAACTGCAGCGTAATGAATAAAACTTTAAAAGTGATTACTCTGGTGTTCTGCCTCTGTTTGCTCCTGTAGTCTTATATAGATAATGAGGTTTTGTAATGTGATTACTGTGAGTCAGTGTGGGCAGCGCTGCCACTCAGCTCTTTATCTGTCCTCACTGATGCAGCCAAATAATGTGAGCGGGTTTTAAGGCGGTTCGGCAGCTTCTCGGCCTTATTAGCCTGCTTTCTGCGTTGCTTGGTGATGCGGGGTGAAGCCCGGCGCACAGGCATGCAAAACACTTTGAGAGTAGGTTAATTGGCTGCTATGATACGATTAAGGCAAATGTTTGTATAGCACATTTCAGGACTGAGGACTTGATGTGTTTTATAGCTGAGTTTATCTGGAGGGAGTCACTCCTGATTATGGAGACTTCACATCCTTGCGCTGTGCTTCACGTATCCGCTCCAGTAGTTGGCAACCTTTACTATTTAAAAAAAACCACACAGGGCATTTTTAGATAATTTCAGCCTTGAGGTACCCTAACACATGAAATAAATACTGAAATGTGCTTTACCAAAAATGGTAACCAATTAGACTAAAATGAATTTAAAAAACCATCTCATCAACTGCTGATGCTGATTACAGCCACCTGTTGACAATGACCACGTTGCTCTGGTGAGCAACATGATGTATATGCATGGCACAGAACCATCCATCCATTCTCTTCCACTTATCCTGTTCAGGGTCGGGATGGGAGGGACTGGATATTGCCAAAAGTGTTCACTCACCCATCCAAAACATTGCATTCAGGTGTTCCAATCACTTCCATGGCCACAGACTCAGGTGTGTTTGATCAGGGATACATCTAAAACCTGCAGGACACCGGCCCTCGAGGCCTGGAGTTGAGGATCCCTGTAGTAGATGAACACAGTGATATTTGAGAAGTGAAATGAAGTTTATAGGATTTACAAAAAGTGTGCAATAATTATTTAAACAAAATTAGGCAGGTGCATAAGTTTGGGCACCCCAACAGAAAAATGACATCAATATTTAGTAGATCCTCCTCTTGCAGAAATAACAGCCTCTAAAACGCTTCCTATAGCTTCCAATGAGAGTCTGCATTCTGGTTGAAGGTATTTTGGACCATTCTTCTTTACAAAACATCTCCAGTTCAGTCAGGTTTGATGGTTTCCGAGCATGGACAGCCCACCTTAAATCACACCACAGAGTTTCAATAATATTCAGGTCTGGGGACTGAGAGGCCATTCCAGAACGTTGTATTTGTTCCTCTGCATGAATGCCTTAGTAGACTTGGAGCAGTGTTTAGGGTCGTTGTCTTGTTGAAGTATCCAGCCCCAGCGCAAGTTCAACTTTGTCACTGATTCTTGAACATTGTTCTCAAGAAGCTGCTGATATTGACTGGAATCTATGCGACCCTCAACTTTAACAAGATTCCCAGTACCTGCACTGGCCACACAGCCCCACAGCATGATGGAACTGCCACCAAATTTTACTGTGGGTAGCAAATGTTTGTCTTGGAATGCTGTGTTCTTTTTCCGCCGTGCATACCGCCCCTTATTATGTCCAAATAACTCAATTTTAGTTTCATCAGTCCACAGCACCTTATTCCAAAATTAAGCTGGCTTGTCCAAATGTGCTTTATCATACCTCAAGCGCCTGTTTGTGCGCAGAAAAGGCTTCTTCTGCATTACTCTCTCATACAGCCTCTCCTTGTGCAAAGTGCACTGAATAGTTGAACAATGCACAGTGACACCATCTGAAGCAAGATGATGTTGTAGGTCTTTGGAGCTGCTCTGTGGGTTGACCGACTTGTTCTCACCATCCTTCGCCTCTGCCTATCTGAGATTTTTCTTGGCCTGCCACTTTGGGCCTTAACTAGAACTGTGCCTGTGGTCTTACATTTCCTCACTACGTTCCTCACAGTGGAAACTGACAGCTGATATCTCTGAGAGAGCTTTTTGGAGCCTTCCCCTAAACCATGATGTTAAACAATCTTTGTTTTCAGCTCATTTGAGAGTTGTTTTGAGGCTCCCATGTTGCCACTCTTCAGAGAAGATGCAAAGAGGAGAAACACTTGAAATTGGCCACCTTAACCCTTTCTCATAATTGGATTCACCTGTCAAGGGTCAATGCTTACAAAACAAATTGTGTTCCAATAATTAGTGCTAAAGGTATTCAAATCAACAAAACAACAAGGGTGCCCAAACTTACGCACCTGCCTAATTTTTTTTTCACTTTCTGTGAATCCTATAAACTTAATTTCACTTCTCAAATATCACTGTGTTCATCTGCTATATGATATATTTAACTGAAATTGCTGATCTGAACAACCAATGATTTTTGGAAGGAAAAGAGGAGGCATTTTGATTAGATGCCTCCTACTATGCTCTACTTCAAGCTCCTCTGAGATGTCTGAATTCCTCTTCCTATATAGGTGACTTGTATGTCATTCCTTTAGTGATGGGTAAGGCCTGGAATCTAGAGTGAATGGCAGTTTGAAGGTTTTCCCTTGTGTCTGAGTGCCCTCTTCACTACAAAGGTCTATTACAACACTGAATTTGCTTCTTCGTTCTAAACACAGAGTAGCCGAGTAGTTTTCCAGATATTCAGTCATAAAACAAAGTTTTAACCTAGTGAATAAAAGTCAAGATGGTGGCCTGGTTGATTTATCTATTTTTAACTTTTGTGCTTAACAAATGTGATCATATTATTACAGATACACAGCACGGGGCCTTCTCTCTCTGAGGATCAACATAAAGTCAAGTGAAAATTTTGATCACATATATAAATAAGTTGTCTCTGTTTGTGGGATGCAGGAAGCGCTCCTTTGTGGAGCTACAGAGAAGTTTTCCCCCCGATCACCCAAATCTGCTGATTCTTCTCCACCCAGTGCAGTATAGGTCACATTCAGGTCACATTAAAATCCTCTCTCTTCCACCGTCAGTGTTTTCTTGTTAGAGAATTGTTGGCAAAGATCTTTCTGAGCCAGGAGCAAATGACTCACTCAGCCCTGTAAAGTAATGAGATGCATAAAACATAAGTTTCTGTATATTTCAGCAGCGAGAGCGGTTTATTTATAGACGGCGCCCATCTGGCAACTTGTCATAACATTCGCAGGAGTGAAACAAAGCTAATGTTCAAAGCACTTAGCCTCACTTACAAGTGCAGTGAGAGGGTGGGCCCAGGACCCCCGCCTCCCGTCCTCTCTGTGAACCTCCTGCTGTAAAACGCTGCAAGGAGCACAACCCATCCCAACACTGTTCACATTTCCTCCTGACTCACTCTCTTCAGATGACACACAGACACACACACACGGATATCTTGAATGCTGGCAGACCGGTGTAGGGCATTTAGAGGAAATCATGCATACATCAGCTACTGTTTGTTCAGAGATGAGACATGATGCATTCTCAGACTATGAACCTCTCCCAGGCTCTTAGCATCAGAAAGGAAATAGAGGAGAAGGAAGCTGCTTTCTAAGTTTCCCACTTCCTCCCCATCCTTATCAGGAAGAGGTGCCTAAATGTTAACTCCTGTCTGAAAAGTGGTTTGATAAATCCGAACGCTGTCAGCTGGAACTACTGCAGTCTGTGGCACATTTAAATACCCAGAACCTTTTGGAGACAGTTAACTCATCCTGGATTGCCAAGATATCAGAGCTGGGCCCATTATCTCGCCTGTCTGGGGTGTCGGGATCTGTGGTTTGGTTGTATGCTTTGAAAGCAGAGGGCGACATAATTAATATTTAAATCCCACTGAAGGTCACGAGCATGAGCCTCCCATCATGGGTGCGTTCTTTCCTTTCCGTGAAACAATTAGCAGGCATGGAAAGAAAATCCGTACAAACCTGCAACAAGGTCTGCAGATTTGTTTTTTTGAGTAACTGGGTCCTGATTTCTGGAAAAAGACGCTCCTGCTGAGTTTTCAGAATCTAATTTGGGGGCTTTGAACGCAACAATGCGAGTTCACTCTGGATGCACGACATTGAGGAGAAGGCAGACATCTCTGCAGCCAATATCTCCAAAAGTGGGCAACTCACACCAAAGCATTCTAGATGGATAAAGAGCACTGCTGACTACAGGAAAAACATACAGATTAGCGTTTGGTGTTTTTGCTCAGCAGTTTTTTGTACAGGAGCCTCTTAACAGGTTAATGCTGATTAGGTTACTGCAGGTAATTTATAGCCTGACACAATAAAGGCTGCAGCACGGTGGCGTAGTGGTTAGCACTGCTGCCTCACAGTTAGAATACCATCTGGAAGGCCTGGGTTCGATTCCACCTTGGCCCAGGCCTCTCCCTCTCTCTGTGTGGAGTTTGCATGTTCTCCCCGTGCTTGCGTGGGTTTCCTCCGGGTACTCCGGTTTCCTCCCACATTCCAAAAACATGCACTTACTGGGGTTAGGTTAATTGGCTAATCTAAATTGCCCATAGGTGTGAATGAGAGCATGAATGTGAGTGTGAAAGGTCGTCTGTCCCTCTGTGTTGGCCCTGCAACAGGCTGGCGACCTGTTCAGGGTGTACCCTGCCTCTCGCCCTATGACAGCTGGGATAGGCTCCAGCCCCCCCCGTGACCCTTAACAGGATGTGCGGAAGCGAATGGATGGATGGATGGACAATAAAGGCTTTACTGCCTGAAAAAAGACCAAACATATGAATACCAATCAAAATCAGTTTCCTGGTCATAAACTTGACCTGTAAAAACACTTAAACATCAAGTTTAACTGTGATTATCAGAGTTATCATTGCACTGAAACATACTATGTGTACATTGTAGTGCTGACTTTTGAAAGAGTGTATCACGGTGGGAGGGACTTAAACACACTCAGTCAGCAAGTACAGGTTGGAAGGTACGGGGTCAAATTCTTCTCTAAAACTGTTGCAGCAAAAGTTGAGAAAAGTCTAAACATTAAAGAAAATAGAAATCCAACTGGCAATAGGTACAAGCGAGCGAACACAAACATCCAGATCATGTGCAGTAATCAAGCAGTATCAAGGAAAACACACCGAAGACCAAAAGAAGTATTTTCTCACAGCTTCAGATTATTCCTTGGAAAAGGGGCAATGTGTATGAAAGCCTTTTTTTCCTGATCCGGTTCTGACTCCGGGGACAAACACTTGTAAAATATTGTGTGAATGTAACCTGTGCTGTGGTTTTTACACATGTATGTGCACAGATAACAGAGATTTCTATACATAAGCTGACCAATGGGAGACAGCCACTCCACTCGGCAGCAACATGCAGAGAGCAGAGATGTGTGTGATTTCCACAGCCAGTAAAGTTTAATTGTAGACTGTATCGAACTTCTATTCTGAAAGCCTGAACCATGAAATAACGGCCTGAAAATTCACATTTAAAAAAAAAAACAGGACTGTTTAAAATTAAATTCTGATAAATAACAAAACAAAGAAATGTCAGTTAGCATATATGAGTTTTAATTTGCTTCATAATTGCTACACCTGGCATTTTTGTGCAATTTAGTCAGGTTTTTCAGGGGCAACATTTTGGTGAACTGAAATAAAAATAGAAACTAGGCTTTTAAAGACTTCAAACTAAAATAATATCTAGCACTTCTGAAACTAAACTAAATAAAGGTTGAGTGTGTATCAGTTTGGCCAAATTGGTCAACACAATTGTGCGAAGGTTTTGGTGAAACGAGGCTGTGACGATGGCGAGTCAGCGATGCCAGTTCTGATCTCATATTACATGTTGCACCTGAAAATGACTCCAGAAGCAAACTAACAGGAAGGAACAATAACGAAACAATAAAAACGAAGCCGACACAAACCCCCCTCTGAAATTTGACTGAAACTAAACAGAAACAAATTAAAACAATATAAAATAAAAACTAATCAAAAATACAAAACTATGATAACTCCAGTTGGCCTGTGCTGAGTGCCAGCCTTTCCCACTTGCTCTCTCTTGAAGCTTCATAACAGCAGTCATAAAGAAGCTGAATGCTTTTAAGTTCCACTATGAGAAGTTTAGGATCCACTAAAGGCTGATCAGGATGATCAGGATATCTCGGCTTCTTCACTGCTCGTTTTATTATAATCTGTATAAAATGCAATGCTAAAAATCTGGAGTCATCACCTAAGCTTCCAGTGGCAGCTTATCCAGATACATATTCTGATCTAAGTAACCTCTGCTGGTCTCCAACCTTATAGATACATTTGGTTCTCAATAGAAACACAATCTGAGAACCAAATATTGTGGATGTAAATCTCATTTACAATCCTCAATGCTTTTTTGAAAAAAGCAAAAAGGAACCACAAGAACATGAGACCGCTGCTGGTTAAAGACCATGAGGAAGACTGGAGTTATTCATTCATTTATATTAATCATAGTCGTGAGCTCAACCTAGACCCCATTCAGTTCATATTCAGCATGATCCACAGTGCTCACAGTTCGCAGGTTTCAGTGTCCGCAGGTTTCGGCGGTCCCCCGTGGTGTGTATCCTTCATAATGACCTGGAGACAAACGCTGACGTCTCTTCTGGATAGAATTTTCCTTTTCCTTTGTGGCGCTCACAGCACTGAGCGCCACAAAGGAAAAGGAAAATTCTATCTATTGCACTGAGGTAGTAAAATCTCAGCGACTCTACTCATCTCAAAGCATTCACACATAAAAGCAACCGCCCTCCTAGATGTCAAGCAAATATTTTCTTTTGAAATCTAGATTACAAATAACTAGATTTCAAACAGATTTTTGATCACTTGTACTTGATTGTGTCCCTGAAGTATAGAATCTAAAATAAATATTAACTAGAGGAGCTCTCAGAGAGCACATCTTACACCAAGGCTAACATCCTGTTTAACAGCTGTATCTCTTTAAGGTCTTTTAAGTCATCACCAGTAACAACCTCAATCCTTACCCTAACCCCAACGATAACCCTGTATGCTTTCGGTTGTTTGTTTGTTCAGGGAACAATAATCATTCACACTGATACTGGTGCACTTTAGCCTTTCTCCAAATAGAGGGTTAGAGTAGGGTTAGGCCCCATCACAGGTTTATCACTGATGACTTGAGAGGGTTAAAGAAAACCAAAGTTTTCTCCGTGCTCCACTTCTTCACCAAGTTTCATGTAAACTCAGCTGTGATTATTCTCTGTATTCTTGCTGACAGACAGACGGACAAAAGGAGATGAACACACACCTCCACCTCTGCAAGAATAATTGAACCTATCTGATGCAGAGACTACAAGCACAGCTTCATATCCAAACTATTCCAACAAATGTGACCTGAGCTGCAACTTTCTGATGGCGCCCACATCCTGTCAATAACAACAAAACATTTCCACTGACCTTTGCTGGGAAAAGATGTAAAGTAGTGAAATTCATTGACTTTTGACAGCTTGGGCAGTTCTCTCTGTCCTGACCTGTGCTTCACCTCGCGCTTCCCTGAGGCATCTTGACACTTGGGTCATGTTTAGCCACTGGCTCACACCTGAGGAACACAGATTGCCTTTACACTAAAATGATCGGAGGAATCGCTCTGCCCTCTGCTTCTTAGTCCCTGTGGGAAAACAAGCAGGTGTTTGTATGAGGGGCCTTGGACTGCATAAGCAGTTGTTCATTAGTCTGGACAGCAGAGGTCATTGCAGCTCACGCACGCTTCCCACAAGCGTCGAGCAACACTTTTACATTTCCATACAGATCTGATTCATAATGAAGGAGGCCGGCTGGAGCGCATTAAATGTGTCAGAGCATGACATTTGCATCTGCCCACCATTTCTGGATACTGACAGCAAAGAGGATACTCGGAGCTTATTGATTCTTCTGTAAGAGGTGTGTGTGGGTGGTAACCCACTGAGTAGCTGGGACACTTTCCCACCTGTTGTCCTACCCAGTGATTTCATCTCTTGGGAGCAAATGCTGAAATTCGGCATGTGAGGAGCAGGAGAATTAATATTAGTAATAGTATACTAGTTATTTTTATATTTCCCCGGCTACTTTTGATTTCATTTTGTTGGCACTAATATTATTTATTCCTGCTTACATTATCTGATTGCCTCCTCCACAGCTGTAGTGAAGCCTGCTTATAGATAAGTATACAGCAAAGATTAAAATTAGATAACAAGCTGCATTTTCCTTTATTACAGAGTCACATCTTATTCAAGTTTTAAATGATCCTAATAAGAGGGATCTAGCTGAAGCTCATTTCATAATTTTAAAATTACGTACATAAAAATATGAAAACTTAAATAAGAAATGTAGCAGAATAGACATGTACACATGAAATTACTGAAGATTACAGCTTTGGAAAACGAGTAGGAAGTATAGATGCTCTTTTCAAATCCACTTCCTTACATACTTTGGGAGCAGTTTTGCTATCATGTTTCCTGTCTTAGCAAACCAAATGAAAAGTTGCTCTCATCTCTAAAGTGGGATTTGGACCAGCTCTCCTCTAACCAAATCACACGTTCCTCAGCAGATCTTAGTCTAGCCTTTTGATTCCCTCTGTTGATGATCACTGCAGCAACGTCCAAACTGAAACTGTCTCAGGTGGTGAGTCTCCGTATACCCAGAAAGAGCCTTGAACTGTTGGCAAGCAATTCAAGCTACAGTGAATCACTTCTCCATGAAGACTGCATTTAGTGCCATTGTGAAGCTTGAATATTCAAAGATTCAGGCTTCTCAAACAAGCTTCTCCTGAAATTGCTGAAAGGATCGTGCCTTAAGGCCTTGAATAGTCAAGTCCTCATAGTACCAAATCACCCCAACAGAGCACTTCGCTCTCAGACTGCTGGCTTACTTGTGGTTCCTAGGATACTTAAGAGTAGAATGGGAGACAGAGCCTTCAGCTTTCAGGCTCGTCTTCTGTGGAACCAGCTCCCAGTTTGGATTCAGGAGACAGACGCCCTCTCTATTTTTAAGATTAGGCTTAAAACTTTCCTTTATGATAAAGCTTATAGTTAGGGCTGGATCAGGTGACCCTGAACCATCCCTTAGTTATGCTGCAATAAGCCGAGACTGCTGGGGCACTGAGCGTTTCTTTTTCACTGCTTATGCACAACTCTGCATTTAATCATTAGTTATTATTAATTTCAATTCAATTCAATTCAATTCAATTTTATTTATATAGCGCCAAATCACAACAAACTGTCGCCTCAAGGCGCTTTGTATTGTGGGTAAAGACCCTACAATAATACAGAGAAAACCCAACAGTCAAAACGACCCCCTATGAGCAGCACTTGGCGACAGTGGAAAGGAAAAACTCCCTTTTAACAGGAAGAAACCTCCAGCAGAACCAGGCTCAGGGAGGGGCAGTCATCTGCCGCGACCGGTTGGGCTGAGGGGAGAGAATGACATGCTGTGGAAGAGAACCAGAGTTTAATATCAATTAATGATTAAATGCAGAGTGGAGTATAAACAAAGTAAATAAGGTGAATGAGAAACAGTGCATTATGTGAACCCCCCAGCAGACTAGGCCTATAGCAGCATAACTAAGGGATGGTTCAGGGTCACCTGATCCAGCCCTAACTATAAGCTTTATCATAAAGGAAAGTTTTAAGCCTAATCTTAAAAATAGAGAGGGTGTCTGTCTCCCGAATCCAAGCTGGAAGCTGGTTCCACAGAAGAGGCGCCTGAAAGCTGAAGGCTCTGCCTCCCATTCTACTCTTAAGTATCCTAGGAACCACAAGTAAGCCAGCAGTCTGAGAGCGAAGTGCTCTGTTGGGGTGATATGGTACTATGAGGTCTTTGAGATAAGATGGTGCCTGATTATTCAAGACCTTGTATGTGAGGAGAAGAATTTTAAATTCTATTCTAGATTTAACAGGGAGCCAATGAAGAGAAGCCAATATGGGAGAAATCTGCTCTCTCTTTCTAGTCCCTGTCAGTACTCTAGCTGCAGCATTTTGGATCAGCTGAAGGCTTTTCAGAAAGCTTTTAGGACAGCCTGATAATAATGAATTACAATAATCCAGCCTAGAAGTAATAAATGCATGAATGAGCTTTTCAGCATCACTCTGAGAAAGGATGTTTCTAATTTTAGAAATATTGCGCAAATGCAAAAAAGCGGTCCTACATATTTGTTTAATCTCTGGCTCTCTTCCACAGCACGTCTCTTGTCCTATCTCTCTCCTCTCAGCCCCCAACCAGTTGCAGCAGATGGCTGCCCCTCCCTGAGCCTGGTTCTGCTGGAGGTTTCTTCCTGTTAAAAGGGAGTTTTTCCTTCCCACTGTCACCAAGTGCTGCTCATAGGGGGTCGTTTTGACTGTAGGGTCTTTACCTTACAATATAAAGAGCTTTGGAGCAACTGTTGTGATTTAGCGCTATGTAAATAAAATTGAATTCAGCTTTTACCTGAACCCTACCTAAGTCATTATCTTGAAAAATAATTGCTTGATTTTGTGACACCCCTCCCCCCTACATTAACTTGTATAAGCTGTGACTTTACAATGTAGTACATTTTAAGTTTGATTTGTAATCTTAAAACCTGAGTCTGTTTTAATAAGTGTCAATTTTAAGTGCAGGTGTGTAACCAGCACGTGTAAAAGTGACACCTCACTTTATAAATGACTGATGACATCATCTGACACTGGTTAACATTTGCTCAGAAGGGAAATGACAGGGAAATTTGAGTGTGAGTAGAATATAATCATTCTAGTTACAGAGACATCCCTCCATCATCTTACCTCTTATCCAATAAGGAACATGGTGGAACTGGAAGTCACTGAAGACACAAGTTGTGCTCACACTCACCGCTGTGGCCAACTTATAAAAACTAATTAACCCAACTGTGTTTGGACTGTGAGAGGAAGCATACGAAGAAAACAGACGTGTGCGAAGTCCACCAGAGAGGCAGGAAAAACTTCTCATTTCAAGCTGCAGAGCACTGAACCACTGTGCCACCCATTAGACAAAATACAAACACCCACAAAACAAAAACTCCTTGTTCTGCAAGTCTCACACATCCTCCAAAAGCAGCTCACAAACTTTGATTAGCATTTCACTTTTATTCAGTTGTAATTTACACCAGACATCTGTGTGATTTCCTCACAAAAGCTATTTGTCTTTTTATCAGAGTAATGAAGGTTCTGTCACACCAAAAACAATGTATTACACAGGTGTGTGCGCGCAGCTCATACATGATGTACAAACTTGCATGTTTACACACTACTGTCCTAACAGCACAACTTTCAGTTGGTACAGCGATCTAGCCAGAAAAAACTCACAGCCCGGTGGAATCGGACGACCGCTCGCTAATTGCGGTAACAGCGACCCGGGCTGAGAATTTCACCGGCTAGAACACTGCGGTACATTAAGTGGTACAGACACTGAAATAATGTCACACATTAGCTTTGGCTATCAGATAAAAATACATTAGAAAACCTTCATTTCTTTCTCATTACATTAGAAAAGACACAAGGTGATACTGAGCCTTGAGAAAGGCTTTAGTGGACTAGTACACACAGGTAACCATGAGCTTCAAGTTTTATTCCCTAACAGCTAGAATGATTAGTTCCACCCTCTCCCATAAGTGCTGTTTTTACATGGGCACATTTTTCATATCTCTGAAGCCCAGACCTCTTTCCCCCTTTGTGCATGTATGGGTGTGACGAGAGAAACAAGAACAGTGCTTCTCTTTAAACAACCCACTTACAGCCAACACAGTGCAGATTACTTGAGCGTGTGCAAATCCAGTCTGAGAAGACAGAGTCAGAATGTAGCGCTGCCAGCAGTTCACTAAGCTGCTGTCTAGTCTACACTTTCAGTGCACCGTGGCAGGGTTCAGACCGACTCAATTTGACACTTAAATAGACAACATAACTGAGATGTGTGAGGAGGTTTTCAGGACAGGGATAGTGCAACATCTCTCTCCTCCTTCTATACAGTCTCAGAGGTACCATCTGTCATTTGATTTCCAATTTGCTCGTTACATGATGTGGAGATCAGAACACTCAGACACCACCTGTAGAGGTGATTCTCTAATCGCTTTTCTTCCTAAAAAATGCTTTTCCCTCAGAGACTCTGTCTTTGGTTTCCTGCAGTTTCTCAGACAGCTTGTCCTTCGTCTCTTCCATTTTCTCACTGAAGCGCTCTTTTGTTTCCTCGATTTTCTCTGAAAATCTCTCCTTTGTCTCCTCCATCTTTTCTGTCAGTTTCTCCTTCGTCTCCTCCATCTTGTCCTGGAAGTATTCTTTAACTGGTGGTGGTGTGGACAAGTAACCATGCTTGCGGAGATACTGAACAGACAGTGACGTGCCTCCAAGAGTCACAGTGTATCTAGCAGGGGTTGCAATCTGTGTTTGGGGGGGAAACAACATCAAGAAGTTTAAATATACTGCATCTGCTTTTTTCACATGTACAATAGGGGTGTGAACATAAGTGGGCAGCTAAATGTATTCAGAACATTTGCCTGATCCCTTGAGCTTTGTTCTGGCTGTTTAACAGCTAAGGAGATACAGGTGATGTCACTGATGCTTAGGCATGCTGTAGGAGGTCAACTTAAAGAGTAGTCAGGCAGAGATGCTGCTGATTTAATTTACCTTGTACATGGCATACGCAGTCAGCGCATACCCACTTGATGAGTCTCTTAAAAGGCCCACTAGTGACTCTGGCAGACCAATCATCTCCAGGAATGGCACTACATTCACACCTCTGGGGGAAGCAAAACAAAAGCAAAAGAAGTGAAGTAGGTTTAAATACTGTGTTGAATCTGAGTGACTTTCAATTACTTAGCTTTTAAAGGGAATCCATTATGCTCACTTCCAACATCATATTTCTATTCTTGTACTCTATTAGAGTAGCTTTGCATGATTCACAGTTTAAAATGATCCTTATTTGTCTTATTATGAAACAGCTGAAGCTGTTTTAGCAACTTTCTTCTCTTTGGCTGCTTCTTGAAAACAGAAGGTTTGGGCTTCCATGCTTACAGCAACAGATACAGGTCTCTGTGTGTGTGTGTAGTCATAACAGTTGCTTGACTATAGTGTGCAAAAGTCTTGATATTTTGCTTCAAAGGAACCAGATTTTCTTGTAATTTTTTTACAAGTGGTCTTGGACAATAGTTCTCCAGGCTTTCTGAAGGTCTTTTCAGTTATTTTTTTGTTTTTTTTTTAGCCATTGGCTGCTTTTTCACTTATTTTCACTTCAGTCCTTGTATTTGACCATTTTCAAAAAATGGCTTTGTTTGTTAAGCCACTTAAAACTGGTCAATGCATCATTCATCTTACTCAAGGGATTAATGCTTATCAACAACAAAGAACTTAGCAAAGAACCAATTTTAAATTGTATCTTTAGACACTTTGTTACTAGCAGCCTGACACAGGGTCAACAGTAAAAATGTATTTAAACAGAGTTTAGGGCAGTCTGGAGCCGAGCTGTTGGCTCACAGGGATTTCTAACAATGCGCTGACCTCATTAGTTAAAACTTAAAGCACCCCCCCCCCACCCCCCACTGTAACAGTAGCTCAGTATATAAGAAAAGCATAATAATCTCTTTAGGATAAAGAGCTTTAAGCCCCACTCACTTCATAGCAGCATAATAAAAGGTTCCAAACCAAACAGAGGAAGTCACCAGGTGCACAGGGATCATCACTTTCCCATACTGTTTGAAGGTCTTTTTAAACCTCTGGAAAAGGCCGATGGACTTGTCCTGAAGGGGGTCCACCTCTGCAGGATCAGGTGCTGCTTTCTCTTTCTGGGTGTCCTGTGACTGAGGTGTTGCGGTGTCAGACTGCGGCGGCTCCTGTGTCGGCTGGTGTTTTGGTTGATGTGCTGCTCTGCTGATGGCCGATGTGGAGAACCAGCGCTGGCCTGCAGGCGATGGCAGACGGAGGGCGCAGCAACAAAGTACTACTGGGGGCTCGGGGATGGTGATGCCCAGTAGCAGTGGGCGCACCGCTGCCACCCGCCGAAGCGTCCCATGAGCAAGGATGCGCTGCATGATCATCCTCCTCCTTTACGCTGCTGTGATGTTCAACCACAGACTGCAGGATCAGACAAGAGAAGACACCTTCAACCTCTAATCTAACAATCTGATTAACCTAATGATCATTTAATCTACAAAATGCTCATCCACAGTAGCTCCTTTGAGCTGCTTATTTTGTTCCACCAAGAATTCAAAACCCCAAAAGTTACAGACACAAAAGAGACCAGAAAATATTGAAATTTGAAAACCTCACCAAAAAAAGTGCATGAAAATATTCCCTTAGTGAAACGGACAAATTGTCAAAGCATTTCCTTGTTAACTGGATCATTTCAGTTCTATTTTCAGTCTGTAATTCACTGAAACTTGTGAGTGGATTGGGGACAGTTGCAGACACCACAGCCAGGTTGCTGTTATACTTCAGGTATCTGCAGGAAGTTTCATGTTCACACTCCAAGGACGAAGTTTACATCACTCAAGCATACTCACAACCAGTTCCTGAGTATGAGTTTGCTTTTATTTCTCAGACCCAAATTTCATAAAATACTCCCCAGAGAACCCAAATCTAAACCTAACATGTTGAACTATTTTTGAAAGAAACCTTCCCCTCCTTGCAGAAAAAAATTGAATTGTCTAAATAACAGCAGTTACTCCCTTTGTACATTTATTGGAAAATGCTAGCTACAAACGTAGTCAAACTAGCCTCTGCATTATCTATGGTACCATAAAATAGCCTTGATCTAAGTTCCTTCATTAACTATAATGTTATCTTCCTGGCAGGCTATCACAGATTGAAGGTCCTGAGTACATCCTGGTTTACGACTACAGAAACATAAACTCACCACCTAAAGCAAAACAGATGAGTGAGAAAGTTGTTTCTTTATGTTCTGAAGTGGCGCTCCTGTAAGTGACTGCTATATGACAACACATTTTAGCTGACCTATAAGCAGTTAGCCAAACCACGGCTAAGCGAAATCATTGCAGTAAGACGGGAAGTCACAACAACTGTCCTCAAAATAAAAGCACCCAACTTAGACTGTATGGAAAAAAGACGGCGGACATTCCCCGCGAGTTATTTTATAAGGTGCAGGCGGAAGTGTTGAGATACAGTCATGGAAGATTTGGACAGGGGTCTATTTTGGGGCGGCTGACATTGGACAGCTCTATCCTGAGGTCAAAAAAAGGGCGCAGCTTTAAGTTCCCATGTTGCTGTGATGCTCTCCGAGCAAAGCACAGAGGCTTTACTCATTAAAGCAGACAGCGTGTCTACTTTAGACACAGACGTTTGCTAAAGCCAAACTCTGAACTACTGCCAACTCCAGCTCCTGACGCCTAACGTTAGCTTGTTAGCTAGCTGCACTGCTAACCCACCAAAACAGAAATAACTACCCACTGACTGAGTAAACCGCATAAAGCGGCCGACAGAAAGCACATTACACTTACACTGGAATTTAAGGGTTGCACTCCTCAGTCCGGTGGGCCCGGGCTACGTGTCGTTCAAGAACCACATTTACCGTTGCAGCAGCTCGGACTGCGTGGAGAGCAGCATGTAACCCTCACCGCGCAAAGACCGACGGGAAATGAAGTTCGGGTGGATCCGACTGCGAAAGCCCAAAGATGTGCTTGAAATCCATTTCCCGTCGCTACTAGCGGCGGAAATATTTTTTCATGGTCATGAAGTTGACCAGCGATTGTTTTCCGCTCGCTGTAAACAGCGTGCGACCTTCAAACACACACATAAACACGTACGGGGGTCTTTATTAAAACAAACAAAAACAAAACAAAAATGTCTGCTTTTACTTGTTTAATTCAGTCGTAGGCTTCACACAACACAAAGAAAGACTTCATGTAGTCCACAGTTATTTTCCTTTGTGTCACGTATAACACATATGAATATATAACTAATATTGGTAGATTTTTAACTTAGAAACTTAAAGAGTAGTCAGGCAGAGATTTTCATTACACGTTAACGCAAAAGAATCGTGGCCTTTGGCACATTCTGTAATACACGAGTTTTACCAGCAGAGGGCGGACGGTTCACATCACAGGAGCTTGTGTGTTTCTAATGCAGAACAAAAGCTATTTGTATACAGTGAGTACATAGTAAATATATGTTTTTTCTGTTTTTGAATTGCTGCCCACCAAAGTATATTTTACCTCTAATAAATGTGATTATCCTGTGGGTAACTGCTACAGCTTTAGTCTTCCTGTTTTGCTGTAAACCATCACCTGCTCTTGTGGTAAACGATTAACTGACTATATCTACTGATTAGGATTCAGCCTCCTTTTTTGCTGAAACTCAGAAGAAAGCAGGTGCCCACTGACAAAGGGATGAAATAGGCCTCTCCATGCAAAGCTGAGTATGAATCTGTGATTGAGGCACAAACACACCTGGAACTCAGCATCAGGCTAATCCAGTTTGAGGACAAGTCAAGATTAACACTGCGTTCCAGATACAAATTTCATCTTTGATGTGTGATCAACAGCCCGCAGAGTGGAGGAATCAGTCGCAAATACCGTGACTGCTGGGATACCGTGGTTCCTGAATTCCATGTTCTCTTATGTAAATCTGGCATATTTAAAGATCCTCTAATAAATCCTTTTATACCAGGCATGGTGAATGTGACTACATGTATGTAAAATTCACAACAGTAAGAGTCAGTTATTAGTCAACAAAGCTCGAAAAACTGAGTAATGGTCAAATAAAGTTCAGCCTTTGTTTTTTTTGTTTTTTTTGTTTGTTTGCTTTGCTTTTAGCCCAGTGAAGATCAGAAGCTTCAGGGCTGCAAACTTGGCAAACACTGCGTCATTTAGTGATTTGCAGTGTATCCAGTAGCTATTTAAAAGCAGAGCAAACCACTACAAAACCTCACTGATTTACAGTTTTAGTCTTATGTATTTACAATAATTCCTACTTGTTATAAAATCATTAATACATTAATACTGTTCCTCATAAGAAATACACAAGTTTTCCAACGCTGAAGTACAATGACTAATATGCTTTTCCAAAAATTATGTGTAATGTGTAGAACTTTTCTTTTCATGAATGGTCTACAACAGCAGTCACCCACTCCTGTTAGCCAAGAACAGAATTCTAAGGTGGCCGTCTGCACAGCATCACCAAAGCTGGACAGTATAAAGGTTGTTCTGATGGGTCTCCATTTCTGCAGAGGCTCAGAATTTGGCAACAATAGCAAAAATCTATAGACCTCTATACCTTGTGATATCATTCCAGGATGCTACCTGAGTGCAGTGTTATGGGAGTGTTCTTGGTACATTTTGGACCCCTTAATACTGATCAATCATGGTTTGAATACCACATTCTATCTGAATGTTGTATATTGTGGATCGCTTTATGGCCATCTTCTAATACGTCCAGCATGATAATCGACCCTATCACAAAGCAAGAGTCATCTTAAACTGGTTTCATGAACATGGCAGTGACCTCAGTGGGCAATCTACAGTAGCTGGTGCAACCAGCAACCTCTGATAAAAAAAAAAAAAAAGAAACCAAAGAAAAAGTGCCAATAAGATCTGCAGTTCCTCCAGTGCCCTCTTGAAACTGGGCCTGAAAGTGTGTCAGTTCCCATAGATGCCTATGTTAAAATGATCAACTTCAGAGCACTAAAAAGCACATATACAGCCTGGTACAAAAACATTTTGTCTCAATGGATAGTCTCCCCCACCATAACAACTTTAATATTTCATAACTCAGCCATCAGGATATTGTTAAGGCTCAAAGTGAGGGGTGTGGCCTCGTTTGTAAAAAAGATGCATCAACACAGGAAGCTGTAGGGGACTGGTACTGAACTAAACCTGTCCGTGTGCAACATTTTGGAGCTCCAATTATCTAACAAATAATTCATTTTTATTTTATTTATTTTTGCACCAATTCACAACAACACAATGGGCGCTTTATATTATAAGGTGAAAACCCCCAGAATATTAGAGGAAAAACTCCAACAATCAGACAACCCTCTGTGAACGGCCCTTGGTGATGCCGGGAAGGAAAAACTCCCTTTTAACAGGAAGACACCTCCAGCTGAATCAGGATGAGGGAGGGGCAGCCATCTGCCTTGACCAGTTAGGCAGTGAGGGCAAAGAGAGGAGACAGGACAAAACAATTATAATATGCTTTGCTGAGACTTTTCGTAGAGTCTGTGCTTGGGTTTTGGTGAGTGATTTGTCTGCTACTTTGCACTAATTAGCAAGTACAGTATCTGTGTCTTTGCATTTCATCCTTACTTGTTAACCAAACCTGCTTAGCACTGTCCAGGCTAAATATGGTCATGCCTGGTTCCAGGAAAAGGAGATGGCAACAACCAGAAAGGTAAAGTCCAGAAACCAATGGGTAATGTCCATCTTTTTATATATTACACGGTATAAAGAGTTAAATATCAATAACAATGGTCCATGCAACAGTCTGAAAGCATAGGTTTGGTTTCCCCTGCAAAAAGGTTTGTTTGTGTAGAAGTACACAGGTGAGTGAGCCAGGTGCAATAACGCGCATGCAAATCTGTCAGCAGTGCATGTTATCTCACCTGTTACCTGTGCTTTGCATGCCACTGAGCTTTCTGATGCACTCAGTCACTGCGAAGCTCGTGCATTCCAAGCAGTGATGATGAAATAAGACTTTCCTGGAGCAATGAAGCCTCTCACAGTCAGAAGATCCATCCACAGTGCTCACTGGCGACAGCTCCTGGGAGAAGTAAGAGTAGTACTTAGTATTAATGTTAGCTTCACATCTGTTAGTTCCAGGCTTCTTGCTGTGCCTGTGTCCATGTTTCCTGTTTCAGATCATTTCTCCTCTGACAGCTCCGGTGTGCCTTGGTTAAATGGAGATAATGGATGGAAACTCTCCTGGGGTCTCATACTTTTGGAGATTTAATGAAGTGACATCTGATTTTAGAGATGCTGGTGCTGCTCTCACTGGACCTCTTTGATTAGATAAGCACTGCAATATGAGCAACGTGCTGCCAATGTGGATGCCATTCACATTTGACTTAATTTAACATTTTCAGGGCTGGTTTGACACATTTGTTGCTGCATCAGGGGTGGCATCTTTGCAGTGCTACTGGTCCTGAAATATTTCACAGTTCTCTGGTGTAAAGCTCATGGCAAGGGAAACACTTAGTAATGTGCATATTCCTTGTGTAATTTTACAATGTTCTGGCACAGGGCACCATAGTTATATCTAAATCCTTCATCCTCCAGCTCTGTGATTGGTGTTTATATTCACCATGGCCCGATCCACCACCTCCCTTCTCTAATCTATTGCAAACTATATTAGTACAATGCCAACTTCTAGCTGTGCCCTTTAAAGCACTGTAAAATATCACAGGGTGATATTGGAAACACACAGAATCAATACCTCCACTAAACTTTCAAAACTTAAATTCAGCCCACTCTCTGTGAGTCTGGCAACCAGCACGCTGCACCCATAAAAGGCTGGGTGAATTCTGTCAAAACTCAGGTTTGTGCTTGATGAAAGGGAGAATACAAATAATGGAAAGTGCCAGACGGTACAAGGTTCAACAGGTGTGACATCACTCGCTGCCTTGAAAAATGGCTGGCGAGACTCTCGGTACAATCCTGGCAGTTCTTCTTACACACACACACACACACACACACACACACACACACACACACACACACACACACACACACACATACACACACACACACACAGTTTCAGTGCGTCTGTGAGAACCACCAACACCCAAGGTCCAAATCTGAGACGGTGCTCTCTGTCTACAAAGCACATTTTTCATGTGCCAGGAAAACGTTGTTACATACTCTCTATGTATTTCGTGATTCTCCTGTTTGCACCGTGTTTCACATCTTCAGTCTGTTCTTCGATGAAGTGGCTGCAAAGACCGTTTTCTTTATTAAAACTTTTTTTAAATATTTTCCATCCAGACAAGATAAAAAAAGATGCTCTTTTAAAGTGAAGTTGGCATAATAGGTAACCTGCTGCATCAAGTCCTCCTACACACATACTTGCTCATGTAAGTCCACTATCTTTAGTCACTGAGTTGGGTTTGTAGATGTCCATGGAAACCTCGACTCTGTCTTTAACTTGAATACAAATGGTCTTACTGCTTTCCTTACTTCCTTTAATAAAGCCTTTATGATGAAGTTCAGCCAGTTCTTATTCCCAGGGTGTTAAAGACTGCTGTTCTATTAGAGCTGCTGACAGCCTTATAGATATACAAGCTGTCATAGTTAGATTCAGTGGGCTAATATGTAGGGTAAATATTGTGAAGTACATGTGCTGTTCCACAGAAATTGAGTCAAATCTGAAAAGAATTAGCATCTTAAATATTATTATTGTTACAATTTTTAAAAATTGTTGCACTTTCTTTACTGACACGCCAAACCGGCCACTGCAGTACCAGACACTCGTGGTTCTCTGTGGCGTAAATATCTGCATCAAAGCGAGAGCCAGCTGAGGGTGACATGTCTTGTGGGTCGATGGAGGAAGAAGAAGAGAGGACAGTAAGCACGCAGAGAGGAAGAAAAAAAAATGTAACTGTGACCGAACTGAAGTGAAGAAAAAAGTGCAATAATAAAAACTGTAGTTAGACCAAGAACCAAGAACAAGAACCATGTTATTGTTGACACGGAGCTAAAAATGCTGTGTTGAGGATTTAGTGAGAGAATTCAAAGTGCCAAACAGGACCGAAATGTTTTCCATGTGCCTTTTTTTTTTTTTAGTTTTTTTTTTAAATTGGAAATATCCATTTCTTTTATTTCTATATTACAGATGCTGTGCAAGAAGTTGAGGTGCTGACTTGCAATAAACACCATGCAGATAACTTGTACAACGTCCATGCCAGAGTTATTATAGTTTTGTTTGTTCTAATTGTTTTGTTTTGATTTGTTTCAGTGCAGAATGCTGGTGCGGTGGTTAGCACTGCTGCCTCACAGTCAGCACTTCATCAGGGAAGTTGTATTAAAATTTTTTGCCAAATGAAATATTAAGGATATTTGCTCTACATCGTGGTAATTATTTGAGTTTTCCAAGTTCACAAAATAATGTTTTTTCTAAAAGTCTAGTTTCTATTTTTATTTAGAACATTTTTTCACCTCTAGTTTTAGGTTTTAGTTAACTATAATAGCCTTGATCTGCACAGCCCTAACAGGCTGATGAGAGCGCAGTTGAAAAAAGTGGGACAACTTCACCGAAGCAGGTTCGGTGCAAGCACAGCGCGCTGGTTACTAGTGCTGAACAAGCACACGCGTTTTTTGCCGCATGGGTGGCGCAGAAGTAATTATATGAAGGTAAGACTTTGCATGGCTTCATTAAATATATTACATTTATTGTTTAAAAAAAAAAAAAAATCAGCTGACCTCAACAATGTTAGTTTTTTTTTCATGGAAAGACCCATACAGGGCATTGGATCTTCAACAGACCTGCCCAACTGCCTCACCCTGTGACAGCTGGGATAGGCTCAAACCCCACTCTAACCCTGATTTAGATAAGCAGAAGAAAATGGATGGATGGATGGATGGCCCAGACAGTATATGGTATATATTATATTTTAACCCAAACCATCATCCTTCCATAAAGCTAACTAACTATTCTTAGTAAAAAGTGAGAAACTGATCAGTTAGTGAAAACAAAGTGTAAAACATTTGAAAATGGGACATGAACTGAAGTCTCTTGTCAGCCAAACCTGCACCTTACTCCATCTCCAACCAATAAACACAGATTTTTATCACTCTTTGAAGGATGACCGATACCTCTCAGTGTGTGTGTGTGTCAGGTAAGAAAACCCAACAATCTTGAAAAAGTGACTTCAGTGAAATGTATTTGCAATAATATAAAATATTCATGTCACACACATTTATTTGGATATAATCTTTGTACTAAAGTGTTTATGCATTTGCTAAATCCAGTAAGACACTGGCAGACAAAGCTTTGTTCAACCGGAGAAAACATTTTTGATTCCTCTGCTCCCTGTCTGCAGTGCACACTGGCTCACTGAATAGTTTGAAATTGATATGACTCATATGCCGCGGAGCTCAGTGTTCTCACATCAACCTGACTGAATACCTGGAAGATTGTGTCCACCATCACTGAAGCAGCAAATACCATTTGGAAGGATGGGATCTGGCTCTCCTGTAGCGCTGCAGAGGTCAGGTAACAGTGCTTCACAGTGAGACATTACAGTGACTTTCTATTTGTTTAGAAAGTACCTGTAATGTCTCCTAGTAGTAACGCTTTAGTACAAACTCATATTCATACTTGTTAGCAATCTGGTACCCACAGCAGCACATTTACAGACAGAAAGCATCAGAATGAATTTGAGGTGGTGTTTTGGCCACAGATGAACGACTGTGTCTGTTTGCTTTGGTGATGTATTCTGCTGTTTTTTAAAAAGTAGGATTATGAGAGCTTTTTGGCTGCCTGCTGCTGGAAACATACAGTGATGACCAGGATGAGAATAAACCAGCAAAGCTGTGGGCTGCAAAACCAATGCTCTGAAAGGACAGTGCAAAATAGAGCAGTCATTTTAAATCCATTTGTCCCTGTGCTCAGGTCCTGTCATGTTTTACACAATAATTCAAATCAAATGTTCATATCAAAATATTTCTTAGTGCAGCTCAAAAGTTAATTTACTCCTGTAGACTAAAGAAAAATTTCTTCCCACATTATCAGGGTTCACTCAATATTTTCAGACCTTGTTCTGTACTCAACAGTCACTTGTGCCGGTTAGTGGAGCCTGAAAACCTGGTTGAATGTAGCTGAAATCTGGACGGGAAGAGAACAAAGTCACACACAGAGAAAGCTGGAGTCACTGCACAGCTCGGTCTGAATGGGAAGGCCTTTGTATCACCTAGAAAGAGCAGGGTAATAAAGGTAGAGCCATGTCAGGGCTGTCATGACTCAGTGAGTCAGACTGATTATTCCCGGAAGAATGGATCGGAAAATAGACTGAAATCTTCGAGGGCTGGCAGAGAGCATCTATTTCAGGTCCTGCATCTTTAGGCTTTGTTTTGGGCTCAGTAATCTGTGGAGCACGCGCAGACTGTTGTGAAGCACTGCTGCTTTCTTACGTGAAGTTAATTGCAGGAAAATAGAAAAGACCTTGGCCTGTGTTTCTTGGATTTAAAAAAAAAGAGAAAAATGTTCACTTTCTATTTTCCACGATTGCACTTTTTTCTGTTTTACTCTGCTCTATTGATCTCCTTCTAATTTATTCTGTCATTACCAATTTGTAGCAGCTACTTTTAACAAGCACCAGTTACATGGAAGACTGTGTACCAGGACAGCATCTGCTGAACCACCAGCAAATACTGAAGGATGGCTGAAGGAAATCGTATACAATCTATAAAGTGAATCTGACCAATCTCAGACTGATTCACTGAGTGTGAATCTGCTTTTTTGTGACAACCTTGTTGTCAAGGTTATTCGGTCTGCAGCACGCAGATTGTGAGGGATCTCCACACCTGCTCTGAATCCGCTCTGTAGATTGTCTGGAGATACGAGCATTCAGAATTCGAGTGTGCTTATGACATTTTCTGCTGCACAAATCAATGATGCGTGAATAAAATGTTAAGCTTTCAGTTAGTGTTATCGCAGTCTGCAGGCTGATAAAAGTAAGAAGTCTCCACTGTCTCAAAGCTACAAGATTTTCTGTGCTGCACTGAAACACAAGCTACTACGATGGAAGTGAAAAACACTTCAAAGCTGTATTATGAAATGTAACACTGACAAAGTGCTGCTCAATTTAATGTATAAACAGTAGCAACCAAATTACTGTGTGTTAATAATTTTCAGTTTTCATAAGCTATTTTTTTCTGTAGGGGTAATAATTTTTATACTTTAATCACAGTCACGTTTACTTACCTGGAAGTGGGACTCCAGTCAATCACATTTTGTGTCCAATCCATGAGACTCCCAAAGACCCCAATCTGACCATGTGTCCTAGTGTCAGTCATAGAGTACTTCAGTATATTTTTGGTATATTTTTACCAAAATGGTCACACAACAGGACAATAATCCCAATCCCAATCACAGCAGCACACCCGCAGCATAATGGCAGAAAGAGAAAAGAATCAAGGTGTTGCAATAGCCCAAAGTCTAGACCTCTGCCTGACTCAAATGCTGTTGCAGGAAATTAAGAGAGCTGTGCACAAACCTCAATACACTGAAGCAACACTGCTGCCTTATTGCTGCCAGTCATGGCTGGCTTGTAGAACCACCTTTAGAACCACCACTGAAACGTGGGGTTTCCTTTTTCACAGGGCTACACAGAGTCCTGTGAAAACTTCACAACTGTATCTACCCCACACCCACAGTCAGCTTTGAATCACCAATTAAGCCAACAGTCTTTGGACTGTGGGAGGAAGCCACACAGGCACAGGGAGCACAGCCCCACCTGAGAGGAGGAACCTTCAGGAACCTTCTCGACAGTTCTCGCCACTGCACTGCTGTGTCACCCATGACTTTTGGTCCAATTTTTTTTTTCTCTCATTTAAACGACTAGTAAATCACCATATATTCACTTTTATATCAGTCTGTTCTTTAGCAACACGCCCGACTATTCACCATCCAACTATTTGTGTTCCACTTAAGGCTGGAAGGGTTGTTTGCTGTAGGTCAACAGTCAGTGTTACACTTGACAGGTCTGAGGTCAAAGTGCTCACGCTGTAAAGAGCAAAGAGGCTGAATCATTCAACAGTTAAGGTGAGGAGTAGTTCACCACTCTGTGGGAGACTGTGTGGGCAAATAGTTCAACATTTTAAGGTCTGAATTATCATTTACAGAACACGATGTCAGTAAAAGAACATACACAAGGATGAAAGCCAGTGTTGAATGGCCCAAAATCACAGATGTGACTGTGGAGTCGCGTCTGTGGTTTCTACTTATTTTTTTTCCTAATAAGTGGAGGATTTTAATGGTGTGTAAGCCATTACATTCTGTTCTTATTTCTTTTTCCAGCTTTTCTTGGAAACGGGGTCGTGTGTTAGGAAGTGATGTGATACGGTGACTTTGCCTAGACTGTTCAGAGAGCCACTAACACGAGTTCTCCGGAGGAACCAACAACAGCAGCACTGTTAGAAATGTTCTAACTCAAATGTTCCAGCTTACAGAAAACATGCACATGTGACCACTGTTTTGATCATACTTGGAAGTTAAATCAGCATCACTTGGTTTGTCATTTAGGGAACAAACATTTATGTGCTTCTGACTATACTGCACTCAAAAAGTGATCATCAAACAAATGTTAATATCAGACAAAGATAATCAGAGTAAATACAAAATGCAGATTTTTAAATGATGATTTAATTTATTAAGGGAAATAAGCTACTCAAATCTACCTGGCCCTGTGTGAACCTTTGTCTAATATAAAAGTGTGTTTGATGATCTAAAATATTTAAGTGTGACAAATTTGCAGAAAAATAAGAAACCAAGAAAGGGCCAAATACTTTTTCACAGCACTGCAGCCTGCCTCCCTCATGCGCTGTAATTTCAAAAATGTTATTATTTCCTTTGCCTTTGCTGTCGTTGGTGTCTGCCTTGCCTTGTGTGCACAATAATTTTGAGCTTTCTGCCATGCATGTTAAATGTGCACCTAGCTCCTAAGGTGCATCTTTGAATTTTAAAATACCGGCACCTGCGTTCTTTTCTTTGCATCAAGCGGTTATTTTGATAATTGCACACCTTTTCTTTCCACAGCAGCCGCCCCACACTGCTGGCACAAAATGATCGAAAGTTGTGCTGTGCTCAACCATGTCACAGTGAAAGGCTGTTTATCTGTCATTACATCAGCTGCACTTTAAAACTTTAAGACACACTAAAAAGGCCTTTACTGTAAAAATAATTTAGGAAATCATCAAAAATGAGCTGATGCAACACAAGTCCGTCAATGTAATGCAGTTTTGGTATTTTGGCAGAGCTGGGGCGTTAGCTAATGTTAGCTCGGTTTAGTTGGTTACCAAGATGCATCCATTATGCTACAGTCACACTGGGGAAAGCAGAGGGTGGAAACAGCAGCTCCATCAAAATTACTGCAACTGTGCGCAATGGACACGCAATCTCGTTGCCTTTGAAATGGTTGCAATGGCGACCAGATCAGATCTGCGACTACTTGCAGCTGCTGCTCTTCAAAGCACCTTTGGTTCATCGAGGCGGCAATAAAACAGCAATAAGATGGAAACAGTCTGCTGTCAGTTTGTGATTGAATGGGGTTAAGTTGGCAATCTGTTTGTGATGACAAAGCAATTAAAAGCTACATTCACCACAGCAGCTAGCTCTGTATATCGTTACCCTCATAAAAATAATGGCCTAAGTCTTTCTGCCTAAAACATCATATTTTAAATGCTTGGTTCAGGTTTTTGTATTTTCTGAAAATGTTAGTTTTAAGCCATTATTTTAAGAGGGTGACGGTACTTGAGTTTGACAGATTTTTATGCCAGAGGCTCTTCCTGAAGCAACCCTCAAAAGATTTGTTGCTCCTCATGGGATCAAACCGGGCAGCTTTCACTTGGTAGGTGAATGTGTGAACCACTACACCATGGAACCATAATTCAGCAATTAACTGTGATAAATTTGTTAAATTTAAAATCTGCTGTCATCTACAATGAAATTCACATTTAACAGGAATTCACATTAACTATTAATCCTCATAGATTAGAAACAGAAATTCCTCCACACATAGTGATATATTTGCTGCAGAACAGTGACTGAACTGCAAAGTTACATAGGCACTGAATATAACCAGAATACAACCAGTTGGCAATCAGTTCAAACCCCTGTTGCAAAGAGATGCTCGAGTTCACTGGCACAGTGAACACGTGTTGGCAATCGGTCTGTGTTTATAAATTAGACAGCAATTATTTGCAGACTTTCACCAGTCTGTCTGAGAGTGATTGCAGTCAGCTGGAACATGATTGTCTGGAGACAGGTTGTCAGGCAACCTGTGTAATGGCCTTGAGATTGAAAGTGGTTGCAATCAATTGCTCACCACAATTGCTTGCAATTGGTTTCTAAATGTGAAAAAACTCATTGGACAACTATTGATTTTTACTAGTTACCAGGAGGTTGCCGTGCTACTTTTACTCTAGTGCGATTGAACCGTTATTGACTGTGATTTTAGTGGGACTGTAATTTTTTTCTTAGCAAATAAACACGTTTAAAAAAATGAGTGCATACTTAGTGGAGAAACATCCGAGCTGTTTTTCATCTGAATGGTGAAAAAACATCAGTGCTCACCTGTCACTCAAAGTGGCCATGCTTTTAATTATGCACCATTTTAAGCCTAAATACAAATTTTAAAGGTGAGTTTTGAAAAAGTTTCAGCACCAACCAGAAGGGCGCATACCTCACCCAGCCTGAATTTTCTATGAGATGAGACTATGCTGCAATAGACACCACCCACTGTTGTGATACTCCAGCATTAGAAAGACTAGATATTTACTTTGTTGGCTTGTAAAAACTGTAAAATATGATTTTATATTTTTATTAAAAATAATGAGATGGACATGAGCAGGTAATGGCATTTACACTCTGAATATATGTAAATATATTTGTTTCTCTTGTAAAGTTGAGCATATTTATGTGGGAGTTTTTGGAGCAAGCCTCAATTAGAGGAACTGCAGTCTTTGGTCCTATTTTTATTTATTTAGTTATTTTGCCCTGGAGTTTTCCACTGGTACTAGGCAGGTCACTAAACTCACCGTCATGTTCATAAAACCAGTTGCAGCCTGAGCACAGGTGGAGATCATACATTCTCTCCAGCTTCCTCCCCCCATTTACATTTTACACCCTTTATATTTTAGACGACTAAATCTACAGTCGAATTAGTCGACTAAAATATAAAGGGTGTAAAATGTAAATGCTTTTTCTTCAGTTCCCTTGAATTAGTCATTATACACACTTACACAAAATTAAACATTTATTAAAATTTATGGAATATTATTAATAATATTAACATTAGCGTTTCACCTGCTTCCCACACACTTGATCATTAACACCACCTTACCGAGATAATACGAGCATTTACAGCAGGACACGCTCTGAAAGGTACAGGGCAGTGTTCAGGATTAGGAAAGGCTAATCCACTGCGGTGTGGAGATTTTCTCTAAACACAAACGCTAAACTGGGAAAAACACTTTACCCTGCATGACATTAAAATGCTTACCTTTGCATGGAGATCTGGGTGACTGGTTTGCGAGATAGTCGCCCCACATGGTTTAAACATGGTTTGTTTGTCAAAACGTCAAAGGACAAAATGTGTCCATACATCAGCTCTTCTCTTTCTCCCTGCTGACATTGTTTACATAACTTAGTTCTATCAGAAGTAATAACAAATCACGGGCTAGTTTGGCCTTCCCAGGTTTAGAGCAAATTTATGCAACTGTGCGTTTGATTGGATGTTTTCCTAACTTGTCCCTGCCTTTCACAAAATTAAATAAGTTCTGATTGGATGTTGTCCTGCCAAGCATTTTCGTCTGGTTTTTATTCGTTGATGAAAGTGTCAATTAATTTAGTCATTGTTTTTATCCTTTTAGGTAGTTTTTCGTTTAGTTATCGTCTCATTTTCGTCATGAAAAAAAGGGTCGTTGAAGAAAATATTTAGTCAACGAAATTAACACTGCAACACAGAGAGACAGACAACCATTCACACTCACATCTATGGGCAATTTAGAGTGACCAATTAACCTAACCCCAGTAACTGCACGTCTTTGCACTGTGGGAGGAAACCCACACAGACACAGGGAGAACATGCAAACTTCACACAGCGAGAGGCCAGGGCCAAGGTGGAATCAAACCCTGGCCTTCTAGATGTTATTCTAGCTGTGAGGCAGCAGTGTTAACCACCACGCCACCATGCTGCCCGGTGGAGATCATCACTCCAGCATTTATAGTTTCCAGAGCAATTTTTATTTATTTTTTTCCAAACCGACTGCCTGCTCGCTGGCAGGTTTACAAACCCAGAGCTTCCTCCTTATCTGCTTCCTCCTGCTCAGTATGTGCTGCGTTTCCCTGATGAATACCTCATCAGATGCTACAGTTTTCCATTATACTCTCATTGTCTAATCAAAATTCCCCAGGCTTCGCAGCTCTGATATGTACTCTCGTAAATTAAGAAGTCATTCCACAGCATTAATGTGCTGGTAAATTAAAACTGCTTTACATTAGGAAAGATAATAGCTTAAATGAGAGGACAATTATTTTTGTTAAAAGACCATTTTGTTCAAAGGGGAAAAAATTCAAGCTGAAAGTTGAGATTTACATTGTTTAATGTGTCAAATATTATTACAGCTAAAATGAGGAACAGTCACGAGCCTGTGTGACTGAAAAAAATTTTTTTGAACTATGCTTTTATATTTTATCTTCATCTGCCTTGACTGACACTAAGTGAACATTTTATTCAATAATACTCCACATCTTCTCAGCTGTAATACTGAAAGGTGTGGTGGACCTGTGAATGAGTAGACCACTGCATTCATAAATGTTATCTGTGTTTTTTTTCTCCCACCCACTCTCTCTCCTATGCTGCAATTTCTATCTGGGAACCTCTAAAATGATCACTAAGGCTCTGGGGAGAACGACTGATGTTTCCAGTGTAGCCAGCAGATATCCAAATAAGGAATAAATATTATCTGGCCAAGGACTTCCTGTTGTGTGCACAAGTTGTTGTTCTTTTTTTTTTTTTACATTTCTGCTTTGAGTGCAAAATCAGTTGATGTATCTGTAATCTGTTACTACACAGACTAGAAACAGAAACCAGAAAGCTTCCAGGACTAAAAATCTTGCCCCTGGCCTGCAAAATCTGCAGAAATCTGTTTATAGAGTACTGAGACTCTGGCATGTTTTGTCCTTTTCTACTGAATATGTAGACTCCACTGGGCTGAAATACAATGACTTTTTACTTGCCTGTTGCCATAGGAGCTCTATTGATCACAGTGTTTTATAGCCATCACCCACACTTATATGGAAGCTTATTTCCGCATTAAAAAAAATTGCCACCTGTAACTTGAAATTTCGAGAAAATAAGTCAAAATTTTGAGTTACCTCAAATTTTTTGTGTTAATAACACAAAATTTTGACTTTGTACTGCCAATAGGAAGCTCCAAGTAAAAGATAATTTTCTTTTTACCCAGAAGCAGATGATGCCAACGCGTGTGCAGTCAAAATGGAGTAGCAACAGTATCGGTGAGCTAACGGTGTCTAGCAAACGTGAACAAATTGTCATCATCTTTTTGACCGTCAACGGACAAAATGCCTTCTAGCTAAAAATAGCTGCATTAAAGGTATGGAATCAGTGTTTTCGACTGAAATTTCGACTTAGTAACTTGAAATTTCAGGTTATTTTCTCAAAATTTAGAGTTACGGATGGCGCTTTTTAAAATTTTTTTAGTGGCGGGAACAAGCTTCCATACACTTATCTCAGAGTTGATTGAACTAGATCAAACCAGCCATTCTGGAACTTAAACCTGGAGTTTCATTTCTCAGGGTTTGTTAAGTTAGAGATCAGGTTAGGCTCAAAGTTTGCTAAACCTGCCTTCTGGAATAGATCCATGTACACGCCAGACTAGACACAACCAGACACAATACTCGGCTCAACAGATCTCTGACTCTTTGTCAGCCTGGCTACAGTGCTGAAAAGAAACCTGGGGTTGTTTTTATTTTCTTCAATTAATGATGAATAGTAAGATGCCCTAGCTTTACGGAGGGCTTTTTTTTAATAGAGCAACAAACTCTTTTTCCAGGCTAAATGAGCGTCTTATAAGTTAGTGAGACGCCATTTCCTCTCCAGCTTACGGGTTATCTGCTTTAAACTGTGCGTTTGTGAATTATACCACGGAGTCAGGCACTTCTGATTTGAAGCTTTCCTTTTCAGAGGAGCCGCAGTATCCAAAGTCATATGCATAATCTACCTCACTGGGAGCAGAGTTTAGGTAGCTGCTCTGCACTGTGTTGGCACAAAGCACTGAAGAGCATAATAATGAAGGAATTATATCCTTAAACTTAGTTACAGCACTTTCAGAAAGACTTCTACTGTAATAAAATTTATTCCCCACTGCTGTGTAATCCATTAAAGTAAATGTTATTAAGAAATGATCAGACAGGAGGGGGCTTTCAGGGAATACTGTTAGGTCTTCAGTTTCTGTGCCATATGTAAAGACAAGATCCAGAGTATGATTAAAGTGGTGGGTGGGCATAATTTGAGAGAAGCCAATTGAATCTAATAATAGATTAAATGCAGTGTTGAGGCTGTCATTTTCAGCATCTACATGGATGTTAAATTCACCTACTATAATTACTTTATCTGAACTGAGCACTAAATCAGACAGAAACTCTTGAGTAAGGGCCAGGTAGACAATAGACAATAACAAATAAAACAGGTTTTTGAATTTCCCAATTAGGGTGGACAAATCTTGTTCAAGATCTCCTAATGATCTCTACTTATTAAATTAATTTTGTGAGAAAATACAATAACTTGCAACTTCCTGCAAAGAAATATATATTCAGACCTTTAACTGACTCTCAAATGGTAAATAACCAAAACAGACTACTGCCTTGTGAGATCTACACATAGAGTATATGGCTCTAGAAGGTTACAAATCACAAAAAGAATTTTCATGGATGTACATGCAGCGAGCAAATTAAATGTCTTTTATATGCTTTGTTGATTTTAAATGAAACCACTGTTCTCTGTGAAAAGTCATGCCACAAGCCTTTTACAGCCACTTTGTGTGTCTGAACTTTTCCAACAGCTTCTTCTATCACGGGAAAAAAACATCCATCCATCCATTTTATTTGCTTATCCAATTTAGGGTTGCGAGGTGGCTGAAGCAATGCCATGGAGCGAAGGGTGGACAGGTTGCCAGTCTTTCGCAGGGCTAACACAGAGATAGGAACCTCGCACACCTATGGGCAATTTAGAATAAGTATTTAACCTGACCGAGCAGCATGGTGGTTTGGTGGTTAGCGCTGTTGCCTCACAGCAAGAAACTTGAATCCACCTTGGCCGGGGTCTTTCTGTGTTTGCATGTTCTCCCCGTGTCTGTGTGGGTTTTCTCTGGATACTCCAGTTTCCTCCCACAGTTCAAAGACACGCAGTTAGTGGGGTTAGGATAATTGATTTTAAATTGTCCATAGGTGTGAATGTGAGTGTGAATGGTTGTCTGTCTCTTTGTGTTAGCCCTGTGACAGACTGGCGACCTGTACAGGGTGTACCCTGCTTCTCGTCTTATGTCAGCTAGGCTCCAGCCCCCTAGCAATCTTGAAAAGAATAAGCAGATGAAAATAGATGGATGGAGAGATGGATAGTTAACCTAACCTAAAATATCATGGTTTGGGTTTTCCTGGTTACCATGGTGACACTTCCCTGCATTATTTACAAAAAATACACACAAAATAGATTTCCTGAGCAACTCCCCATAGACATCGCTGTTAAAATGTCCACCCATACAGCTTATGGATAACTTAACACTACTTTTTGTTTTGTCAAGATCTGGTCACTTCTTGCTCAAAAAACAAAACAAACAACAACAACAACCCCACCTCTCCCCGCTAACTCTGAACTTTTATTAATTAGGATCAAGCAGCGATAAATTAATAACTTCAGTGACAGAATTTATCCATGCACAACTTCTCTGTTCACACCATTAAAGTGACCAGGCAGCAAGGCCTGAAGAGGAAAACATTGCTTTAATGAGTGTGAAGATTGCTGTAGTGTGTCGTCACACCTAATTAGTTTTTTATTTCTCTTAGTCTGGCCTCTCTGATCCCACTCTCCCCCCCAAACTCTGCTGCCAGTACAGAATATGTCAGTACTGCAGCTTGATGCTTTCCATATAACACTGAGTTTAACTGCATAGATATGGAAACTATTTCATTTTACCAGTGAGATCCAAGAAGTAAAAGGATTTATTTACTCAATAAAAGTGAGTGGGTTTCTTTCTCATAGTTATATTGCTTACTACAATGAATGAAGTATTAGAGGACAGAGCGCTGTTCCCTTGGAAATCCTCTTGGATAAAACAGGCAACTATCAGGTTTTTATAGATGGCTGCTTCTTTGCTTTACTCAATACCAGCTCATAAAACCTAGATTTAACATCAGTTATCTACTGAATTTGTACAGCTACACACTGGCAAGGACTGCAGTCTGAGGGAAGCAAATGCCATGGAAGATACTTGCCTGCTTTCCCTGGTCTTAAAATGTGAACGTCAGAGAATGCAGATCAGGTTCTCACAGTGAACTGAACCTAAGGCAAACTCAAACAAGGGGACATTAATCCTAAACACATGAACTTGATGGAGCATCTGGTCTCTCAGCTCTTGAAAACATGGTGGATGGATGTCTTGAAAACATGAAGCACTGTGCCTGACGGGCCATCTGGAGTTGTTACACAATTTGAAAAAAGTCACTGGTGGTACTTCTTCTACTTTTTAAAATAGTGGAACTCAAAAAACAATAACAGTTAACAACATAAACCAGATCGGTGCTCGGCCCCTATGTGTGCTTTTGGAGTAAAAATCCAGATACAACAAACAACTGGCAATGTTTTTGTATTATAATTGTAAATCATACTTAAACCAACTGTGACCAACTTATGACTTTTACCATTTAGAAAGCCTAACTAAATAACATTAATTTCTGGCAAGGCCCCTGCCCACCACAATTTGTAAATATCATTAATAATGATAAAATAATCCAAGTCAAATTTAAATTCAATAAAAGTCAGTATAATAGCTTCAGCAGGCTCGGCTCATTTTCCCCGCATAAATCTTTCAACATCAGATCTTTCCCCTGCCAATCAATCAGTTTGCCTGGCCTGCCTGCCATAGTTGTTGGTTCCAGGTGTGCCTTGTTTCAGAAACTGTTGCATGATCTAATAAACTGTTGGGTGTGTTGCAGATCTCTGAGTAAAAATGCCTTGCTGAAGAGAGTGGCCACTGTGTTTTGAGGTATGCCTGAGACCAGCTCTAAACATACATGTTAAACCTTGAAGGAGATGGGCTACAGCTGTCAAGTTGTATGTTAGACTGTCGTCAGCTTCTTTACTTTCTGTTTTACTTTTAGTCATTAGTCTCCTGTACTTGGTGTTTAGTTTGACTTTCCCCATGTCTTGTTCTGATTAGTTCAGCTGTGTTTTCAGGCATCTCCTCTTTGCTCCACTCTCCCCTCTGTGTATTTATAGTCTTTGTCAGTGTCTGTTCACCTTGCCTCTGTATTTCCTAATCACAGTGTGTATTCAAGCTTTATGTTTTTCAGTAGTTTAGACTTTTTTGTTCCCTTTTGGACTTTGTGTTTTTTTGCCTTTTGAGTTGTACCTACCAACAGCTTTAATCACTTTTTGTTAATTCCTGCCTGCGTTCTGAGTCTGCATTTGGATCCAGCTTCTCACATCACTTGACAACAGCAGCGGAAGACCACAGTGAACTCTGATCAGACACAGTAACATTTTAAAAAGTACAGTCAACTTATTTATGAACTTATATAAAGTTTTATGGAGAGTCCACATCACTGATCTAACCTAATCACATGGCATAAGCTGTATGAGTGGCTTTGTATCACCAGCATAACTACTCCGAGTTAAAAGCCCCGAGCTGATTTTTTATTTTATTTGTTTTACAAGTCTGCTCCCACAAGGCAGCTGAGGAGACTTTGAGGCTGGAGACGATAGTAAACAAACACAGCTTTACAGCTTAGTGTACTTTTACATGCCGAAGCAAATGTTTGAGCAACAACAATCACAGCACGCTCATGTCATTCATATACAGATTTGATAGAATATACCTGGAACAAGTATTCTTTTAATTAAAGATAAAAAGCAAACAGGCTTTTCTTCCCATTCAGTGCTGCAGTGCTTCTCTGGGTACAGCACTCTGAGAACCATGCTCTGTCCTCTGCTTCTCCTGATTTTCCTGATATTGAAAAACTAAATGATGTCTATAAAGCACCTAAAGTGTCAGAGAGCCTTTATAGTCAGAATTGGTGATTCCAGTAATCTCAGTGAGACTGAGGAGCAGAACCGATTCAGTTTACCTAAAGATGTGTGTGATTATCACACCTATGCTTGTTGCAAAACTACAGCCTTAACCTAAAGTAGTTAGCTTGTGACCTGGTGGATGTTAAAAAGTACAGAGGAAGTCAATTTGGTCATTTTCAGCCCAAACACTGAACCGATAAGTGCTCTGCCAAGCTGCCAGGTCCTAGAGGCAGTAAGTGAAACAAGAGTCGTGTATATTGATCAGTAAAGTGAACCGCTCAGTCATATAACAACTGGAATACTAACTAAGCCCAACCACACTGAGAACAGCCCCAGGATTCATACCAATACCAAGTAAGGTCTTTCTTCAGCTTCTGGATTTACTATCACAGATTCTGCCCTCAGCTTCCACAGGACTCATTTCACCAGCCTGAGATATGAGCTGACCAGCATCCTGTGAAGTGGGCTTTTACCGAGCATCCAGAACATCTGTGTTCATTCATCTGTGCTGCAGAGGCCTGATTTCAAGCACCACTTATTGGGCCAGATCAATTACCTTCTTGTGAACACAGAGTTCTCAGGAGGCAGACCCTGCTGGAGAGCACCTGTAGTTAACCTGAGAGGGAAAACAATGACACTGGGTACTCAGAGTGCCTGACTATTCCATTTGCCCTTTGTATCATCTCTTTAGACCTCTATCTGGTATTATTACCATTCATAGTATCTGACTGGTATCATTGGTTGCCAGTTGCCATGGAGTAGCTTCTGGATGTGATTTGTCATTTTGTAGATTTCACACAGTTGAGTATTTTGGATTTCATATATTTGTTTTGTATGCTTTTGTCGCACTCACAGTGTTCTGAATATTTTTTGCATTATTTCATTTAAAAATTTATTTTAGATCTATTTGAGATTGCGTGGCTTTTTTGCATATGTTTTTTGGTTGTTCTACCAGTGTGCACAAATGATAGCTGTGAAAGTGGAGGTACAGGTTCAACCAAGTGTTTGTCAGGCCTGCAAGAATGCCAAAAGAAGGAGGCATGAGAGAAACACCATTTAGAGGACTATATTGCCATTGCTGTCTTGTTGCTGCAAAGCCTGCCGTCCACCAAGGGTCAAAAAGAAGTGACACAATAGTCGTTACTATAGCTGACTACTGCAGGTGCTGGGCAGAGGCTAGAACTTCAGCCAACCCTGTAAATAGCTTTTTCTTTTTAAAACACAGTCACACTAGTGTCAGGTTTGCAGGTGTTGCAGAGTGGAGAAAAGTAGATTTTCTCTTACATATCAGCACACATGAAACTAGAGATTTCACTAGCATTTCCTGAAGAAAATCCAGAGTGAATGCTTTCAGCTGAATGGCTTGAGTTGAATAATTGCTGAAATATTAGGGAAACCTTTTGAAACTGCTGAAATACACTGAATCATTCTCCTAAAAATGAAGGAGAATGAAACTGCAGAAGGTTTTTAGGAAGAATGAATATAATACAATTGAATATTATAAGCTTCAAAGTAGAAAACTACATGAAAATCTTCAAAATGTACATTATAAGAGAGCTCATTAATGTAAAAAAAAAAATTCAGTCAGAAGGATGCTAAATGAATGTGTGTGTGTGTGTGTGTGTGTGTCTGTGTGCGCGTCACTGTCTGCATGTCCCTGTGTGAGTTGCCTGACCTTCATCAACTGAGGCCAAGAGCCCAGCTTTGAACCACATGAATGCTGGAGAGATACCCATCAATCAGTTTAAAGTATAATCTACCAATCAGAATGCTCCTATACATTTAAATCCATTCCAATACATTTAAATCTGAATTTGCCTCGGTGCACCTGTTGAACAACTGCTTCTAAATCAAAGACCGTAGCTCCAATCAAAATACTTTTTGAACTGTTAGCATCACAGGGACCTGCTCTAAAAAACAGTGTTTTTTTATTTTTTGTTTTTTTTAAATTCCTGAGGTCAAAAATGTGTTAATGGGAGCAGTTTAAAAAAGGGACTCTGTCCTGGTGTTGAGAAAATCTCCCTAAAATTACAGATGATCTCTATGGAGGAGTTGGAAGGTACTCCCTCTGCTTGGATCCTCACAGTTTGAAAAGTTTACATCTGTCAGGGTTGAAAGACACATTGTTTGAACTGGGAACTTAAACTGGAACTAAAGAAAAACCATAAAAGATATTGAAAAGATAAATACAAGCTGAATAGTTCAATATCTTGGCATCGTTTTAAAGTTTGAATGGTGTCTGTAGCTGAAAGTATGTGGAAGTACTTAGAGTTGAAAGAGGAGGAGGTTGAATGGGGATTTGAACACTCTCTCCATTGAAATAAATGGGAAAATTTTGGTGAAAAAAACTTAAATAATTTAATAATTATAATACTTAGAAATGAGAAAAATATAAGCCCACATGTCCAAAAGAAGAGGAATTAAATGGTGGTTGATTTTTTTTTTAATGTGAAATGGTGTTGAAATAATTAGCCAGCAAAAAATGTACAAAATGGATAATAAAATATTATAATAAAAGAAACAAGAAAAAGCCTTTCCTAGCAAAAATGCAATGTGAATTGCCGGGTAGTTGCTGTGCTATTGGATGCACTAATCGACGTGGAGACAAGCCTTGTGTGTGCTTTTACAGGATTCCATCAGAAAAAGAGAGAAGAAGTTTGTGGATTTGTGCCATTAAGATGTGCTTCTGTACCTGGGGAGGGCAAAGAAGCACACACGTCTTTGCAGCGAACATTTCATCAAAGGTAAGATTACGTTTACTTTGTGGTTTTTGATTAAGGTGTTTAGTTGTCTGTTTTCATTGTACAGTTTGTGTCATTGATTCTGATTAATGAGTTATGCAATAATGCAAAAGCTCGCCTAAATGTTGTTAACATGTACTCAGATGCTTTTCAGCTGAAACTGGCGATAGTTGTAGGGAGGTCAGGAGGTCACCCCACTCTGTGAAAGAGCTCTGTAACTATGTTTACATCAATCGGTGTAATGATTCATGTACACATAGCTATTAGCAACAATCAGATTGAAAATTAATCAAACATTAATTCGTAGATTCAGTAGTAGCAGACTGAGATAAAAAGTTCGCATTCCTCTGATCAGGGAGTTTAAAATGATTAAAGTGTCTTCCTGATTTGACCTTCTCTCTAGTTACTTGTATCCATGGAAACGGCTGATTTGAAAAGTCTTCATCAGATTGATTTCATGAAAACACAACCACTGATGTTAATCACATGTTAATAATTATATAGTAATTTATTCTCTTTTGGTCACAGGTGCTAAATCTGATGACACTCTGTCCCCTGACTGGGTTCCTTCCATCTTTTCACACCAAAAAGAGGAAGCCGGAGAAAGACATGCAGAGGTATGAGCAGCACAGCTGACTGCAGAAAAAGAGCAAGGAGGAAAAGATGAAGCATGTCACAGTGGATGTCAGCATCTTTGGCACTACTTTCACCTGTTGAGGTTGAGCAACTTTGAGACAACCAGAAATGCAAGGACACAATTGAAAGTTTACAAAAGGAATGCAATAAATTGAGGGAGGAAAACTAGATCGGAGAAGCAAGAAATTGAAATACTATACTTCATAGTACAATTTGAATTCAGATGTGTGAAGCAGAGCACCCTAAAGGTCTTACACCCCTGGATAAAATAGTGCATGTGCTCTGTCAAACATCCCCCTGTTGTTCATTAAGGGTAAACATGGTAAGACATGTATAAGAGCAAGAGGGGTGGTTAATTCTGTTTGGTAAGCTATGTAAACACTTTGACCTGATACACAAGTGTAGGTGTGTATCAGGTCAAGTGTATGAGGTCTAGTGCAGGAAGCAACAAGAACAGCTCCTACAGCTCCTGCAAAACCTGAGCCACAAATGACAATCGTGCCAGTGAAAAAAACCCAAAAAGAAGACCTGCTTTGGCTTTTCACCTAATTAGTCACAACATTCACAAGCAGCGTGTCCTAAAAATCACATTTATATACAACTAAATATGTCAGTGAACTTATCAGTGGTATGTTAACACACCATTCCTCTTTTTCATCATGCCCCCAAACTGGTCATGGCAGATGGCTGCTCCTTCCTGAGCCCGGTTCTGCCGAAGGTTTCTTCCTGTTAAAAGGGAGTTTTTCCTCACCACTGTCGCCAAGGGCTTGTTCACAGGGGATCTTCTGATGGATGATTCCTCACAAAGTGAGTGCAGAAAATGCAATGTGAATGCTGAAAGATTTGAGCTGCAATGCCTAGAAATGCAAAAAGTACCTAAAACTTAATTTACTGAGTAAACAGAGTTTAAAAAAAAAACATTAAAAGAGCTGAAACTGAACTTGATTTGCTGAAATTGGTGTTTAAAAAATAGGGAAACAGCCAACCTTGGAGCTGAAGTGCATCAAAATGTGAAATAAATGCAGAAGGAGGGAAACAGGGCAAGCTCAGTTTAAATTCTCAGTTTAAATTCTCAGTTTAACAGCTGAATGAAAATAGCTCAAGGTGAACACTCCTCTGCCCCAAACACACACACACACACACACACACACACACACACACACACACACACACACACACACACACACACACGCACACACACACACACACACACACTCACACACACACACACACACACACGCGCTCACAGGAGTGGCACTGGGTGAGAGTGTGTGTCACTGTGTTTCTATGTTAAAATTTAAAGACATACATTTGAGGAAAATGGTTATCTAAGCTGGGAACGGAGCCAATGATCTTCACATCCCTAACCCAACACTTAACTGGTAAAGCTAAACCACTGATCCTTGGCCTAAGAGCAGCTGGCTTCTAATTGGTGGATGTGCTCATGCCTGTCCTCGCCAAAACTAGGCCAGGAAGAAGAAACCCCTGCTGACCTACCCCCAAACAAACGCTTGTCACACAGAAACTGTAGGTCACAGTCACAAACATTTTACACTGTGAGCACAAGGAGATCTTACTGAAGAAGGACATCTGTGTTTTATCTCTGTATCACTAAAATGGTCTGAGAGATGATAATTTAAAAAGTGCCTCATTTTTTGCTCCAAACAGAGGAGAAAAGTGAACATAATACTATGGGAGATGGGGTGGATAAACCTGACACTCTGAGGCTTCTGGTTTAAATTCTGTAAATAGCAGAGTTTTGGAAAAGGCATTTCCTAAAGAACACAACTGTAGCTACAATTTGAAGTATAAATTGTGTGGGTACAACAAAAGCTGTGGGAGTAAAAGGAGCTCAAATAGAACAAAAATTGAAAAGAGCTGAAAATTTTCAGTGGGTGATGATGTCACCACTCTAAAAACTTCCAGTACACACAATACAAATTTCAGAAACTGTCTGAAAAGTTCATAAAACTTAAACTGTCACTGTTAGAAAACTGTAAATAATATCAACAAACTGAGTAAAACCTGAATAGCTTAAGGTCTTGGAACCTGTTTAAAGTTTGAATTTTTTCTCTAGCTCAAAGTATACAGAAGTAGTTACATCTCAAAGTAGGGTGGGTTTGAAGAGGACTTGAAGCGTTCTCAAATGCATTAATCAAATGCATTAATCAAATGCACCTGACTGCAACTTACCCTCTCATTTCATATGGAAGCAGTAAGGGTGGCCTTCACACACTCCTTCTGAATTTTGGCTCCATTTTTGTGAGATAAAAATGAAGTTATGTAATATTTCATATTTTGTAGTTCATTTGACATTTTAGGAGCTGTTAAGGATCAGATTATTATTAACTGATACTTAAATGAAGAAGGCCAGACAGCGTCTCTACCTCCTCAGGCGGCTGAGAGACTTCAAGCTCCCTCTCAAGGTGCTCAGGAATAGGGTTTAATATTTTTCCCGAAAATGACATGAATCAAATCCCGGGAAATGACGAGCCATTTCCCGGGAATCCCGGGAAAAAGTTTATTTATTTTTTTATTTTAATTAGGCCTTCTGTAGCCTGTGTCGGCCTTAACCTATTGTGATATTGTAGAGGTAGCTTTCCAGCTATGTCCTGTTATGCCCAGTAGGGGGTAACGTTGGCTTGATTAACGCAATAAAACCTACATCTCGAGATTCGAGTGCTCGAGATATGCGGTGTTGTATCGTTCCTCAACGCTCCCTTAACAAATATAATTCGAATATTCCTCCATTGTACATGGAATTATACCAAGCTATTTTACAATTGCTGGTGCAAAACAATACGGTTCATCTCCACAGCATTGATAATGGCTCAGCCACGCTGTCGTGGCGACATCTGTTGCACTATATCTCCACCAGTGGAACGCTGTAATAGTCATTGAAAAGTTAACTACCGTACTACACTATAATATGGCATAACACAGGGCCTTGAGTAATGCACCACGACTTGGTCATTGCCATTCTGGCAACAGCAAATTTATAACACCGTGTCTGAGGGTTAAAGTAGGTTCGCTGTGAATCGTCTTTTGAAAAACTGGCCAATCCTTATAGCCTAAAAAATATACATTTTACTCAACTCCATTTTAAAAGCGAAATATGTTAAAGTAATCTATTTCATGATAATTTCTTCACACATTAGGCCCGTATCCTAATTCATGATTGTTAGTAAGCGGCTGCAAACGAGGAAAAGAAACACTCGAAGTTAAACAGATATTTCTTTATTGTTCAGGGCAGGCGTATTTTATAGGCTATATAATGCAATATAACAATATATAATAATATAAAATTATATAATACAAAATACCTTAGGGTAAACACATTGCCTACGATTTCAACAAATTAAAGAGGAAAAAAGTACAACTGTGTAATACCTCTATTAAAACGCTTGAGATGAAGGCTGAAGCCTTAAACGGAGGCTGAACGTGCCTGAAATGAAGAGTAATGCTTTTCGCATTAAACGAACCCTTCTCTCAATATTTCCTTAAATTTAACATTCTGAAGCTTTCTTTTCTTTCTGAAAGTCAAATCGACGCGCGCGACTTTTTTCCCGGTTTCCCGTCTAACGTTTCCCGGGAAACGGGAAATGGTTCTGATCGCATTTCCCGGGAATCCCGGATCCCGGGATTAAACCCTACTCAGGAACTTTTACACCTGCACCATCGAGAGCATCATGCGTGGGAGCATCACCACCTGGATGGGAAACTGCACCAAGCAGGACTTCATGGCCCTAAAAAGGGTGGTTCGTTCAGCTGAACGGACCATCAGAACCACCCTCCCCAACCTGCAGGACATTTACGCCAAGCAGTGCAGGCTAAGGGCCATGAAGATCCTAAAACAGCCCAGCCACCCCGGACACTCTCTCTTCTCCCTGCTCCCATCAGGCCGGCGTTACCGCTGCCTGAGGGCTAAGACTGAAAGGCTGAAGAAGAGTTTTTACCCACAAGCCATCCGTCTGCTCAACTCTGAGCCCTAACTGGACCATTATTGCACAGTGTAAATATCATAATTTAAAAAGTGTGTATAGGTATAGTATATAGAGTATAGTGTATAGTGTGAATTACTTTTTTTTAATTTTTATTCTTCTTATTTATATGTGTGTGTATATAAGGTTGCAGGTACAAAATACATTTCACTGTGCATTGTACTGTGTATAACTGTGCATGTGACAAATAAACACTATCTTATCTTATCTTATCTTATCTTAAATGTCTGTAAGGGGTGTATGTTGCTTGTTGAAGTCTTGGGGTTTTTTGGGGGGTTTTCTTTGGTATTTTGAGTTTTTGATTCTTCTGAAATATTTGTGTGTTTGGTTTCTCTTGTGGTTGAACCCTGTGACAGGTTGGTGACCTGTCCAGGGTGTACCCCACCTTTTCCCCAGTGAAAGCTAGGATAGTCTCCAGGTCTGCTGTGATCCTGAACTGGATAGGTGGAAGAAAATGGAAGGATGCAACCGTGAATTCCTGTTTTGTTTTAATGACTCTGGTAATGTAGCGCTGTGGTTCCATTGGTATTAATGAGTTCTGGTTTCTGTTGAATCTTTGTGGAGTTTTGATGGTTGTCTGGAATACTTTGCTATTTTGGTGTTTAAGTTTCTGTTTTCATTGAAATTCACTTTCTATTTTGACTTTATTATTTCTTCTGCATCTATCTGTTACTGCCCGTTCCCCTGCCTCTGTCATTATGATTATTATGAAGTCTTCTCGTCTCTGTGTTTTTGTCTTTTTGGTTATTTCCTGTTTTCTGTTGTGTTTGGTTCTAATTTTAGTTTCCGTTTTCCTCGATTTGTATTCGCCTGTCTTTGGTTGTTTTTACCTGTATTCTGCTCCCCCCCATTTCTCAATGAGAATTCACTCTTCTATGTACATAAAGTTCCTCTGTATTCCACTTTATTTTTGTCCAGTCATCTGTTTATCTTCCCTCGTGTATTATCCATGTACTCTACATGTCCTTCAGTTTTCTCCTCTGCTTGTCTCCTCTGCTTTAGGTTTCTGTTTTATTGTTGGGCTTTATTCTGGATTTGAATCAGCTAAAATGCCTTTTGTTAAGTTATTCAGCCTTTGGTGTTTTGCATTAGGGTCCTCTCCACACCAATAAACCTCTGAATGAGATTTATATGATTTGCCAGTTAGATGTGTAGAGGTTTATCAGCTAAGCCGTCCACAGGTGTTTACTAATGCACACAGACAGACGTACACAGATACATACACCCACTTTGTTGTAGTTCTTTTTATAGTAACTGTCAGAACAACAGAACAACATTTAGCTATGATGATGTACTGACAGACACACTCATGAGGTGTAAACAATACCAGCTATAACGCCGTCATAGAGAGTAATGAATAATCCTTTTGGCAATAGGACAGTACGTTCCATCTGCTATGCCTGGCCTCGCTACAGCGATCAATATCAAATGGAGATGCTTTTGTTTGTCAGCCCTCTGTAATACCTTCATAATTATGCTGATTTAGATCTGTTTAAGTATAAATGGACTGGTTCTTATAGAGCACTTTTCTACTCTACTTTGAGCACTCAAAGCGCTTTATACAACATGCCTCATTTACCCATTCACACATATTCATACAAGCACTTCTTTCTACACCTGAGTGCTTTCTGTCTAACATTCACCCACATTCATACTCTGACGGATGCATCGGAGGGCAACTTGGGGTTCAGTATCCTGCCCAAGGATACTCTGCAGACTGGAGCAGCCAGGAATCAAACCACCAACCCATTGGGTGACCTGAGCTACCTCCCGAACTACAGCCACCCTATAAATCATAAAGTATAGATTACTGCCAGCAACAACCTGCTAATTACCAAATATAAGGCACACTAACCCTAATATACTCAACACACTCACAACTGAGACCTACTATATTAACTAACCAACACATACTGAGAAAAAATAAGGTTCACAGTAGTTCACATGGATTTTGAAGTATTTCCATTATCAAGTTTTCCAGTCAATCACAAATGACCATGTAGCACAAACACGTAAAACAAATGATTTACACCAGTTGTTGGTTCATTCTTTCTGTTTACACCAATGCGGATTCCTTTAGTCTATCCCAACTGCCATAGGGCAAGAGGCACGGCAGGCCCTGGAGAGGCTGAAAATTCACAAATGATGAAATGTTGTGAAGTTTGGTGCCAGAGCAACTCCATCCATCCATCCATTTTCTTCCGCTTATCCGGGGCCGG